>NC_050582.1:22177575-22477575 GCF_011100635.1 Trichosurus vulpecula
CAGCTATCACAGAGAGGAGAAGTATCGGCTGATAATGGCAGCTCAGATTTAGAGAGGGCTTCATGGTTTGCAAAGCACTTTGCCTGCCCACTTATCTAACTAAAGCTGCTTCCTTTCCCCTCTCCAAAGCCACCCTCTGTTTCAGTGTCACTACTGGCCACCTTCACTGGATATCCTGGTACGGAGGGGAAACCCCTCCGGAGACTTCCCTTTCAGGTCCTGGCTGCAGGAGAGAATGGTTTTTCACTAACAATGGGAGAGTAGGTCTCCTTCAGAGCCCAAGGGTGTTGATAGCATGTTGTGTGTATGTATAAATGTATGTACATATAACACATTCATATAGTGCTTACTATGTGTCAGGCACTGTGCTCAAGGCTTTATGATTATTATGTCATTGAATCCTCGCAACAACCCTGGGAGGTAGCTGCTATTATTATCCCCATTTTAGAGATGAGAAAACTGAGGCAAAGTGCCTTGCCCCAGCCACGTAGCTAGTGTCTGAGGTGAAATTTGGACTCAAGGCTGACTCCAGGCCCAGCACTCTTATCTACTGTGCAACCTAGCTGCCTCTGACTGAATGGTGGAGGCTCAGAAACTAGGTTCTATTCCAATGCTCACAAGCTGTTAATTATCACCTACCTCACATGCTGTGGTGAGGTTCAAATGAAATAATTTAAAGTACTATCTAAATATGAGCTATTATTATTATTATAACATGCCTGAAGGATAAAGTGAGGCTGCTGACTCTGCACAGCCCTCCCTCACTTAATTCCAATTCACTTGCATGGTATGGCATCACCTCCCTGACATCATGGTCCCCTCTCTGAGAACGAAGGACAAAAAACAACCTCGCTGAGTAGAAGCACTCCCCCCACTGAGGACCCAACTGGAACTGGCCAGTTAGGCAACACAGCTCCTTTCTTTTCTTTTCTTTTTTTCTTTTCTTTCCTTTTCTCTGTCCACATAGCATATCATACCCTTACCTGAAGGTGCTATGCCCAAAGGAATGGAAATTTTGATCTCTGAAACTTTCTTTTTTCCTTAAAGACCACACCTTAAATCCAAATCACTCTGGCTCTCGCAGATTGGCCATCAATAGGTCCCAGGCCAAACCCCACTTAGTCAAGGTGTGGGCCCTGATTCACAGCGAATGTAAATAGCAATTGTTTCTGTTTTGGCCAGAAACCCTGAGGGTCTTCACCTCCCAGACTGATTTTTTTGACTAGGTAAAAGAAGCCAGTCTCTGCCTCATTTCTTACTTAACCTTAATCACTGAATGGGTACTGTCTCAGTCGAACTGAGACCTGTCAAAGACCTTAGCTTAAAAAAAAGGTCAAGGTCTCCCACTACATCCAGGGCCATCTCCAGTCGTCCTGATCTATACCTCACCACCGGACCCAGATGGCTCTGGAGGAGAGAGTGAGGCTGCTGACTTTGCACAGCCTTCCCTCACTTAAATCCAATTCACTTGCATATCATGGCATCACCTCCCTGATGTCGAAGTCCTCTTCAAGAATGAAGGACAAACGGCAACAACACAGCTTCAATATTCAAGAAACATTCATTTCTGGTTAATGACCTTACAAATCTCATTGAATAT
Source organism: Trichosurus vulpecula (assembly GCF_011100635.1). Taxonomy (NCBI): domain Eukaryota; kingdom Metazoa; phylum Chordata; class Mammalia; order Diprotodontia; family Phalangeridae; genus Trichosurus; species Trichosurus vulpecula. The sequence continues at coordinate 22,179,176 of NC_050582.1, forward strand.
CCATTAATAGTACTAATCACAGAAAAAGCAATCAACTTGCTTCCTCTCTTCTCATGGACAATAATGAATGAAGGTCTCTAGGACTTTTTCCAAGACTCTCAAAGTACTGAATGGCTAAACCAATCCTCACAGCAATGTCTATACTCTGTTCTCTGACTCTGTGAGCTTGGCAAGTCCACTGGATTGACAAGAAATGAAACCAGTACACAATTTCACACCGCTAATGATGGGCAACAGACCAGACTGAATGCCCCTGGTGTTAATTTAAGCCATTCTACCATCAAATTGTTTCACTATGAGAAGAAAACTTGGATGCCAGTTCGTCTCTTCCCAGAGAAATTTTAGATGAGTCCAAGTGGGCTCTCTAAACAGACACCAGACTTCACGGTTACACGTCATCAAGATGAATCTGGAAAACGTTATTAGTGAAAAGGCCCAAATGCATCTGAAATGCCTTGTGGTCCAGGCTGTCCAGCCAGAGCTTTCACTGCAGACCTTAGGATAGTGAGAGGGCAATAGAAAGTAGCAGGGTTGCCAAATGAGGGTGGATGATCTCACCTTATCCTTGGTGCATTCACTCATCATTTTCAAAATTCTCTTCAGGTTTCTGTCACAATTATGGCATCTTTCCTTGATCCCACTAGGTGAGCAGCTCAGATACTCCTCTCATCCATTCCACCACTCCAGGTTTGGAGTCTGTTAAGCGAGGAAGTGAAGGTAGTTCATGTTTTCTCTCAATTGCCCTTCCCCCCTCCAGCTCATTTTCATTGAGCACCCTTTTTCCTAGGCACTGGTAGTCTCCTAATATTAAAAGGATCAGAGAACAGCTTCTGGAACACTAGTTTAATAATAATAATAATAACTTTCATTTCTATAGCACCTACTATGTGCCAGGCACTGTGCTTGAGCACTTTACAAATATCTCATTTGATCCTCACCAATTTGATCCTCTGAGGTGGGTGCTATTATTACTCTCATCTTATAGATCCTCTGTGGAGTATTTATGGAATGGCGTGGATGGGAATGGCCTAGGATGAGGCGTGGATGAGATGTGATCCACAGTGGTAGATGGGTACCTATTCCAAAGAGACCATGGGAACGTCACAGCATCTAAGTATCTCCCAAGTCAATACTGCCTCCTAATCCAAGTCTCCTGAGTTTTGTTTGGTTTTCTTTATTTTCTCTTCTCCTGTATAATAGTCAGTAATTCAACAAGCTTTTATTAAGCACATATTATGTGTCAGGAACAGTCCTAAGCACTAAAGATAGAAAGAAAGACAAAAGACAGTCCCTGCTCTTAAGCAGCTCACACCCTCAATGGGAAGAAAACAAACAAGATATGTGCAGGATAAATTGGTGGATGGTCTCAGAGGGAAGGCACTCAAATTTTAGAGGAGCAGGAAAGGCTTCTTGTAAAAGGAAGCCAGGGAAACCAAGAGGCAGAGATGAGGAAAGAGAGAGTTCTAGGCATGAGGGACAGCCAGTGAAAAGGCTCTGAGTCAGTAGATGGAAATGTCACGTTCAAGAAGGAATATCTGGAGGGTAGAAGGTATAAGAAGACTGGAAACATAAGGAGAAGTCAGGTTCTGAATAGTTTTAAAAGTCAAACAGTGGATATTATTTGATCCTGGAGAAATGAATGTTTAACAAAGTGGGAATTATTTACCAATCAGCTATTTGTGTAGTCAGACCACTGACCCGTTAGAGTACAGAGCAAAATCAACCCAAAGTTAAAAGAAAGAACAAAGATGAGAACATATGGTGCCTAATTAAAATAGTTCCAATCTAACCTTTTTAAACAAGCCCTTGATAAGCTAAAAAAAAATGAGAAGGAGAAAAGGCAACATATCAACACAGACCATCACCATTTTCTATAAAGGTCTAGCCAATGACAAGGCCAAAAGAACCTAGAAACCAGTGAAGCCAGCAAACAGTTGATCTTTGCCAAACAGAGAGATATAACATCCAAGGGCAACATCAGTTTAGGCCATCAGTTCATTTGTAAAAATCTGCAGAATAGTGGAACATTGTTAGTAGTATCCCCTCATAAGTCGATGAGAAATAGTAGAGAGGGAAAACAAGCCTGCAGAAAGCTTGGTACAAGACCCAATTAAGTCAGATCATTCTAAAGCATTGGAGAATAAAAACAGAAGCACAACAAATGTGAAAAATAGAAAAGATATGTCAATATTTTGATAATAAACCCTTTTCTCCATCAATGACAGAAGAGTTACTACATTTGGATTCCAATATTACAGTCCCCACTGTGCTCAATGAGGAAGTTGCAATGGAAAAAACCCAGAAAGGCAGCTGGGCCAGACCAAAAATACCCAGAGGATGTCAGTGCTAGAAGGGACATATTTTGAAGGCCATCGGTCAATCAATCATGAAGATATCTGAAAGAGGGAATGACATTAAAAGACTGAAAAAAATCATGAATGACATTGCTACTTTTTACAAAAAGCAATTCAAAATGGCAGACAGGGAAGCAGCCAGTGAAGATGAGAGTTTACTTGTGGGTCACTCCAAGGAAAAGTGATTAGAGAGTTTGCAGAACTGTCTCTTAGAGTGAGGGGGGAAAAGGATGGCACGTGTTCTAGGTCAAAGTTTGGCCCAAATAGCAATCCTCCAGCCCACTGGAAAAGCATACAAGCTGGCTGGCAAAACTCAGACTCTTCTTGCAACATCCTTGGAGGTGAAGTACCCAGGGAAGGCCATACACATGCCATACCTATACATACTATGTCTACATGTACAGTGTTTACATATACCATGCCTATACATACCATGCCTGACACATACCATGCCTACACGTACAATGTCTGACACACAACTCTGATGGAAAACATTGACAGTGGCTCACTCCAGCAGCTTTTTCTAATCACACGGTAGAACTGCTTTCACATGGTTTCTCTCCTAGAAATCTTTGCTAAGCAAAGGCATCGGTGATTAAGAAGCTCCAGAATGAAGACTGAATCCCTCCTCTCCTCCCTTCCCCTCCCTGCGGGATGTTTCTGGTAAGCTCCTTTGAAGACTGAGCAGTGAGGTGTGACTTTAGGAAAGGAGATGGTGTCCCAGGCATCTTGATGAAGTGGTCACTTTGTTTTTTTGAGAACTGTGATTTTTTGAAAGAAGATAAATAATAGCTGCTTGAGAAAGGGATTTCTCCCACTTTGAGGGAGCATATTTTCTTTTCTTTGTGGAAGTAGATTCCATTGCCTTGTTCAAGACATCAGTACAGTCCAAGTTACACTAGGTTCTTGATGTTTTTTTTTAATGTTCTACCATATGCTCAAGCTGGGCAACATATACTTTCAAACCATCCCCCTCCTTTGCCTTGCTCTGGTTTCAGCTCATTTTCATAGCCAGGTAGAGGACTGTTTTCAGTTTCATATATTATTTATTTTCCATAATCATCTAACTCCTGTTTCTTTTCATCTACTCATTCTTGAAGCAACTGCCATTCTACCCACAGCAAATTTCCCCATGGCCTTTTTATCCTGGATCTTGACGGAGCTCTGCACAGCCATTCTCTACCATCGTAACAAGAGAGGAGGGAAGGAAAAGAGGAGAGGAAAGTGGAGAGAGAGGAGACAGGTGAGGAGGGATAGAGAGAAAGAGAAAGGAGACAGAGAGAGAAACAGAGACAAAGAGAGTTGGAGAGGGATAGAGACAGAGACACAGAAGAGAGAAACAGAGAAAGAGACAGAGTCAGAGAGAGATTCAGAGAGAAAAAGAGAGACAAACAGAAAGATAGAGAAACAGAGGAGGAGGAGGAAGAGGAGAGAGGGAAAGGGAGGGGGAGGGGAGGAGGGGGGGGGAGAGAGAGAGAGAGAGGGAGAGAGAGAGAGAGAGAGAGAGAGAGAGAGACTTTCTAAGCAATCTCTCTGAACTTTTCAGGGAATCCAACCATTAAAATAGACTTCCACGAAACCATGGACGTGAAACAACTGCACAGTGCTAGCATGAAACCACGTATGCCTGAAACAATTTTTAAAGGATGAAAACCCTGCCAAAAATGCATTCTCCATGCTCCAGCCCAAGCATTTAGCAGTTCTCCTCCAGCTGTAAAGTTTTTGAAGACCACCAACAATGGGTCCTCACAAAGCCACTTCGAAGTTTCTGAGTCAATATTCCGATTTAGGGTTGTGTTAGGGCCACAAACCAGCTGGAAAATACTTCCCCAAACTCTCAGCCAATTCATAAGACTTTGCCCCCTCATAAAAATATTTATTTTTAATCTCAACTATAACTTTCACAAGGTGAAGTTAGGGGCAAAGTGAATCACTGGAAAACCACGTAAAGAATCAGGTCTGCTTGGCAGATTGTGACATGAGAAATGAGCTTGAAAAGCAAGCATTGAATTCTGGGAAAAGCTCACAATGAAAGAGGTTCCCATGTCATCGTTATAAAAGCTTCCTCACCTGGTGCTGGTTCAGAGTTTCGTGGAAAAACACCCCAAAGTGCTGTTTCAAGAGAAAACATGAAAAGATACATTAAGCTTAATTCATTAATATTGCTGCCACCACCACCACCTCCAAAATGAGAAAAGCACAATTAATGGTCAAAATCCCATAATAAGAAATTGCTGTATGACCAAAAAGAATAATATTAATAACCAAGGTAGTGGCCTACTTATGTCAAGTAACTGGATGAAAACAAAATTCTTAGGAAGCCAAAAAATGTAGAGTCCTTTGGAATCCATAAGATTTGATCTTTTAGACAAAATTTTGGGGCTTGAAGGACCCCTAGCTTAGCCTGTCCTTTTATAAGTGGGGAAATGGATATCCAGAGACTTGCCTAAGGTGGCCCAGCTAATTAACAGCAGTAGGAAAGGAGAATGGAGACATGAATGATATAGCATTTATGAGCAATCAAGAAGGAGAAGAGCCATGCCATCCTTGTATTCTCCCTTTTCCTGGCACTTGGTCCTCCCTCCCACTCTCGGAGTTTTTGTCTAAATTAGTCCATATGCATTTGCAGGGCCTACACTCAAGGTCCTTCCCTCCAGGAAGCTCCTCTAATGAATGGGAACCATTTCCTTCCCTCTTCCCCCTCCCACCACCATCATGGTCCCTGACTCATTGATGTACCTTGGTACATTCTGCATTACTGTGGTTGCCTTTAAGGTCTCTCTTGTTAAAGGCAAAGGTACTGCAGACGGGTGACACTACATCTTTATATCCAATATATTTAGAATTACCCATGGGGACTCAATATGTAGAGTCAAGTGGCAGTCTGACTTGATTTATTTCTTGGGCTCCCCACTGCCATCTTTCTCTGGTGCCTCACTGTGGTGTCTGGGTGCCCCTGAGCAATTAGAGAGTGCAAACTCTGGCAAGGTCTTCACCGAGCTGGAAGAGCTGCATGTCTGTTGTTGAAGGACTAGTCTAACAAAGTGCGGAGAGGCTCATCCCTCAAGGGTCAGCAACCACAATTTGTGAAAACGCACAGAAACTCCTGTACACCATTTACTGAAGTGTGGAGGCTTTGGGAAACCTGGGCTCAGCCCTGGTAGACGGATGGCCCCTACCCTTACAGCCCCAGATTCGCCAAGTAACTAAAGCCAAGTGCAAAGGACCAGGTATCATGTAAACGGCATCCAAACTTACAGTTCTCGGGGGCAGCTAGGTGGTGCAGTGAGTAGAGCACTGGCCCTGGAGTTGGGATCAGACACTTGACACATACTAGCTGTGTGACCTTGGGCAAGTCACTTAACCCCAACTGCCCTGCCAAAAAACAAAAAAAACAAAAACAAACTTACAGTTCTCAAGGTGCTGACATCCCGGCCCATCTCACCACCACTGCCAACCAGGAAGCAAGACCTCCTTCCTCCTCAAGATCACATATCCAGGCATGGAGATCTCTCGAAGCATCAACGAGAAATGGGGAGAGAAAAGAGTGTGTTCTAGTCTGAGAAATAAATTATGTGGCTGGCTGGGTGCCACCTGAGGGTGCTAAGAGAAGGCCTTTAATGCAAAGGCACCCACAAGGAGAACATGGAGGCTTACACAGCACCCGGAAATGGCCTGCCTATTCTACAACCAGCCTCCAGAGTCCCACAAGCCTCCTTGAACTGTGATTCGAGTCAATCTCATGATGCAGCTCTTGGTCTAGCATAGTAGACTTTGGCGTTCCAGCATCATAGGTTATGACAGATGAGAAGAGGGACTGAAAGGCTTTGAGTATTCAAGTAACTATTGAAGCAAAAGCATTACAGCAAGGCAGGGGAACCAGGACCCCTATAACTGCAATTCTGAACACAGTGACCTAGTTCCACAAAGTAGTGAGCTGGCTTAGTGCAAGGAAATTTAGCAGAACTTAATGTACATAATGACTTAATTAACAATTAACCCTTATGTTTATACAATACTTTAAAATTACACAGCATATTCATATACATTTCCTTGTGTGGGCCCCACAACAACCCTGTGAGGTAGGTACTACAAGGGATTACTCTGCTCAATGCCCAGAGAGGGAAACTAAGGCTCAGCACAGAGATGTTGAGTGTTACCCATGGTTATACAACTAATAAGGGGTAAAGCCAGGATTCACCAAACAGAGGAGCAGTGTGGCGTAGGGGAAAAGGCATGTTAATCGTCATTTGTACACCATCTACTCTAGGCCAGGCACTGTGCTGAGTGCTAGAAAGAATACTGGATTGGGGTGGAGGGTCCTGCTGGCTCCATCCCTTCCTACTTCTGTGACCTGGGGCAAGTCACAACCTCTTCGGACCCTGTTTGGTTTTCCCCTCCCCCACCACTGGTGAAATGAGAGGCTTAGAGTAGATCCATGCTTCCATTCCTTTTTAAACTAGAGCTTATGAATCTCAGATCAGGAAGGGAACTCGAAGCTGGCCAGGCCAGCCTGTCCCTGGCTGTGCCGCCCCTGCCCCACAGCCCTTCCAGGTGCTCATCTGGTCTTTGCTTGAAGACCTGGAGTGAGGGGAAACCCACTACCTCCTCAAATGGCCCACTCCTCTCTAGGGCCAGCTTTAATTTTTTCCTTATAGCAAACCCAAGTCCACTTCTCCTCAATGTCAACTCACTGCTCCTAGGTTGGCCTTCAATGCCAGGTCTTCTAATGGCATCATCAGTTCATTCTCATTCTCTCTCTCTCTCCTCTTTCTCTACCACACATACACTCTCTCTCCCCTCTATCACACACTCTCTCTCTCTCTCTCTCTCTCTCTCTCTGTCCCTTCTCTCTCTCTCTCTCTCTCTCTCTCACACACACACACACACACACACACACACACACACACACACAACCTGATTATGACAAGAGAATTGTCTCTGGCTTCCACACTATAAATGATAAAGGTTCAAACAAAATTAACTGTAAAGTCTTAGAAAATGCTAAGGTTTAATTAATCAGAAACAGAATTATCCATCTACCTTAGGGATGAAAAGTTTTTTAAAGTCCCTGCCTATGTTAATGTACATAATGACTAAGTGGAAGAGGTTGAGGAAGGGTCTCTGATGGGAAAGAATTGGAAGAGGCAGCTCCAAAGCTGTGTGATCCTGGGCAAGTCACTCCACCTCTAGGAGCCTTAGTTTTCCCATCTGTACAATGAGGCCAATGGACTGGATGGCCTCGAATGTCCTTCCAGCTCTGAATCCATGATCCTCTGGAAAAGGAGAACAATCTTGGCTCCAGAGAACCAAAGAGACCTACTTCTCTCTGCCAGGAAGACCAGAGGTACAGAATGGTGCACACGCTGTCAGACATGTTCACTAGGAAGGTTGGTTTTGTAGAGAAGATTTTCTTTGTTACAAAGGAAGAAAGGCAGGGTATGGGGCAATGAGACTGGTATAAAAAAAAACCCACACATGCCAGAAGAATTCATCATTTTATCAGTTTAGGGAACTCCCCTCAAACAATGCAGAACATAATGGCCTATGTTGCCCATAGGCCTGGAAAGTTGACTGTGGCATAGAGAAGTTAAATAAATGACTGGCCCAGGGTCACACAGCTAGTGTTTGAGGTAGGATTTGAACTCAGGTCTTGATTCCAAATCTAGCACTCTACTTACTATAAAAGAAATAAAAGCATACAAAGAACTAGGAAACTGTACCATCCCTCCCTGGCTGGATAGAAGAAGAGGCCAGAGGAAAACAAGGTGAAGGATACAGGCTAGAGGAGATAGTACTCATACTCTTACAATTCGGGCCAGTTCAAGGCATAGTGGAAAGAACCATGAAAGTGGAGTAACAAGACCTAGTTTAAACCCCAATTCTGCCATTTTCTAACCTATGTGACCTTGGAACAGTCACCTAGGGCCTCAGTTTCCCCATTTGTAAAATGAGTGAGTTGCCCTCTCGATCTGTGGATCTCTTACTCTGAGAGGGGATGAGCAGCACAGACCTCTTTTCTTCCTTCCCTACCCTGGAAATTCATGATTTGGAAAAGAAGAAAATCCATTTGCTGCCAGACTTTTCCAGCTCTGAGAACCCTGCCAAGACTCAAACTTAGAAGTCAGTCCCATAATTCAGTTGACTCAGAATTAAAGTTAGAAGGGACCTTAGTCCAACCTGCTCATTTTACAGATGAAGAAACTGAGGCTCAGAGAAGTAAAGCCAAATAGCTGACAAGGGGAAAATGCAGGGTTTGAACTCAGATTTCCGTGCTCCCAGGCCAGGACTCTTCTCTATTCTATCACATTACATCCCCTAGAGTTAGGACAGATTTGGCTCCTCGCTTCCAAAGCTTTAAGGTGATGATTAAAAGGAAGAATAAATAATGCAGTGGGTCAAATGGAAGCCAAGTTTGGATGATGATGACACTGTACAATGAGGATGTTCAAATCAAACATGCTTTGGCTAAAGCTTCCCCAAAATGGGGAACACGGATATCTGTACACACAGCGAGGCTGAAGGTAGAAGACGACAAAGTGTCCCGTGTAGGAACGAAGGGGTAGAGGTCATTTAGAAGCACAGATGGAAGGGACTTCAAATGTCACCTCATCCAGTCCCCTCATTTCACGGATGAGGAAACAAAGTCAAAAGAGGTAAGGGACTTTGCCCAAGGCCGCACAGCTGGTGAGTGTCAAAGAGGGGACTTAAACCCAGATCCTCCAACTCTGTTCCTGGGCCTCATTCTGCTGCACCATTCCGGCCACAGGCTTGAAGGCCCAATGCAATGTCCAGCAGCATGTTTCTAAGATGACTGTGAAGGCATCTGGCCCAGAAGATCACAGCCCTCCCCCAGCAGCGGTGCGCCAAAGTTCTCACTGTTTTTGCGATTCGGACATCAGGACAGCCATGGAGGGGAGGTGCTACTGTCATCCTCATTAAAGAAAGAGAGCTTGGTAACTAAACATGGTCTCAAAGCCAGGAAATAGCAAAGGCATGATTGAAACCCAGGTCTCTCCTGACTCCAACACCAGTACTATTTCCTACAACAACGCTGTGCCTTTTCCTACATTTTAAATGACGTGGCTTTCCCAGTTCTCGTAGACTGCTGAGAGTATCCTCTTCTTTGTTGGAAGTCTGTAAGACACTTCTATTCTCTGGCCTTCAGAGAACCTCACTGACCTTTCCTCTTGAGTTTTTATTTGGCAAACTTAATGCCATCTTCCTTAAGCCTTTTCGGAGCTCTCCCTGTCTGATTATATATTTTGAAATTTAAAGTTCCAAATGGAACACTGAATTCCAATAAAGGCCCACGTGATGCTGAGAAGCAGAGATAGGCTGCTCATCATGGTTGGCAGCTGCGAGGGAAGCCCATGACGTCATTTTCCCACAGATGTAGAAGATTACATCTGTGTGAATGTCTTCTTGGGAGCTTCAACATCCCATTTTATTTTTAATGAGATATAGCAACTCTATAACATTGTAAGTTACAGACACATTGTCAACCTGCATCAGTGAAGGGAGCTTCCACACACTTGGTGAAATTACCAGTCCTGACCTTGTTTCTGCAAAAAAAAAAAAAAACAAAAAAAACTATGTGCTGCATAATTGGGTAAATAAGTAAGCAACAGTTCCATGGCACTAAAGGTGATCCCAAAGCTTGATCCTTATAATCTTTGGTCTTGGTCTGTTTCTTCTTCATCAACCCACTCCATGCCACTGAACTTCGGAAGAGTGATGTGGCATGTTGACTTGGATCGGCTGCATTTCACATCAGGAACTGCTCTAGGATCCCCTACTGGAAAGCAGAGGAAAGGGATACCCATTAGACCTGCTGTTCTCAAGTCTCTCCCGGAATGATAAAGAATGAAAGCAAGTCTGGAAGAGATCACAGCATGTCAGTGTTGGAAGGGACCTCAGAGGTCATTGAGCCCAACCCATGTCCCAACTTTTCTACCATATCCCTGGTTTGAAGATCCCCAGTGGCAAGGAACCCACTGCCTCTGAAGGCAGCCCATTGCACTTGTGGCTAACAGACTTCTTCCTAACATCAAGCCTCTGAGATCTCTTCATTTTGCCAACTGTACCTAGCTGGGGGTTGGAGAGAAGGCAAATGAGGAAGGAAGGGGCACTTCTGCCTTTCCCCAGGTAGGATAGAAGACAGTAACTGCTGCAAGGGCCCATGTCAAGAACAAAAAAAAACAGCTGCCAGAACTGCTATTGGCTCCTGCCTCTGGCTAGTGCTCAAAAAGATGACTGAGGAAATAGCCATAAAGTATCTGGGGTCCCTCCAAAGAAAATCCTGTTAAGAACAGATGAGAGTCTAAAGAGTTTACAAAGAAGCTTGCCCAGTACCTGAGTAGAAATATCAGCAATAACAGCAAAACAAACCCCTGCTGAACAGCTCACAAGACCTGAAATAGGTCATCTCATCTGAGGAGAGCATGGGCTTTGCAAACACTCCTTGGTAGCCACAGCAGAATACAACCACCCATTGGGCAGGCATCAATAAATATACATAGCGGACTCTTACCCATGCTTTAAGTGACAATACAGGGTCACTTGTATGATAACCCAGAGGGGTGTGGGAGAAGTAGGGTCTGAGCAAGATTATACTTCCATCCTTTGAGGGATCCATGATTGCAGAGAAGGCTGCCTCTAATGGTGCAAACTGCAACCCATCCACACCACTCTTCCTCCTCCTCCTCCTATTAGCTAATATTACTATAACGCCTACTATGTGACAGGCAGCATGCTAAGCACTTTATAATCATTGTATCATTCGATCCTCACAACAACCCCACGAGGTAGATGCTACTGTTATCCTCATTTAACAATTCAGGCAGAGTTAGTTAAGTACCTTGTCCAGGGTCACACAGATATTAAATGTCTAAGACCAAGTTTGAACTCAGATCTTCCTGACTCCAGGTGTCCAGTGTCCTATCAACTGTACCACCCAGCTTCCCATAACTATTCATGAGCAATTTTTGTCTGTGTCTTCTGGTAAATGTTCTGTAGAAGACTGAGGCAACAGATGTAGTGGGGGCCTCCTTCTAGGTCTTTTAACGTTGCCAATGGGACAGGCTGGCTACTCGTTGGTTATCCCACACAGCTGGCCCATCTCCTTTTCCCTTTATCTCTCTGGTCATTTTCTGAATGACACTCATATGTGCATTTCTTATACACCCCCACCCACTACATAGCTCTCCATAGAGCCGTTTGGGTCACCTGCAACTTTAATTCTTTGGAAACTGTGATATTCCGTTATTCACCTCCATACAGCAGTGGAAGGAGAATACTGATGTTATAAAAAGACAGAGAAGTATGGGATAATTAAAAGCACTATTCGGCTCACTTTCTTCTTCCTACTTAATGCTGGGCTCAACTAATTGTCCACCCACAATATTGTACTCTTACATACTTTCTCTCTGGCCATCTAGCTGCCATGGCTCAGTGGGTAGAGTGCTGGACCTGGAGTCAGGAAGACCTGAGTTCAAATCTGGCCTCAGACAATTACTAGCTATGTGACCCTGGGCAAGTAATTTAACCTCTGTTTGCTTTAACACACTGGAGAGGAAATGGCAAACTAGTCCAGTATCTTTGCCAAGAAAACCCCAAATGGGGTCACGAAGAGTCAGACACGACTGAACAACACCACGCACACATATATAAATGTATGTATGTATGTTGTGCTTATGTGTATACATAGACATAGACATAGAGATAGACACACACTAATGGATTAGCTCTGAGTTATCCAGCCAATTGTATATCAGGGAAATTCTTTATCCACTTGGATAAACTCTTTTTGAGCAATCATGGCTCTCATTTAAAGGTCACTCCAATGTTTGGAAGCTGATACAAACAGTACAATGTCATCCTCAAATAAGCAGAGCTGAACAACCTCACCATCAACCAGAAATCCATCTTCCATTTAGACACTGCACTAGACATTTTCCACGAGGGCAGCAAATCCCTCTGGTGAGCACGTTTCCCTGTTTGATGCCTTGCTTGATATTAGTGATCAGAGAGTGGTCAAAAACGGTGAGCTCTGTTAGCTAGCTTTCAAGGAGTCTGCCATCTGCGTGAGAGGCACCCTGGTGTAGGAGAGCCTTCCAGGCAGCACTGGGGCCTCACCAAATCCACTGCCTTTTTACAGTGAACAATCAGCATGATGGGAAGGTGTGTTTTGGACCTCTTTCGGCCAACTGTGTGACTGTGGAGATGTGGTTTGCTTCAGAATGTCAGTCGTGAACACCTGCCCATTCATCTCTCATACCTTTGGCAAGGATGTAAGATTACATTATTATATAAGATAAAATCTGCATTATGGAAGGAATAAGATTCTAAATCCTCTAAACAAGAGAGATGGGTAGGGGATGCCTCCCCAACCACCCACCACCTACTTCATGTCCTCTATTTCTTCATATTAAAGGGAATCATCTCAAACCAAAGAGCTCACTGGTCTGCAGAAGGCTTTCTGAATCCACCTTTCAAATGCTAGGCATGGGAGGGTTCTGCAGAGCAGTGAGAACACTTCATTGCAGGCACTTGTTCCTCACTCCACATATCTGGGCCCCCTTTGGCACCATGGGGATCTTCTCCCACCTAAAATGTCTCATCAGGAAAGAATCCCCTGCTGAGATCTTGCCAAGAGACAGACAGGATAGAGTTAGCTGACAAGGAAGTGAAGCTTCCCAGGTCTCTTCACATGAGAGGTGAGAAGGACAAGGTAAGAGGTCACCATTTGTTTTCTGTTGCCTCCTGGTTAGTGAAAAGTTTGAGAGAAAATTTAATATCATAAGCCATTTATCCATCGATTGTCTCCATGTGTCTAAGGTTTCTGGTACAAGGAGAACAAATTCACAGCTGTTTAAATGACTTCAGGCTGGAAAGAATTCTTTTGAGAGCAGTACAGAGAGAACAAACAATGCTCTGCTTGCTGGACTGGAGCCCAATGTGTCTGCTGGACATTCCCCAGAAATGGCCTCGGGACTTTTGCACAGGTGGCTGGTCGCCCCATCTGCTGGAATGCATCCCTTCTCTCCTCTGCCACTTGGGAGTCCTAGTTTCCTTCAAAGTACAGACCTGCTGCCATGTCTTACATGCAGTAATGACAGTCACAACTGATATTTATAGAGCACTACAAGATTTTACAAAGCACTTTACAAATAGTATCTCATTTGAGCCAAACAACAACCCTAGAAGGCAGGGAATGTTATTTTCCCCCATTTTACAGATGAAGAAACTGAGGTTGACAAGGGTTTAAGTGACTTGACTTGGGCCATATAGCTAGTAAGCAGTTATATGTAGTAGTAAGAAACAGAATTCATACTCAGGTCTTCTAGATTCCAATTCCAGCACTCTATCCATTGTGCCACCTAGCTAATTAATTTTGTTTCCTAGGAAGCTCTAAATATGAGTACCTGTAAAAGGGAAAAATCTAAGAGATACTTTCTTTGTGGATAGTACCTAGACCTTGGGGGAAGTGGTAGGTGGTCTGTGTTCAAATCCCCAAGTTCAAATGTGTCCTTGGGCTGCAGAGGAGCTATAAGGCAATGTCCAAACCCATACCTAGGCCTTTTGTTTTTGTGGTTGTTCAGTCATTTCAGTCATGTCCGACCTTTCATAACCCTGTTTGGGATTTTCTTGGCAAAGGTACTGGAGTGGTTTTCCATCTCCTTCTCTAGCTCACCTTACAGATGAGGAAACTGAGGCAAAGAGGGTGGAGTGACTTGCCCAGGGTCACAGAGCTAGTAAGTGCCTAAGGCTGGATTTGAACTCAGGAAGTTGAGTGTACCTGACTTCAGGCCCAGCACTTTATCCTGTGCCACATGGATACAAAAGGCATGTCAGGTTAACAATTAAATACCAAAATCAAGACAATTCCTCAATCTGTTTGTTAACACGGTGTCCATTGTTGACAATACTAGAAAACCCATTGAAGTCAGAGGATATGCTTTACAAAGATAACACTTTTGCTAATAGGAACTATTGGTAAAAAGCACATTCACTGTTTGTACAGACATGCCACCATGGCAGTGGTTCCTTAACACTCATTTTCCTCTTCAAAGATACCATTCCCGACCCTCTCAGTCAAGCATGCACTTTCATTTGTTTTCCCAGACTAGTGCAAGTTTCTTCCTCCATTAACACTCTCCTTCACAGAAATCCTCCTCCATAGATGCCCTTTTTCAAAGCCTCAGTCACTGCAGCATAGTAGTGAACCTGGGTCTCTGCAAGCTATGTTGGTGAAGCCTGGGCAGGCTTCAAGGAAGGGCTGGTGGTAGACATCAACATTGATCATGTCTATCATCTGCAGACCAGCCTAGCAAAGTATGAAGAAACATCACCAGGTTGACTGTGGGGTGATTCCTTTATTTCTGTCTATAGCACTTCATGAAGGCCTTCTATTAAGGTTTGCAGGGGTTTTGATCTTTGTGAGCAGAAGGAGTGGTCTCATTGATGAAATTACAAGTCCATGAAGTACTGACATACCAACAGATTTACTGATCCATCTAGTATCTCACCCAGGATCCCTTGGGACCAATGGCACGTGAACAATAAGACAGCAGACTGAGAGTTCAGGGTGCAGTCTGTGGCCAAGGTAGAGAGTAATGCTAACTGGTCCACGTGGGAACCAAACTTGTGACCTGGGACTCATTAGAACTATGTCCTAACCCAAAAAGTCATCTACCCTTAGGTAAGTTAAATACACACATATGTCTCAACCAAACTAAGAGACTGAGAGGAACAGGTCATGAGATAAATGTGATCAAGCCTAAAAAAAACCAAAAGACAAGGGGCTTAAATCCAGTTCTATGCTAGACCATTTACTATCACTTGTGAGGTTGGTGATTGTTAGCATATTGTGTCAAGAAAGTTGACAGGTCAGTGCCTCAGAATACCTCAAGACAATGGGCCTGAGCAGCTGGAGGGGCCGATGGGGAAACCCAGAGAGGGAAAAGGGGGACTTCAAAGAGGACTTCAAACTTACCAGTTAGAGACTGGCACCGCTTTGATTTCATTTGGTAACCACGATGAGCTAAGAATTCCGCAGCTTTCTAGAAAGAACAAAAAACACAAATGATTCTTCTCCCAAAGGTGGCATACAAATCGATTGATGCTTCTACTGCGTTCAAAACAAAGTTATAGTTCCCACCATTTTTTTAATTTCTCAAAGTTTCCTAGAAAGTATGAAATCCCAAGATACGATATTACTTTCCAAAAGACCTCAAAAAAGAACATTACATAAGTGTCGAGGAGCAAGGGTATGAAACCCTATTACTTATTCTTTGAAAGCAACTTTGAAGTATGATTGAACAGCAGTGATCTGGCGACCAGGCAGGAGCTAGAGTGAGAGAAGGAGAGCACCAGCTGAAAAAGAGCTTAACCAAGTTAAAGAGATCATCTGTTTGAAAGGAAGGCAGGGCATAAATGGAGGCACTCTGCCCTTCTGGCTTTCTAGGGGGCAGGGGGTGGGGGAAGGCTCAACTTCATCCTTTAATTTTCTTTTCTTGGCAAATTATTATATAAGGAAAAAGCCATAGCACAAAACTCTATGCAATATTTGGTAAGCATCGCCTATATAGGTCGATGATCATCATCATCATTATTTAACTTTTCTATAGCACTCTCCATTTTGCTCACCAATGAAATCAACACATCAGTGAACATTTACTAAGGGCCTCCTATCTGTCAAGCACTATGGTAAATGCTGTTGATACAAAGAAAAGCCAAAAAACACTCTCCTACTCTCAAGGAGCTCACAGTCTAATAAGGGAGGCAACATGCAAACAAATATATTCAGACAAGAAATAGATGGGATAAGTGAGAGTTAATCTCGGAGGGAAGGTACTAACATTAAAGAGAATCAGCAAAGGCTTCTTGCACAAGGTGGCATTTTAGCTGGGACTTGAAAAAAGACAGGAAGCAAAACTGAGGAAGGAGAGAATTTTGGGTGCTGGAGTCTCTTTGAGGAGGAACAGCCTGGGAGCCAGAGTCACTGGATCCCAGATCATGTGGAGGAGAGTGAGGTATGAGAAGAGTGGAAAGACAGGAGGGTACTAGGTCAGGAAGAGCTTTAAAAGCCAAACAGGATTTTCAATTTGATCCTGGAGACAAATGGGAGCCACTGATGTTGACTGAATGGGGGAAAGGCTACATGATCAGACCTGCACTTTTAGGAAGATCAGTGGAGCATGGACTAGGAGGGAGAGAGACTCAAGGGGAAATCAAATAGCCAGTCATTGCAGTAGTCTAGGTAGGAGGTAATGATGGCCTCTGCCAGGGTGCTGGCAGTGTCAGAAGAGAGAAGGGGGTATGTAGGAGACTTAGGAAGGTAGAAAGGTCAGGACTCGGCAAGTGATTGGATGGAGGCAGGGTGCGAGGGATCGAGAAGTTGAGGAGGACACCCGGGTTGTGAGTCTGAGTGACAGGGAGAATGGTGATGACCTCAACAGCAACAGGGATGTTAGAAAGAGGAGAGGAATTGAAGTGAGAGGATGAATTCCATTTTGTCGATGTTGAGTTTAAGATGTCTGCGAGATATCCGGGACAGGCAGTTGGCAATGGGAGACTAGAGGTCAGGAAGGAAGTTAGGGGTGGATGAACAGATTTAAGAATCATCTGCACAAAGATGATAATTGAATTCATGGAGGCTGATAAGATCAAGTGAAATAGCATTGAGGAAGGAGAGAAGAGGGCCCAGGGTTGAGCCTTGGGGAACACTCACTGTTAGTGGAAAGAGCCAGCAAAGACAACTGCGGAGCAGTTGGGGAACCAGAAGAGATCCACTTCCAAAAACTCAAGCAAAATTAATATCGAGGAGAAGAGGGTGATCGATAGCATGCAAGGCAGCAGAGAGGTCAAGGAGGAGGAAGACTGAGAAAAGACCACTGGATTTGTTAACTGAGAGATCATCAGTAACTTTGGAAAGAGTAGGTTCAGTGGAATAATGAGACCAGAAGCCAGAATTCAGGAGGTTTAAAATAGAATGAGAGGCGGGGAAGTGGAGGTAATGACTAAAGACAGCCTTCTCAAGGAGTTTAGCCAGGAAATGGAGGAGATGTAGGACAATAACTAGCAGCGGCAGACGGTTCAAATGAGAGGTTTTTGAGGTAGCGCACAAGTACGATCCACCCTATTTCACAGATGAGAGAACATGGTGCCAATATGGGAAAGTGACTAGATGAGTACATGGATACTGTCAAACCCAGGTCTTTTCATTCTCGAATCCCTGAAACAGTCACGCCAAGAAAAGCCCTACAGAAGGACCCCTCTCCTCTCAATCCCTGCCACCATAACTAGAAGTCCATATTCAGAGCACCAAGATTTTTTCCAGTCAGAAGGGTTGAAGCCAGAAACCTGACATCCTGAGATTCCCATATATATAAGGGTGTTAGAGAGAACCACTCAGAGGTAGCTTGCTCTGGGAGTTAATGAATTCCCATCAATTTTCCAAGCTTTTACTAAATGTTTAGTGTGTGCAAAGTACCTTTCTAAGTCCTAGAGATACAAGAATGCAACAGACCCTCCCCTCGATGAGCTGATAGTCCAATGATTCTATCTATTTGAACATCCTCAATGCTGCATGACAGCAATGACAGGCAGAGTATGGTTAAGGGACAAAACAGCAAACATCTATTTTCTAATCATGGTCTGAAGGTAGGAAAAAAGCAATGCCAGAAACCACATCTATAGGAATCAGTGAATAGACGTGGGCCAGAGACAGATCTCAACACAAACCAAACTCAGCATCATTTTGGCTAGTGCCACAACACTGAATATGGCCCTAACATTCTGCTCACAGCCAGCAAGCAGGTATATCAGCACCAAAGAAGGTGCTGGAGGGATTGACCCAAGCAATGTTTCTGGGATTCTCTTCTACTCTCATGAGAAAATGGTGCTACACAGTTGAAGAAAGAGACAACATGAGAAAATTTCATCTTCAAAGAGGATGGTTCTTATGAGTCAAGGCAGGGCAAAGGGCAAATATGACATGTGGTTTAGCATCTTTTCTTGCCCCAGAAAGTGTGAATATATCTCACTCACAAAGAATTCCCTAAAAGTGAATCAAGGAACAAAGAATTTCCATAATGGGCAGGTACCTCACCCCCACTCACCTGAAATAAAGTCACAAGCCCAAAATAAAGAAGAGCTCCCAATGACGCCAAGGATGTTTACACGACCACCAAATGAAGCGACCATGTGATACTGTTTGATCAAGTCCCAACAGGTTTACTGACATCAAGGCAATAGCCCCTCACCTGGTCATCTCCAGAAACTACCCTGGCTAGAACATCTAGATGGGACAGTAATTAAGTCATTGTGGGTAATCAACATATGTTAATTTAATTCCAAAACTCCTCAGAGAGATTTTTATAGGATCATAGATTCTCCAAGTTAGAAGGGATCTTGGAATCCATCTAGCAGAACTCCTCCTTGAATAAGAATCCCCTCTACAGTAAACCCAACAAGTGGTTGGTCAGCTTTTTACTGAGGACCTCCAGAGAGCAGAAGCTCATTCCCTTCTAGTATAGCCCATTCCACAGATGGAAAGTCTGACCAAAGCTAAATCTGTCTCCCTGCACCTTCTCCTCACTGCCCTTGTGTCTGCCCTCAGTGACCAAGTGGAACAAGGCTAATCCTCTTTCACATGAAAGCCCTTCAAATATTTGAAATGGAACTTTCCCTTGGCCATTTCAGCTTGGCAGGGGTCTCCAGGCTGATTTTTGTTGGGCTAATAGCTTTTTATAGAAATCAATTAGCAAGACGTTTTCTTGACCATATGTTGGAGAGGCCCCATGAATGCTCTCAGAGCAGGACAAGAGCAAGGCACACTTGCCTCTTAAGATTGATGTCTCCATCTTAGATATCTCTTAGTGAATATCTCTGGCTCTTCTACTCCAACCCTGAACACAGCTTTCTGGGAAAATGGTTCCAGCTCCACTGGGCCCCAGATCCTGGTTCCCCACAATCCTGACTGAAGATCTACCAGTACTCAGAGAGCACTGGGTTCCTCTGTGTAATGCTATCAGTGCCCAAGAAGTAATGAGACCAACCTTCTTGTAAACTCAACATGTCTTTTTAGAGTTTGAGAATCCAGAAGGCACTCGATTCCATTCCATTCAATAAGCATTTATGTCTTTATTACTTTGAGCAAGGTATGTGAAGGACTAGAGCAGAGCAGAGGAATTTGCTTTGTCCTGCCCTCCCCTGTCTATGTTCTATATTACCTCTTCTCCATTTCAACACTGCGAGTCCCAGTGTGTGATAAGGTATCACAAAAGGCTGCATTAGGAGAAACAGAGTGCCTAGAAGTGAGGTAGCAATAGAGCCCTTTGTCAGGCCAAGGCTCAGATACCATGATCAGCTCTAGGCACCACATTTTAGGGAGCATGTGGACAAAGTGGAGCATTCCAGAGAAGGAACACTGGGAAAGAGAGAGGGCTCTCCTGCATGAGGAGTGGTGGAAAGAGCTGGGGATGTTTAACGTGGAGAAGACTTAGGAGGGGCATGACAACTGCTATCAAGCATCTGAACAGCTGGCATAAGAGAGAGGGATTAGCCTTGTTCTTTCTGTCCAGCCTCTGATTGCAGACCCATGAACAGTGGGGATATGCTACAAAGAGCCATTTTTAGATTGGGTACAAGAAAGAACTTCCTAACAAGGAAAGTGATCCAGCACTGTCTCTGGACTCATGGCTCTGCCCTATTTGCAGTTTTCGTGCAGAAGGCTAGAGGATCACTTGATGGAGCCATTATTTAAAAAGGAAGAGTGGACTAGGGGACAGGGTACTGGACCTGGGGGCGAGGGAGGCTTGGGTTCAAACATGGCTCTGCCTTAGCTGTGTGAGCACAGTACAATAAGGGAGAGGAATAACTGGAGTGGCTACCTCACAAGGCCGTGTGAAAAGCAAATGCAACACATTCAATTGTGTATACACAGTATTTCCAAACCTTAATGTGTATAATGTAAATGTCGGGGGCGGAGCCAAGATGGCGGCTGGTAAGCAGGAACTAGTGTGAGCTCTGTACAGAGTCCCTCCAAAAACCTATAAAAAATGGCTCTGAACCAATTCTAGAATGGCAGAACCCACAAAACAGCAGAGGGAAGCAGGGCTCCAGCCCAGGACAGCCTGGATGGTCTCTGGGTGAGGTCTATCCCACACGGAGCTGGGAGCTGGGAGCTGGGAACGGAGTGGAGCAGAACCCAGCCTGAATGGCGTGGACCATCCAGACCAGAAGCCAGGCAGAGGGGGCCCTAGTGCCCTGAATTAGTGAGCTGCGGCAGTTACCAGACTCCTTAAACCCACAAACACCAAAGACTTCGGAGAAGGTTAGTGGGAAAAGCTGTGGGAGTAGAAGGAGTTCGCGGTTCGGCTTCCAGCCCTGGGGGCAGCGGAGGTGGGGCAGCTACAGCTATTGTTACTTCCGGCTCCAGGCCCACCTGGTGGGAGGAATTAAGTGGCGGATCAGAGCAGGAGTGTTCAGCCTGTTGAAGATCTAAGCCCAGTCCAGGTTGGAGGTTGGGGAAGGAGCAGTGCTGGTGTGGCAGAGCTGGCACCTCCCCCCCAAACGTGGAACATAGAACTCTGTAGTCTACAAGCAGTCATACTCCACTGAAAAACTCAAAGGTCAAGTTAGTTGGTTAGGAATATGGCCAGGCAGCGAAAACGCACCGAGAGTCAGTCTCAGACTTTGCATTCTTTCTTTGCTGACAAAGAAGACCAAAACATACAGCCTAAAGAAGTCAATAAAGTGCAAGAGCCTACACCAACAGCCTCCAAGAAAAACATGAACTGGTCCCAGGCCATGGAAGAGCTCAAAAAGGATTTGGAAAAGCAACTTAGAGAAGTAGAGGAAAAATTGGGAAGAGAAATGAGAAGGATGCGAGAAAACCATGAAAAACAAGTCAATGACTTGCTAAAGGAGACCCCAAAAAATACTGAAAAATACACTGAAGAAAACAACACCTTAAAAAGCAGACTAAATCAAATGGCAAAAGAGCTCCAAAAAGCCAATGAGGAGAAGAATGCCTTGAAAGGCAGAATTAGCCAAATGGAAAAGGAGGTCCAAAAGACTACTGAAGAAAATACTACTTTAAAAATTAGATTGGAGCAAGTGGAAGCTAGTGATTTTATGAGAAATCAAGATACTATAAAACAGAACCAAAGGAATGAAAAAATGGAAGATAATGTGAAATATCTCATTGGAAAAACCACTGACCTGGAAAATAGATCCAGGAGAGATAATTTAAAAATTATTGGACTACCTGAAAGCCATGATCAAAAAAAGAGCCTAGATATCATCTTTCAAGAAATTATCAAGGAGAACTGCCCTGATATTCTAGAGCCACAGGGCAAAATAGAAATTGAAAGAATCCATCGATTGCCTCCTCAAATAGATCCCAAAAAGAAATCTCCCAGGAATATTGTCTCCAAATTCCAGAGCTCCCAGATCAAGGAGAAAATACTGCAAGCAGCCAGAAAGAAACAATTTGAGTATTGTGGAAACCCAATCAGAATAACCCAAGATCTGGCAGCCTCTACATTAAGAGATCGAAGGGCTTGGAATATGATATTCCGGAGGCCAATGGAGCTAGGATTAAAACCTAGAATCACCTACCCAGCAAAACTGAGTATCATGCTCCAAGGCAAAATATGGATTTTCAATAAAATAGAGGAATTTCAAGCTTTCTCAGTGAAAAGACCAGAACTGAATAGAAAATTTGACTTTCAAACACAAGAATCAAGAGAAGCATGAAAAAGTAATCAAGAAAAAGAACAAGAAAAAGAAATTGCAAGAGACTTACTAAAGTTGAACTGTTTTGTTGACATTCCTACATGGAAAGATGATGTGTATGATTCATGAGACCTCAGTATTAGGGTAGCTGAAGGGAATATGCATACATATATGTTTATGTATATATATATATGGGTGAATGTGTATGTATGTATATATCTATGTGTGTATGTATATATATATATATATATATATATATATAGAGAGAGAGAGAGAGAGAGAGAGAGAGAGAGAAAGAGAGAGGGAGAGAAGGAGAGAGCAGACACAGGGTGAGTTGAAGATGAAGGGAAGATATCTAAAAGAAATAAAATCAAATTAAGGGATGAGAGAAGAACATACTGAGAGAGGGAGATAAGGAGAGATAGAATGGGATGGATTATCTCCCATAAAGGTGGCAAGAGGAAGCAGTTCTGTGGGAGGAGGGGAGAGGGCGGATGAGGGGGGAATGAGTGAACATTGCTCTCATCAGATTTGGCTTAAGGAGGGAATACCATACATACCCAATGGGGAATCTTACCCCACAGGAAAGAAGAGGGAAGAAGATAAAAAAATGGGGGGGGATGATGGAGGGGAGGGCAGATGGGGGTAGAGGTAGTCAAAAACAAACACTTTCAAAAGGGGACAGGGTCAAGGGAGAAAATTCAATAAAGGGGGATGAGTTGGGAAGGAGCAAAATATAGTTAGTCTTTCACAACATGAGTATTGTGGAAGGGTTATACATAATGATACACATGTGGCCTATGTTGAATTGCTTGACTTCTTAGGGAGGGTGGGTGGGAAGGGAAGAGGGGAGAGAATTTGGAACTCAAAGTTTTAAAAACAGATGTTCAAAAACAAACAAAAATGTTTTTGCATGCAACAAGAAAATAAGATACACAAGCAATGGGGCGTAAAAATTTATCTTGCCCTACAAGAAAGGAAGGGAAAAGGGGATGGGAGGGGAGTGGGGTGACAGAGGGGAGCGCTGACTGGGGAACAGGGCAACCAGAATATACACCATCTTGGAGTAGGGGGGAGGGTAGAAATGGGGAGAAAATTTGTAATCCAAACTCTTGTGAAAATCAATGCTGAAAACTAAATATGTTAAATAAATTTTAAAATATCCCTGAAAAAAAATAAAAATAAAAAATAATGTAAATGTCACAGCCATTATTAGAGGATATTCTCAGTCAGCTATAGACTGAATTCAAAGGTCCCTTCCAATCTTGGGATTCTGTGAAGCCCCTGAAGTCCTGAGGGTCTCCGCTTGTTCATCCATAAACTACCACAGTTGGACCAGAAGATGATCACTAAGGTCCCGACGGTGGCCACTCGTCAGCTACTGCATCCTGTAGACTTCTCGTAGACATGGGTTGGACTAGAAGATGATCACTAAGGTCCCTCTGGCAGCTACTCATCAGCTACAACATCCTATAGACTCCTCGTAGACATGGGCTGGACTAGAAGGCCTCTGAAGTCCCATCCAGCTTTCAAACTTCTGTGATTGTGTGAGTGATTCACAGATGGACCAACTGCAGCAAAACTCTACCAATGTTATTTTCAACAACTCATTCACTTAATATATATGTATATATTAGGGGGCACATAGTAGTTACAAGTCATCAGTCTAGACACTGCAAGGAATACAAAGAAAAAAATGACCTGGGTCCTGCCCTCCCATGGTTCCCAATTTATTAGGAGAGATGATGAGACATGAGACAGGTACATAAATGACTATAACATAAGGCAGGCCATGACTACAATAGTCTGGTGCTCTGGTCATTCAGAGACACAACCCAGTTTTGATATATGCAGAATGGGCCTTCTCAAAAACGTACACATAGGCATCATACATGAACATGCACATACACCAAATAAAATTCCCATCAATGTACCGCTATCAGCACATATGAGCACTGTGGATGGAGCCATAGCTCCCTGATAAGCATGTCTGCAACAGCCCAATTGCCCTAAATGGGCTCAACAAATGTTGTATAGTCCACACAAGTTCACTGCACCACCATTTCTCATCTAGCATGTGGTCTGATATCAAGATACACAATCCAGCCAGAGCCAGGTGTCCGTGCCTCAGGCTAATCTGCAGTCAGTAACTTTCGAGTGCCTTTCAACAAAGAACATTAAGATTGAACATAATTAGCATTCCCTCCATCAGTCGCCCCAACAGCTGCCACAGTGCGTCATTTCTATTCACTCTTTGGTATGTAACACACAAAACTACCCAAGCAAGGGAACCAAAAATCACTGCTCCATTTCTAAACCATGCCAAAGGCAAGAATGGGGCCTCTTCCATAGGCTGAGGGAGTCCTGGGAGCAAATGTGAGTTAATAATATAGCAGTACCTACTGAATCTGATTAAGAATGGGTAGGGGGAAGGGAGGCCACAGCAGAGCAAGGGAGAATGAAGGCAAGAGATATTGAATAAATAGAAAACTGAGAAATAACTAGTACATATATAAGATAAAGAACTGGAAGATGCGACTATAAATATTGGTTAAATTAGTAAATCTGATGTCATTAATAGTGTAGTAGAGCACTGAACTTGGACAGAGGACTTGGGTTCAAATCCAGGCTCTGTTATATATGACCTTGGACATATCCCTTCATGTTTCTGAGCCTCGATTTCTTTCTTGATAAAATGAGGAAGCTGTAGTTAATGACCTCTAGGGTCTTTTTCAATTTTAAATTGAGTCATTAAGTCAAGTTAATAAGCATTGATTAAATGCCTACTATGTGCCAGGAACCTTGCTAAAAGCTGGACATGCAAACAAAGGTAAGAACAGTTCTTACCATCAAGGAGCATAAATTCTAAGACAACATAAAGATACCTAGATACATACAAGATCTACGCAAAGTTGATGGATGATAATCTCAAAGGGAAGGTACTACTAGCAGCTGAGGGTTCTGGGAAAAAAACTTCTTAAAGAAGGCAGCATTTGGGCTGAGTCTTGAAGGAAGTAGGGAAAACTAGGAGGTGGAGGTGAAGATGATAAGCATTCCAGGTAGGAGGGCCAGCCAATAGCACAGAGAAAGGAAATAGAGTGTCACATACAAGGAATAGCAAGTTGGCCCATGAAGCTGGATCCTAGAGTGCATGGAGAGAAGTAAATACAAGACTGGCAAGTTAGGAAGGGGACACTAAAGGAGAAACTTTAAATGCCAGAGGACTGTGAATAAGGAGCCACTGGAGTTTACTGACTAGGGGAAAGAGCAGGAGGACACGGTCAGATCAACATGTGGCATCTACACTGATGATAACTAGAGTGAGGAGGCAGGGAGACTGAAGCCTGTTACATTAGCAAAGGCAAGACATGAGACAAGCCTGTGCCAGGGTGACGGATGTAAGTGGAGAGAAGAGGACACAAACAAGGGATGCTGGGAAGGTGAAAACAGAGAAAGCAACAGAATGGACATGTGAGGTGAGTGGGAGTGAGGAGTCAAGGATGGTATTAGGTTGGAAGCCTGGGTGTCTGGGAATATGGCGGCACCTTCAATGGTGATAGGGAATATAGGAAAACAGGAGCACTGGTAGTGAGAGAGAACGAGTTCAGTTTTGAACATGTTTGCTTTAAGATGCATATGGGGCATCCAGCTGAAAATACTGAAAATCCAGTTGGTGATGCAAGACTGGAGGTCAGGAGGGAGGTTAGGGCTGGATAAATAGAGCTGAGAATCGTCAGCACAGAGATGATAATGGAACTCCTTAGAGTTGATGAGATCACCACATGAGAGGCCTACGTAAGGCTGTAGCTCTGGAAAGAGACTAGCAAAGCAAAATGGTGTGGTGGTGAGAATGATGGATTTGGAATCAGCAGAGATCTGCTGCCTCTGACACTCACTGTGGTTCAGTGACCATAGACAAGTCACTTAATCTCCCTAAGTCTCAATTTACCCAGCTGTAAAAATGGGGATAATAACAGGTATTGCCTATTTCTGTGAGGAGCAAATGAGATAATGTATATAAAGCATTTGGTAAACCTTAAAGTGCCCTGTAAATGCCAATTATTGCTCCTGAGTGCTCTATGTCGACTAGAGCAGTTATATAACACCAATCGCCAAGGCATCCAAGAAGATGTGGGCTGAAATAAGACTCTGCCCCGAATTCAAGGTGAACGAGACAAGAATGGCTGGGCCACTTATACTCAAAATAAATGGAGAGGAGTACGTGGAGAATTCTACATTCAGCCTATGCTAAGTGGTGGTGAGAAATAAAACCACCATATGAATTTCAACAGACTTGAAATTTTTTAAAATTTTCTTTAATAACAATGAATTTATCAATTAGTGTTTCAAGAAATTAAGAAATAGAAAGGTAGAAATTTTTAGTGGAGTGGATACTTCTGGTCACTTCATTCATCTTTCTTTCTCTCCTAAACTACTCAGCCCCAGCCAGCTAAAAGTCTGTGTTTTCTTATATAAAGGAAGGAGGACTAGAAGAGAATGAAAAAAGGGATGGGTCAGCTGCATAGGGGAAGAACACTGGTGATGTTTGCAGAGAATACTGGATTGGGGATTGTCAGTACGAGTAGGAGTATGACAGCCTGCTTCCCTATTACTTCCACACACTCGTGTCTCCCCCACCCTCAAAAACTTCTCACTTGCTCCATCCGTCCATCCTCTCTAGCCTCTCCTCCCTTTCACAATAACACTCCATCCATCCATCTGTCCATCCATCCGCCCATCCGTCTGTCCATCCATCCGTCTGTCTGTCCGTCTGTCCATCCATCCTCTCTAGCCTCTCCTCTTTCACGATAAGACTCCATCCATCCATCCATCCTCTTTAGCCTCTCGTCTTTCACAATAACACTCCATCCATCCATATGTCCGTCCATCCACCCATCTGTCTGTCCGTCCATCTCTCCATCTGTCTGTCCATCCATCCGTCCATCCATCCATCCTCTCTAGCCTCTCCTCTTTCACAATAAGACTCCATCTATCCGTCCATCCATCCATCCATCCATCCATCCTCTCTAGCCTTTCCTCTTTCACAATAAGACTCCATCCATCTGTCCATCTAGCCATCCATCCTTTCTAGCCTCTCCTCTCTTTTACTTCTTTTCCTCTCACTCTTCCCTTAACTCTTTGCAATCTGACTTCCTACCTCATCATTCAACCAAAACTGCTCTAAAATTATGAAGGGCTCTTAATGGGCAGATCTGATGGACAGCCTTTTCTCAGTCCTCATCCTTCTTGACCTCTCTACAGCCTTCCACCCTGCTGATGGCCCTCTTCTCCTGGATATTTTCTCTTCTCCAGATTTTCCTGACACTGCTCTCTCCTTGTTCTCTTCCTACCTGTATCAGTGTCAGTCTCCTGTGTCCTATATATCTTTGCCTTCCAACCTGCCTGTCTTCCAAATGTCTCTACTACTGTTGAGGGCATCATGATCCTTGTCATCATGACTCCTCCCTCTGAACACCTGCAACCGACCTGCTACCAAGTCCTGGACCTTTGTAACATCTCTTGGATACACTCCCTCCCCGGTGCAGGCCCTTGTCACCTCATGCCCAGATCACTGCCACAGATGCTAGGGGCTCTGGCAGCCTCAGGCCTCTCCCCATTCCAGTTCATCCTTGACTCAGCTGGCAAACTCATCTTTGTAAAGTGCAGGGTTGACTATGTTAACTTAACAAACTATACTGGCTCCCTACTGCCTCCAGAATCATTGACCACATCCTCCCTTTGGCTTTTAAAGCCCTTCGTGACCTGGCCCCTTCCTATCTTTTCCATTTTCTTACTCCCCTGTATGCTCTCTCCCATTCAACTACATGGCCTCCTGCTAGTCCTTGCAGAGACTCCCATCTCTTGACTCTGTGCCTTTCCTCTAGCTGTGCCCCCTGCCTGGAATGCCCTCCTTCCTCATCTCTCCCTCCCATCGTCTCTGGCTTCTTTCAAGTCCAAGCTCAAATCCTCCCTTCTGCAATCCCATCTTTCCTGATTCCCCTTAATGCCAATGCCTTCCCTCTGCTGATTATCACCACATTATCCTGTCTAGAGCATCAACATAATTGTTCATATGTTGTCTCCTCTGTTAAACTGTGAGCTTGAGAACAGGGATTGTTTTTGCTTTTCTTTGTATTTTTAGGGTTTAGCATAGTACCTGGCACATAGCAGGTGCTTAATCAATGCTTTCTTGTTAACTTGACTTGGCAGGGACACTCAGAGACATGGGATGTTTATTGAGGGGCATGGCAGGGGAGGGAAGAGGAGAGAATTGACTAGAACAGATTTATCTTCAATAAAAACATATACGAGCTTCACTAGGAGTTTTCAGAGGAAATCACAGAACCAGACCTGAAAGTGGTTTTAGACACTGCCTAGTTCCCCTTCTAATCATTGGCAGAACACTGTAAAAACTGACTAAGGATGTGTGCCATCCCAAAGTGGACTGAGCTGCACTGGAAGGCAGTGGGATGGCTTCTCCTTTGGTGGAAGGTCAAAGGCTGGTTGGGCATTTTCTGCCCCACACTAGACATCACAGCTCCTGGATATGGAAGGCACTTAAGAAATGTGGTGATTGAATGGATGACTGGATGAGAGAATTAGGAGAAAGGAAAAGAAAACCAACTGTTCTAATACCTTCCATATCGGATCTATTAACTGCGCAGTGCCTTTATTAAAGTCACAGCAGGGTTTTTACCCCACAAGCATTTTTTCTTTAAAAGATTGCTAGTTTTCCTGAAAATTAACTCTCCTAGGCTAATTAAAATGGTGATAATTCCTAATTTTTCTCTTTGTGAACATGTCACTGAGGCATTTCCACTTTAACATTACTTAGAAGTCCGGGTGTTCAGATATGCCAAAGTTCAAGGGCACAAAATCACCAAATCCCTCCTAAGACCCTGGAAATTAAGGCTTGCCTGATCTTGACCCTTGGAGAATATTTACCAGAAGCATACTCCATGAAATCACATTCTAAGCCTCAAAAAAACACCTTCCCTAGAACACACATACACACACACACACACACACACACACACACACACACACACACTCTCACTCACTTTGGGTCTGGGATGGCTGGAATAGTGATCCTGCCAGCAAAGACCCTAGTATTCTCTGCTCCCATCATTGGGTTGGAAGGGCTGCTCTTCAGGAATTGTCATTTGTCACTTGTGAATCGAATTCTAATGGTTCCATCTGGTGGTAAAAACCAGAACAGAGCTCTGCCTGGTCTCTGTGATGTCTCAAATTCAACCTTATGTGAGCAACAGAAAGTGAGCCCCCTCACTCTTACTGAAGCAGCTGAAAGTTCTGGGGCATATCCTTCCCACCCCCCATCCCACCCCCAGCAGAACAGAAGTGCTTGGAGGCCAAGAACCATCTTCTCTTTTTGTCATTGTATCCCCCATGCCTAGCACTTAGGCACCGTGGGCCTGACACACAGTAAGTACTCCCTAGGATTGCCATTTGATGGGAATTTTCTTCATAGGCCCCCTCTGACAAACATTTTGAGGCTGCCTCGGGCTGTACCCTGTATCCAATCATTCTAACACAGGCCTCAGCTCCTTTCTCTGTTTCAAGGAGGATATAAATCCTAACCCTCATCAAGGCATAATTCATTTCTCTATTCTTAACCAAAAAATTTTAGTTGATTTTAATTTTGGTTTCTCTAGCAAAGAAAGGAGAGAGCCGGGCTGGCTACAGGCACTAGAGCAGATCCAACTGGGAAAACCTCTAGAAAAAGGTTTCTTTGTTATTGATGGTCCATAGCAACCTTGGTCAAACTTAATTATCTCAATAGCAAAAGAAAGCTATACACTTTGTTATGCTCTCATTGATCTCTTATTGTTTGGTCTGTGGGCAGAAGGTCTTGAGCTGGAAGGGATCTTGGAGATCAGCTAGTACAAGCCCTTCTTCTTCCAGATGAGGCCTAGACTGAGGGAAGTGACTTGTCCAAGGTCATGCCATTAGTAAGAGGGAGAGAGATGAGAGCTGAACTTGGATCCTCCAACTCCAAGTCTAGTTCTATCTCCCTGCCTTCCAATCTGGAGCTGTTGTTGTAACACACACCTTCTTCATTCCCACACATTTTTATAACAGGTTACACAAGTCTACAGTGGAAAGAGTCAGAGAACTTTGGTTCAAATCATAGCTCTGCTACTTACTACTTTTCTTACTACTTACTCATTTACTACTACTCACTACTTACTTATTTACTACTACTTACTACTGGCCTTGGGCAAGTCACTTAACCCCTCTGGGTCTCAGTTTCCCAAGGCATATATATATAGAAGGGTGATCCAAAGAACTAGATCAGGTTGAGGAAGCCAAGTTTTGCTTGGGACTCTGTTTTCCCTGGGGAGGGTGTGGACACAGCCACTGATGTCGTCTGTTGAATGGACTGATGGACATCTACTGGGATATCCTTGGGATAGCACCTAAGGCTGAGTAACGGAGTCTCAGGAATTGGACGTAACTAGGCTGGCTCAGGCTCTTGTGGATGGGTAAGGGTTAGGTAGTCAACTGGTTTTTAGGGTCAGTTGCAGAGTGAGGCCTTTTCATCTTTTGGGATGAATCCCAAGAGAGAGGGCCAAGTGCAGAGCACAAAGCAGAGTGCCAACTGCTGGGGGGGATGGGGCACTGAGCACCTTCATGACCTCTCCCAGCTGCTAATGGCTGCCTCAGGACAGAGGCCAAGGCACATTACATTTGCACTAAACTCTCACCCACTAGATTAAAAGGAAAAGAGAGTTCTTGGCCCACCTATGGAGAGGCATGCCTGACAGATGGCAGTATGAGACTGGGGTCCATTTGGTTGAGATGGAAGTTCTCAAATTCTAACCCTCAGGAAGAAAGCTTTCCCCCAAGGGATCCAAAATGGCTCTCAGTTCTCCTGGCCTTGTCTGTCTGTGCTCAACTCTCCTTCTAAATGTCTCCAAAAGTGCAAATAGCCAACTCTGCAAGTGATGCCCTTTTCTGTCAGTCTAGTGCAAAGGGGAAGGACCAATCTTCAATAGGCCAAACTAAGGTCATCATTCCTAGTCACTGAGATTCCATCACTTCTCCCCTAGGGCAATGAGAAACCAAAAACCAAAAACATGTAGCATCATAGGAACATGGGGTGGAGGAAAGGGAGTGGAGATCATCCATTTTCCCATTACTATTTTTAGGCTTCCTTCTACAATATGCTCTAGGTCCAAAACAAGCCACTTGTCCCTTTCATCAAGAGAAACTGATCTTCCAAATCCCATCTGCCAACTTCACATTTCTATGAAACCTCCAAATGATTCACATCCTAAAGGAAGAGGCTTCTGGGCACAAGCCAAAGTAATTCTAATGAAGATGAGTATCACCATAAGCTTAGAGGAACTGGGTCTGGACTGCCCCAGCACTGGAAAACCTCCACTGGGCAGCTGTCACTCTATCCTTCTCTACTGCCAGCACATACACAAACACACACACACGCACACCATGAACACACAATATATACACCACACAATATATTTCATATAGATACACACATGCATACATACCACACATATATACAATAGTGCACACATATACCACAGACACATTCACCCACTGCACACATACACATATCCATCACACATACATACCACATACTACAAACATATACATGCACACACGTGCATAATACATACCACATGTGCACACATACACACACACAAACAGTCCCACAGCTGCACACATGAATATGCACCATACACATGTATATACTTGTGTAGTATGTGCACATATACGAACACGTATGCATAGACACATGTACACATACACCCCTACCTCAGTGGCTAATACCACAGCAACAAAGCAGTGCTCATGGGGGCAAGGAGGTCCTCTCCTCACTCCTCCCCTCCAAGTTGGCAGCTTCAGGAGCACCATTTGAGAAAGTGAGGTGCTTAGCCTAGATGTCCCCTACCTGCCTGCAGAAGATAATCCTTCTGCCCGAAGACAAGGAATTGATATGTCCTCTGTTAAAGAAATGAATCTAGCTTTGTTGGAGGAAGACTGTTAAGGGCTAGTCCTTTAGGAGGGCTGTAGTTTCAGAAGTACAGATCCACAAGGTAAAAACTGAAAAGAGTGGTCCCACGCTAGTGTGAGGGCCCTGGTGGCTGGGGAAGTGGACCAGAGAAGGCACTGAGCCAGGCACACAGATCCTGAAAGAGCAGGAACAGACTGAGGCCTGAATCAGGATTTGTAAGGCCTATGTTGGGATCCTCATTCCGCTACCTGCTAGCTGTGTGAGCACAGAATGTACCCAACATACTCAGGCCTTGGTCCATAGGCCGAGAAGCACTGCTCTCCTTGAAGGAGGGTTCAAATCCTGGCTTTCATGAAGGTCTAGTTCAGATGTCCTGCCTTAACCTTTTGTTGACGTTATTTTTGGTTTTTCTAGCAAAGAAGAGACATCTGGGTTGGCTCCAGGTCTCTGGGCCTCAACTATCCCCTATGTAAAATTCCATGGTTATACGAGATGATCCCTAAGATCCTGTCTGCCCCTCAATGCCCTGTGATACATCCCTCCTGCTCCAAAGGTCCTCCTTTCCACCTCCTGAAGAAAGTCGAACCTCTTTTGCCAGGCAGCCTAACTCCCCTAACTTTCCATGTTGCTGTTCCCAGTAGACATATGCTTCATTCAAACTGTGCTACTCTGTCCAAGGGTAGCTAGGTGGCACAGTGGATAAAGTGCCAGACCCAGAGTCTTCCTGACTTCCAAGCTGGCCTCAGACACTTCTTAGCTGTGTAACCTTGGGCAAGTCACTTAACTCTGTGTGCCTCAGTTTCCTCATCTGTAAAATGAGCTGTAGAAGGAAATGGCAAAGCACTCCGGTATCTGTGCCAAGGAAAGCCCAAAATGGGGTCACAAAGAGTTGGAAATGACTGAAACAACCCAACAACAACAACTCTCTGCCTAAAGAGTGTGCCCACGCTTTCCCTCCTTGATTCATGCCTTTACTCACACTGTTCCAAATGTCTGCAGTGACCTCCCTTCCTTTCTCTGCCTGCTGAATTCCCACATGCCCTTTAGAACCCAAATCAAATTCTATCTCCCTGAGGAAGCCTGGTCTGTGATGGTATCACATAGTGTTGAGCAGCAGCAGCATTCTTAGCTTTAGGGTCTAATCCCACCTAGACAGTGAACTTCAGGGAGTAGGGCCGTGTCATACATTCTGGGCTGTCCCCGAGCACAGAGTTCTGTGTTCACAGGGGAAGTGCCTAATGAACGCTTACTGAATGAGTGTAATGGTCCAGGCCTGACTCAGGCCAGTCCCCTTGGAGTTTAGGTTTGAAACTGGAATTAAATGAGACACTTGTAATCTCTCTAACAGTTAACAAAAGATTCCCTTAGCCACAGTAGGGGAAGAATACTGCTCTCACCACAATGAGGAATGAATGAATGAAAATGAACCAACTAATATTTCAGTGAGTTAAGAAGCATCTTAGCATACTGGGGAGAGTTCTGGCTGTCTTGGGAGTCCATCCAGAGGCCTCCATTCAAATCCTATCTCCAACACTGTGGGCCCTGAGGTCAGTTTCTTAGCCTCTCAAAATCTCAGTTTCTCATTATGTACCTTTTGGTTTTTCATATTTAAATGTCTCCCTTTGTTTCTTTTTCACAGTGGCACTTAAGAAAGTATTGTTTTAAACTTTCAAGCATTTTAGAAATGGAAGCTGTTACTATTATTTGAATTATTATATTGATGGTAGCACGGATGGAAAGCTAGTGTTAAGATCCAGGAAGACCTGGGTTCATGTCCCACCTCTGACAGATCCAGACTGTGTGACCCCAGGCAAGTCACTTAACCTCTCTGTGCCTCAGCTTCCTTACCTGTGAAATGGAGATAATAGCCCCTACTTTCCAGGATTGTTTTAAGAATTAAATGAGATGTAAATTGTAAAGTACTTAGCACAGTGCCTGGCACATGGTAAGCCTTATATGAATGTTTAGCTATCATATTATTATTATTATTATTGCTATGAAGGAAAGGCCACCAGCCTAACCATGGTTCAAATATCAAGCGATTTTATGAGAATCTTCAAGTTTCATAGACTATTTGGACAAAGAGCCCTAGGTTTGCAATCAGAAGAGCAGTGTTCAAATTCTGTCTCTGCCTCTTATAACAGGAGTGACCTTGGACTTGCCTTCTCTGGGCCTAGTTTCCCCCTCTGTAAAATGCGAGCTAAATAAATGCTAAATGATATAAAAGTGCCAGGGTTGGGGGGAAGGGGGGTAGAGAAGACAAACAATCTCTCTGCTCCGTAAGAAACCATGGCCCTCAAGGTCCCTTTCAGCTCTTTATCAATGATCCTGCAGCCTGAGAAGTCATTGAGGAAACAGCTGAGGCCTACAGAGCAGAAGGGCCTTGCTCGGGGTCTCACAGGAAGTCAGTGGCAAATGTGAAATTCAAAGCCAGGTTTTCAGCCTCCCACTCCAATCGTCCTCTAGCCTTCCCTTCTGGGTGTCACATTTAGTAAAATGGCCCATCATTTTTGCAAGCCCGCTTTCCCGGTGTTGAGAGCTTCTACATGTATTGACCACCTCTCATTGTCCTTTGGAGTTCAAGGTCAGTAACAGCTCTGGGCCAGGCCAGAACAGGACAAACAATATTAATCAACACATGCACCACAGTTCCAGTAAGAACATTATTGGCATTGTATCCAAAAAACTGTTATACAACATGTTCGTGATAAGCTTTCTCCTAGGTTACTTGATTCCAATAATTCTCATCCAACTGAACCTCATTGTTGCCTAGAATAAGAATTCCTATGCTTATTTGCATTTTCTCCTCATGGCAGGTTCTTAAATATTATTAATTTGTAGCAAGCATGGGCCAAGAGGAGGTGGGTATGCCCCTCCCTCCCTCACATGCCAGGGCCTCCCCAGGGTGTACACACAAAAGGACAACAGTTTCCATAAAAGAGGAAACATTTGGACCACAGGAGACACAGACAGAGAAAGCCGCCACACAGACCTGAAAGCAGCAAGCAGTTCGGGGGAGTCAGCATGAGACGCACCACAACTCGCGTGCCAGGAGAGATCCCTCTGCTCCGTGTGCATAGCCCCAGGGGAGATGGAGCTGGTGGAGACACAGAACCGCATGTAGCCTCGGAGGAAGTAGGGGGCCAGAAGAGATGGAGATGCCAAGGCACTCTTGGACCTGGAGAGAGGCCTGAGCTAAAGGCCCCTGCATCTATGTGGCCCCTGAGGGAAAGAGCTGACAGGAGCTGGCAGTGGACAGAGAGAGCAGCTGCCCCCGGAGCTGGAGAGAGGCCTGGCTTAAAGGGGGCTGCATCCATGTGGTCCCTGGAAAGAAGCAGCCAGCGCCAGGCGAGAATGCAGAGTGACCAGATGCTGGAAGGCGGAGGAAAATCGCTGCAGCAGGGAATGGCAGAACCGAGAGGCAACGAGGCATCGAGCAACACCGGAGACCCCCATGTGCCAACCTTGCCCTTTGCGGGTCATGGGGCCAGTGGGGCTCCAGGAGATGAAGGTGAACAGTCATCTCCCTAGCAACCCCAAGCTAAACAGAGCATGAGCCCCCAACCTCAGTAGGGGAGTAATGAAAAAGTAGAGTAGTACCATAAGACAGGATTGTACCCTGTGGGAAGGTGGGGGAAAGTTTTCCTGGCTGTCTGTGAGTTGAGGTACAAATCCTTTCTGTCCTTTTATTGCATAAATAAAACCTTTTCTGTCTTTAATGCTTTGTTAGCCAAGATGCTTGCAGGGAAACCAAGGGCCTCTTATGGAGGAGTGGGATGCAAAAGCAGTCAAATACTGAAGTTCCTAGGGTTACCCTGGATGTGGGCATGAGCCAAGGGGTTTTTTAATATATGGCAGATACTCAATTTCCAAAAGTTTTGCTGGGTAAGGACACAAGATTTTGAAATAATCCCAAAACTGTACCTAAGTCCTTGTGGAGGAGGGGAGGGAGGAAGAGCAGGGGGAAGGGGCAGGGGGAAGGGGGAGGGAAGAATTGAGGGAGGAAAGGTGGGGATAAGGGAGGGGAGGGATGCTCTAACTCCAAAGTTACATAGTTACAAGATAGTTTTTTATGATGATGATTCTTAAAATCTTACCTGTTAAAGTAAATGTTGCAAATATTGTATTTCTATGCTAATACTTGCAAATATAGATTCTATTAAGAGTTCTTTCTATTAAGCACTCTAGTCCTGCTTTGTATCTCATCACGGTGTAGCATGGGCTCTATTCTTGAAGGCTAGGCCAATGGGACTCACTATCTGCCAGGCCTGCCAAGGAGCTGGGGACAGGACTGTCGTGCTAGTTTCCAACAACCAGCCTGGCCCCCCATGAGCTTGGCCACAAGAACTCTAAGGGACATCTACACAAGTCATTGAAGAGCTGAGAGCGGCATCCACACACCATCGAAATGCCAGAGACCCAAGTGGAGAAGTGTGGAAGAAGTTCTATATGCGTCCTCCAAACATTAGCCATTATCAGGAGAATATCTGTCGGCCTTTTGTATGGTCTTTCCATTTTCCCTTTTGCTCACATATGCCATGTGCCATGCCTTTCATGCTGATGCAGTTCTCCCCACTCAGAATGCCCCATCCTTCCCTTCTTCCTTACCAGTACAAACTTGGGGAACCCTTTTTGTAAGACCAAGCTCCAGATCCGCGCGTCTGCATCCTCTCCAGAGGCTTCCCTAACTAACCCCACCTAACTCCAACCTTTTTCTCTTTTGTTGATCTCCACTTTAGTTTTGTAGATTTGGGAATGGATTTCTTTGGGAAGGACATCAAGTACACGTGTGTCTGATAGAAAAAGAAGACGGGAAATAGTGGCTGGGCTGTGCTAATAAAATAAAAATGGATGCTGCTACTAAAAATCATTTGCCTATTTATTGTTGTACCAGTCAAACTGCCAATTAGACAAAATAATAACAAGATTCATCTGGAGAAACCAAAGGTCAAAAGTCAAAAGGGAAGTCAGGAGTCGTGGCACATGCCTTTAATTCCTGCTACT
The DNA here is from genome assembly GCF_011100635.1 of Trichosurus vulpecula. Taxonomy (NCBI): domain Eukaryota; kingdom Metazoa; phylum Chordata; class Mammalia; order Diprotodontia; family Phalangeridae; genus Trichosurus; species Trichosurus vulpecula. Next base: position 22,216,280 of record NC_050582.1, read on the forward strand.
GGGGAGGTCAAAGCCGAGGGACTGCTTGAGTTTAGGAATTGTGAGTTGTAGTAGACTAAGTCAATTGGGTGAGCCTCCAGGAGCAGGGACCACCAGGCTCCCTAAGGAGGGGCACACTGGCTCAGGTTGGAAACGGGACAAGTCAAAGCTTCCATGCCAATCATCAGTGGGACTGGGCCCAGGAAGTAGCCTCTGCACTTCCAGCATGGGAGAGATGGGGAGACTCAGTGTCTTACAACAATAATAATGATGATGTTAATGATGATGAAATAATGGGAAAAGCAAGAATTAAGGGAGATCAGCATTATCATAATCTAAGTAATACCATTAAGCAGTATTCATCGAAACTATTTGGTACTGATTCAAAAAAACAGGAAAGTTGATTAATGGAAGAGACTTAGTAAGTAAAACTCAGAAGCAATTGAATTTAGTAGCCAGTATTCAACAAACCCAAAGAATTCTCTATTCAACAAGAACTGCTGGGAAAACTGGAAAGCAGTTTGGCAGAAATTAGGTTTAGGCAACAAAAATATCCCAATAAGGTACAAAAAGATACGTGAACACAATGATAAAGTTCATTAAAACTTAGAGGAGAATGAAAGGAAAGACATTGGTGAAGAATGAAATGAGGGATAGCAAGGACTAGGGAAAGACTTACTACAGGAAACAGAGGTGATAAAGGAAGATAAAACAGACCATTTCAATTACAAAGAATTTAAAAGTTTTCCTACAAAGAAAATTAACAAAATTAGAATTAGAAGAAAAAAACAGTTAATTAGGAAAAATCTTTGTAGCAAAGATCTCTGATAAAGTTCTGATATGCGGGACATACAGGAAATTGATAGAAACATGTAAGAATAAAAGTTATTCCTTAAAGATAAATGGTCAAGGGTTCTAAGGGGGAGCTTTCCAGAAACCAAAATGCAAATTATCAACAACCACAAGCAACTTGCAAATTAAAATAATTCTGAGATTTCATGTCAGGCTCATCAGATTGGTAAAGATGCCAAAGTACAAAAAATGAGAACTTTTGGAGGAAGTGTGCAAAGATACCCACTGATGTTAGCACTGCTGGTGGAATAAGCTGATCCAATGATTCTGGAAGACAACTTGGAATTACACTAAAGCCGTTAAACTGAACACACCCTTTGACCTTGCAAACCTACTATTCCTCAAGGTAGGGCACATAGGCATATACCCCAAGGAGACTAAAATCCCATACACACAAAAACATTTAGAGTAGCACTTTTTGTGGTGCCAAAGACCTGGAAGGAAATCGGGCACCTGGTGATTGCTGAATGGCTGGGCAGTTGTGAGCGCAATAGGATATTAGCAGACCATAAGAAATGATGAAGATGAAGACTTGTACCAACTGATACAGAGAAAAGACACGGAGTCAATAGACCAACTAACATGATCACTGCAGTGATATAAAGGGAAACAACAGCTAGATGCTTAAAAAATTAATGTAGCCACTTAAAATAGTTTGCATATGTATTGGCACTCCAACCAAACTTCCAAGGGGTTATCAAGAACTATCAAGAAGTGACTCCAGAGGGCTTGCTTGTGAAGACAGCCTGGCTTCCTCCTCTTGGGACAAGAGCAGAGGGGTGAGGCATCCAAGTTCACACGAAGCCAGTGTGTCACTTTGTTTTGTCTGGCTGTACTTACTGGTTACAAAGCAGGGTTCTCTTTGTGGGAGGGGATGGAGGAAGGGAGTCCCTGGAAAGTGGTTGTTGTGTAAGAAAAAAGAAAAAGGCATCCTCAGAAAGGGAGGTAAGCCTGACATGTATCACGAGTTAGGGCTATTCAGTGACCCAGAAAATGGTCTCCTGAATATACTCTACAGGCTTTCAGGAAAAGTCCCACAGCGAGTAGTCAAATCTTGTGGTCGCAGCTCTGACTGCAGATAGCCACACACACTCTAAAAGACGGGTGAGTGAATCAAGACTTCATTGTCTCTCAGAAGACTCCTACCTCGGTGACAGCTCGCTCCCAATCACTTCTGGAAAGGCTGTGGCGCAGGCTCCTGTGTCTTCGGATGAGAATTTCTGTGGCTTCTTCCGCTGCCCCTGTCTCCCCTGGAAGGGTATGCCTGTTATATGCAGGAGCCTGGAAACAAAGCCCGACACAAAGTAGACAGAATGAAGGGGCCCGTTGAAATCAAAGTTAAGAAATCTCAAGGTTGTGGGCATACATAATTCAAAGTGGCTTAAATTTGGAATTTTTTAGATTATATGCACTTCACAGGGAAGGTAAACAAAAAAAAAAGATAGTTAACCTATTTCACCCATATATATGCATGCCCTCATAAAATGTCCCTCACATCCTTAAACTTAGAAAATCTTAAATCACATTTATTCACAATTTCCTCACAAAAATGAGTTCTTACAAGAATACTAAAGCTAGAAGAAAAAAGACTCTGCCTTTAAAAGAAATAAATTTCTTTGCCATTTGTCTCTAGTCACCTCTCTCGATGGTCTCCCAGACACATTGCTCCTGGTCTGAAGGGCCAGACTCAAGCACCATCTAAGATGAGCCTTGGCCCCATCTCCTGAGGTTGCCAAAGTGCCAAGCACTGCTGAGACAGGGAGGCTCACCCATGACCAAGAACTCGGGCAGGCATGGCAGGAAATCTCCTGTGTGCCTCTAGCACAGCAAGCCAGGCCAGGGCCAGGGCCTCTCTGCTCTACTTTGCTATGACTCTAGGCTCCACTCTGGAAGCTGACTTAGCACAGGGGTGTGTTGGTAAATATTTATCAACCAGATCTCTGGGGGTAGGGGGTGGGGGGAATGTATGCATGACACACTTTTAAGTTTAATCTACATTAACAGTTTCACCATCACTTTCTTAAGTCTAGACAACCAACAAAACAATCCATCAAGGCCTGATTCTAACATTTGCTGATTTCTGAGTTTTAAAGGCTCACACTGAAAATTTAACAATTAGTTTATGTGAGCCTGTTGGAACTAACTCCAGCACCACCCTGAACAGCTGAGCATATGGTTGGTAGCAGGGTTCACGTACAGGGCACCAGCCCCTGCCTTTGGGCTGAGTTTTTGCTCTTCTTACTACTTATGGGTCTGGCATATGGCAAATGTTTAATAAAATATCTACGATCTCTCTTCTTTAAGAATCTTTAAGAATAAAGACTCTACTACCTCCCTTCACAAGGTCACCCATTCCCAAGTTCTATTTCGGAAATTCTTCCTTACATCTAAGCCAAACTGCATCATGTTGGATCTGGCTGGGGCTTCCTCCAGAGCCAGACAAAATGCCTGCTTGATGTCCTCCTTGTAAATCCTTACTTAAAAACAATAATTCATTTATGACTTGTCATCTCTGAACTAAACAACTACAATTCCTCTGGTTGGCCCTAGTACTCTTTTTGAGGTCTTTACTGACTTGTGTCCATCTGTCTGTCCATCCATCCATCTGCCCATCCATCCATCGGTCTGTGTGTGTATTTCCCTCCCCTCCGCTCCTTCCCCAACCCCCTCCTAGTTTCTCCACATCTTTTTATGACATTTGGTGGCCACAATTAGGTATAATGCTCTCCTATGGGTCTGACAATTATAGAGTACAGTGAAAAGATTATTTCATAGCCCTTCCATGGAATAATTACACAACTAATCATTAATGATAGTAACTCCCATTTCCATAGAACTTTAAGGCTTAAAAAACACCTTCCCTCACAATAACCCTGGGCAAGCATCATTATCCCCATTTTACAGATGACAAGAGTGATGTTGAGAGAAACTTTGAACTCTGTCCTCTCATCTTCAAGTCCAGTGTCCTTTCTATACTCGAACATACCTCGACATAGGGAGTAATATCTTACAGGTGAGGAATTTGAGGGATAACAATATGGAATGATTCCAAGTTAGGAAAGAAATTGAAATCACACGTCAATTGCCAGAATTATAATTATGTCTTTTATTGGCAGTCTAATTACTGGATATTTATCCTCTCCTCCTGTGGGTTCCAAGTGCTTTCTATATCTGTTGAATTCTATCCTCTGCATCACACCATCATCCAATATCTTCTCAAACAGAATATTATTAATATCTCACAAAACCCCAGAATCTTAGAACTGGAAGGGCAGGAATGTGACCACCACTAGGTCCACTCAGCCTCACAAAATCCATGTGAAATGTGCCAGAATGTGCCAAGTTTGTTTCATTTATAGAACTACTATAGCATTACTTGGGCTAAAAAGAATCCTTACCCCTCTCCTGATTTTATATAGGTTGGTAGCCAATATCTGCTGTATGTTATCCACAACGTCTTGATCCAGAGGGGTTGGGGCCGTGGCTACTGTGGCTGGTTCATGACTGTGGGTGCAAAGAAAACAACTGGGTTGTTTACAGGAATCAAATACAGGAAGGCATCGAAGCTGAAGGTATGAGAAAAACCCATGTTCAAGCTATCAAGGCATCAGAGGACAAAAATGTAAATAAGAGTGGCTGGGGACAGGGGTGGGGGGGCGAAGATCAGTACTGCACTTTAAAAGGAAAAAGGTCTTCTTGAATGATTCTTGGGGGGCCTCAACAAGAGGTAGCTAAGCCCAAATGTTAATAAATATGAATGTTTCAAGAGACAAGTCTAGTTCTAGGCACCAAGAACTTCAGTATTCCTTCCACTCAAGAGAAGGGGTTGGAGAATCCCAAGGATGGGTTCTGAAAGGCCAACTGTATTGGAGAATCACTAGCTTTTTCAAAGTGACTCTCCTTCATAATCATGTGGGGACAATGAGAAATCCAGTTAAGTAGGACAATGAGATGAGGCATGAAAGCTGGGCAGGAGGCATTATTCACAGGCATTTCCAATGGCTTGTGGGAGTTTTCCTAGCTGTGTTACCAGCTTCCATCTGACAGTAAATGTTTATGGCCTTCCCATCTTTAGTGTTTCTTTTCCAGTTCAAATTCTTAGAGCTGGAGGACTCAATGAAGAGATAATGACTGATGGGTGAGGAATGTCTCTGGGCCTAATCTTACTGCCAGGTTTATGCAGCTAATGCAAAATGGAGGCGTAAGCTGTCATCTGGCTATTTCAGGCAATGGAGACAGTTGGTCTATGAATTTCAAATAAAACCATTTCCTACTTAGGTCCTGAATTATCCAGATTAACTATCTATATCTTTCCACATCCCCAGATTATTATTCAGTCCTCCATTTTGCATGGGTTATATAGCCCTACCTTGATCAAACCAAAAAGGTCAATGCCCTGGGTCTCCCCCTACCCCAAATAATCAGGCCCGAGGCATTATATCCCTCCACTGTGCACCCACTTCTGCCTCATTCCAACTAGTCCACTCCACCCTGAATTCATAAAGAATAGAAATGGGCTGGCAAGGTCCTCAGAAGGCCATCTGGACAAGCCAGCCTCCTTTATGAAGACAAGGGAAGGAAACCTGAGTCATCCAGAGAAGCTGAATCCTGAATAGGTCTGGCTTAACTTAAAAGCTCTCCAGAAGAAAAGATTCTACCATATCCCTTGATATCCTGTTTCAACGCTGAATTGACAAACTCTCTTTGTGGCTAACTGTATGGTCCTATTGTCACTGAAGCCTACTTCCTTATGTGGAGTCTTCTTTGGGGAGGAAAGCTAACTCAAGCATTCTGCTTCCAGCTCTGCTGGAAGATGCAGAGGAAGCCTGGAGTTCTAGGCAGTTTACTGAGGCTGGTGTCAGGAAGAAGCAAGTTCCAAGGCCACCTCTGCTACTTGCTGGCCATGCAACCTTGGACAAGTCAGCCCCACAGGGCTAGTCTTCTAAGTCATGGAGGGTTGAGAACTGTATTAGCGGAGGAGAATGTCCCCCCTGCTGATGAACTGAAAGATCCTTCCCATACACTCAATTCCCCCTTAGTCTTCTTTCTTCTTCTACAAAGTTAACAGCATCATTTGCTCTAACTTTCCCCTGAAGGATCTCATTTGTCTCTTTAATCATTGTTGCAATGACTCATCTCTTTACTTCTGGACCCATTCCTCCCTCCAGGCTTTCTGATTAACGCCACCTGTTTGCATCATCCCCCATGCCCACAGTCAGGCCAGTATCTGAATCACTTTTTAAATAGTAGCATTCCATAAGTAACTGTTAAAACTTGGGGCCTGCTACTGGTGCTTTGACCTTGGACCTGAGTCATTTGTTTTTGGGGCCTTAAGTCAAGCCAATCACGGCCACAACTTTAGGCTGGACTCCTCAAGCCTCAATGGGCATATTGCATATATGTATTCATGACATTTGTGAGAAGCACTGGACGCATACTAGGTGTTGGCTGAATGGGATGGGCCCAGCCATCCTTGGGGTCTGGTGGGCTAATACAGCCAGGATCCAAAATGGTATCAGTGTAGACACACTCACCCCACCAATGCAGACTGGCCCATCTCATGATGAGCCTCTCTGCACTTAGCCAGAGTCTGTATTCAAAGCCCTTCTGGCTCTGGTATAATCTTTCAGAATTGTGGATCATCTCTGGGTCATGACAGAGCTTTGAGGAGGACTTTGATGGAGCATGGTAGGCTAACTACAAGCCCCCAAACTCTTCTCCAAACACTGACAAAAATTCCTTGAAAGTTTTACCAAGAGGGGAAAAAAACCTCATGGCACTCAGAGAATTACCACACTCCCATTTAATGCACATTTAATGTGAATTGCTCTGTAGAAGAATTCTTTACTTTTTCTTTTTTTTCTCCCCAACCCCCACCATTTTCCCTTTTCAAGTTCTCTCTCCCTTAACAATCATCCAGAAAAAAAGAGTAAGGAAACCCTTGGTACATCCATTATTTCTGCCCCCTTCCCCTGCAAAAAATAAAAACAAAAAACCCTATAAAGCCCTATTCATGCCTCATTCAATAGAAGCAAAAGGTAACTTCATTTTTATTTCCATTTTTAAAAAGTAAATTTGAACGCCCAAAGTGTTCTTCCTGGGAGATGGATTTTTAGAAGAAACTTCCAGTGGCTTCTTCACATAGTTAAAGGCCTGGCAGCCAGCCTCTCCCTTTTCAGATGAACTGGGCCCTCCATGCTCAGCAAGGCAGCTGTGAAGGCCTGGGATAGGAGAGAAGAGAAAGGCAGTTCCCCAGAGAAAATTTTTGACCCTTTCTTTCAGTGGCTGTGGCTCTTTCTACTTTCCCCAAGGGCCAGAAGGCTAGGCTCTTTGGGTGGTACCTGCAAGAGAACATCATAGGTCTTGAAAAATACTTACCACTCAGGCACACTGGCTGGGGCATGGACCAGTTGGCCAGCTTCTACCAGCTCAATGGCGTGTTTCCTCTCTAGCTTTTCATACAGGAGCACGATGCTAGACTTGGGCTGGTCATAATCTCGCAGCAAAATCTTCTGCAGATATTGGCTATTGAAATATTCCAATCTGCTCAGGCAGCAAAGAAAAAAATGCCAAGAATTCACTGGCCACTCTCCTCTGAAAAGTTCCACTGGCTTTTACTTCAAGTCAAGTCAATCCCAAAACATTTATGAAGACCTACTATATGCAAGGCACTGAGGGCACAAAGGTAAAAGGAGGCACAGTCTCTGCCCTCAAAGACCTTCTACGCTAATGTGGCATAGTGAAGAGAGGCAGAAGGCTTGCATTTAAGTACCTCTTCTGCCACTTACAAACTAGCTGCATGACTTTGGCCAAGTCACGGAACATCCCCTGGCCTCAGGTCCTCATCTGTGAAATGAAGACTGATCTTAATGGGGGACACACCAGTGACACAAATGAATAAGAGACTGGGTAGAAATGGACCTTGGGATCAAGAACTAAATGGGCCTCGAAGAACATCGGGTCCCATCCTCTCATTTCTGAGATGAAGTAACACACAAGAAAGGGAAAGTGACTTGACTGGAATCACAAAGCTGGGAAGAAGAAGAGCTGAGATTCAAACCCAGATCGTCCCATTTCAAATTCAGCGGCTCTCTCTGCAATATTCTGTGGCTGTTTCTTACCTTATACAAGCTCTTATTGCCACCCAGGGCTGCAGTAATGCCCTGCCAGGAGGACTTCATGTCTCCATTCTCTTCCCCCTCCAAAATGTCTTTCAGATTGGTGTGAGAATATTTTTTCTTACTCATACATAGATCTACTCCAATTATTCCTCTGCTCAAAAATCTTTGGTGATTCCCTATCACCTCTGGAGGAAAGGTTAACCCCCTGTGCATGGCATTCAAGGCCCCCTGCAATCTGACACCACCCTCACTTTCCAGTCTCAACTCATGGTACTCTCCTCCACACTCTCCACTCCTATTCGAAAGGCACCTCCACCATGAATCCTTCTCTGATCCCCCAGTGTGCACCTCTCTTAATACATATCATTTTGTGCTGGACACCCTGTCGGTGCCTTGGCATCCTGCTAGACTCTGAACTCTATGAGAGCAGACCATGTCTTTTAGAAAGTGGGTACATTCCCTAGATCCTAGGACAGTGATGTTTGTGGAATGAGAAGCAAAACAGAAAAGAGTTCTAGGCTAGTCCCAAAGAGTGAAATTGTCGAAATGTTCTAATTTATCTAGTCAAGCTTCATAAATACATAGCAGAAAATTAAGCTGCAGTTTTAATTTTTTAGAAATAAATCTGGGCTCAGATTCAATCTAGCTCAGTAGGTTGAATCTGGCCTGCTTGTGAAAACAGGCGTCACAAAGGGTAGGATTTCTTAAGACAACCCATTATGGTGAATCCCTAATAAACTTTGTCTTTTCCCTTGGCTGAGAAGGCTTGAGTCAAATTGTTTTGGCAGGACCCGGCGTGTCGGTATTTGGGGGTCTCAAGCACCCCTAAAAACCTATGGTTCCCTACCATCATCATTTTTCTTTAACCTCTTCATTTTTTTTTTGTTTCCTGAGACTGGGAATACTGCTAATCTCAAGTTCTTCTCCAGCCAAGACTGCAAGGTAAGCCTCTCCCTCTCCCAATCCCCTTCTCGCTCTCCAAGTATTTTGGAGGTGCTTTTTGGGCCTGACTTCCCAGGTCCCCAGCAGGTCAGACAGCTGCTCGCTGTCTTGGACTCAGCCTGATGCTCTCAGGTTCTCAGCCCAGTGGTTTATGTTCGAGGCCATGGACTTGGGCACACCTTCCAAAGCATAGAGGACAAGGATGGACGCCCTATTGGGAAGTGTGCCCCCAATTTTCTCAATTCTCTCAGCTCTAGGGAATGGGAAAACCCCAGGTACCTTTTTGTGTTTATTTTTTTTGTCTTATTTTGTTCCTTTTTGAGGCTTACTCAAAGATCCTCCTTGCAGAGGAAGGGACTTTCAGCCCCCCCAAGCCCACAATGGGTCAATCCTCCTCAAACCCCAAAAATTCACCCTTGGGCTGCTCTCTAAAGAACTTAAAAAGAAAAAGCTGGTGTTCCTTTGCAATACTGTTTGGCTGCAATATTGCCTAGAAGGCCAGCAAGAGTGGCCTATTTTGGGGACTGTACAATATAATACTCTCTTGCAGCTAGAGCTATACTGCTGGTGAGAAGGAAAATGGAGAGAAATTTCCTACGTAATGGCCTTCATCAAGCTCTCTTGGAACCCCATTCTCAGAAAAGATTGTAAGATGCTCATAGCTAGAGCCCCCCCACAAAGGGGCAATGGGGGTCAACAGGACATTTTGGATAACCCCTTCCTTATGGCCCCTAGGGCTTCAGCCCCAGCCCCTCCTCCTGTTCCCCAACCTCCCTGGAGCACCCTTGTTTCCTGTGCTCCCCCTTCCATGGGCATCCCCTCTTTCCCTTGGTTTCCTGTAGAGCAACCCCTCTTTTCCTGCCTCCTTCACAGTCCAAGTCTCCTACCCTGCATCTCCTCCCATGGCCCCTCCCCCCTTGGTGACCCCTCCTTAGGTCCCAGCCAAGGGTCTGGTTGAGGTGCCTTCCCCTGTGGCCCCTTCCCCTGAAGGGACCCCTACTCAGGTTCTGGCCTCATGGCCTGCCCCTATTTCAGGCCCTGCAGTATCTACCACCATGGGCCCTACCCCCGAGGCAACCCCTACTCCAGTTCCAGCCTTGGGCCCTGCCCCCATGGCAATAACTCCTCCTCTGGCCCCTCTCTCTGAGATGGCTCCCACTCAGGTCTCTTTGGTATCTCCTTCTCTGACCCCTATCCCTCCTCAGGTACCAGCTGATCTTCTCCCTTGCCAGCCAGATGCCCTGGCCTTGCAGTCTAATCTAGGTTAGCCGGCACCCCTTAGCTCCTCCCTCACCAGAAGTGGGACTTCCTATATCCCTCCCCAAGCTCCAGGTCCCATAGCACCTTCAAGGCTTTTTTCCCTGAGGGAAGTTCCTGCCTCCCCTACCTGGACAAAGAGAGTGCATGTTCCACTCTCCATTTTGGATCTCATTCAAATTAAAGAAAAACTGGGGAGATCCTCAGGAGATCCTCAGAAGATCCCACTAAGTTTACTGAGGGTTTTAGGGATCTGTCCCTACAATTTGAACTTTCTTGGTGTGATCTGCATATCCTTTTCTCTACCTGTTGTACCACTGAGGAGAAGAGGAGAATCTGGGAACATGCCCAAAAATTTGGGGATCATTTGGCTAGTGATAACCCCATGAAATATCCCCCAGGTACAGCTACTGTTCCCACTAGTGACCCAGGATGGGATTACCAAAAGAGTGAAGATAGGGGAAAGAGAGACCATATGGTAATTTGTCTGTTAGAAGGCCTAAGAACAGCATTTCAAAAGCAAATAAATTTTCAAAAAATTAGGGAGATTACTCAGGTTGAAAAGGAAAACCCTGCTCTTTTCCAAGCCCGGCTAGTAGAAGCTATTAAGAAGTATACAAATTTGGATCCTGATTCTATTGAAGGGGCAGCAATACTTAACATGTATTTCATTAATCAGTCTGCCCCAGATATTAGGCGGAAACTCCAGTAATTGGCAATGGGACCCCAATCACCTCAGGCCCAATTACTGGAGGCAGCCTTCGGAGTTTTCAACAATAGAGACCTAGTTGCAGCAGAGGAAAGAAAAAGCAGGGAAAGAGCTAGAGACAGAGAACATGCTCAATTCTTGGCTGCTGTCATGGCCAGGAAAAGACCCAAGGAGCACCCCTCCAGGGGGCCCCCTTGGAGGAAGCCCTGCGACTTGGGCGGTGGGGAAACCTGCTTTCGATGCCACAAGGAGGGTCACTGGTCCAAGAAGTGCCCCTCTAGGGCACTCCCCTGGAGAAAGCCTCCAAGATCCACACCTCCAGGACTGTGACCAGCATGTAACCAGGAGGGACATTGGAGGAAGGATTATCCCCGAGGTTGGAAAAGTGGTACAGCCCCCTCCCAGTACCCTGTCCTCCAGTCTTCTCAAGACTCGGAAGGAGGGGAAAGCCTGGGGTTTGGCAGTGCTCCCACTTTCTCCACCTCTCTCGCAGAGCTCTGGGCAAAATCAAGGCTGAAGGTAAGGTTACCCACTTTATCACGGCTATGTTCTCTTGTTTTAACTAATTGCTCTGGCCCTACACGCTCCTTGACCCATTGGGTCATGGGCATCAAGGATCTGTTGTTTGAACACTCCCTCTCTGGCCCTACCCCCTTGTTGGGAAGGGACCTGATGGTGAAATTGGGAAGCCAATTTTCTCTAGTTAAACCTCACAACTCCCTTTTCCCTCTGTTTACCAGATCTCCCCATGTTTCCACAGAGGTGTGGGAGAGGGTTGATCCAATTGTTTGGGATCAGGGAATTCCTGGGCAAGCTACTTCTGCCACCCCAGTCATAGTTCCCCTCCATCGCCTTCAATATCCAATTAAGCCCAAGGCTTGGGAGGGACTGCAACCATTAATTGCCACTCAAGGCCATGACTCGCTCCCTCTAGAGTGGGGCCCCTACCCAGCACAAGCTTTTGGGACTTTGAAAACTAAACTGACCACCACTCCAGCATTAGCTTTACCTAATCTAGAAAAACCTTTCACTCGGTATGTTGTTGAAAGGGAAGGACAGGCTTTGGGAATCCTAACCCAGTCTTTATGACCTGACCCCAAGCCAGTTGCCTGTTTTTCAAAACAATTAGATTCTCTAGTTGCTACAGCCATTCCAATTGAGGAAACTTCTAAACCTGTAGCAGACCAGCCCCTAGAAGCTCTGACTCCCCAGAGCATCCTAGAAGTAGAGGGCCACCAGTGGCTGGCTAGCTACAGGCTCACCAAAAATCAAACCTTGTTCTTAGATACCCCTGACCTAATTCTTCAGGTGTGCCACACACTCCTAAACCCCGAAGCAGTATGGTACATAGAACAAGTGATTAGGGGAGCTAGGTATGAAATAGTCATCTTTAATTCCCTCCAGGGAAATTGTCTTTTACACCAGGGAAATTGTCCTTTCTCTATACTCCTATACTGCCTGTTTGATGCTTGGTTGCTTAACCTCCTTGCCAGCTTTATCTCCTCCAGGCTCCAAGCCATCAACTTCCAGATGACTGCTCAGACTATGTACGGCTTGAACTGGACCCATCCAGGCAGGGACAGCTCTACGCCCCTTGCCAGCAGGAAGCACTTTCAGAAGCCGAGACCTTCCTCCCTGACCCCAAAAGAATTTGGGTCCCATTTGTTTGAGGGGGTAATGATGGGGTTTAGACTATGGGAATCCCCTTGGACCCCAAAAGAATTTGGGTCCTGTTTGTTTGAGGGGAGAATGATGAGGGCACAGTCTCTGGGAACCCCCTTGAACCTGCAGTACAGTCTCTGGAAACCCCCTTGAACTCTCCTTGAATCTTCCCACTTGATCTGGCCTTGACTTGAGGCTATAACCTTACATTATCATTAGGCCCAAATCTCTACCTAGCCTAGCCCTTTATTGTCCAGCTACTTGCTTGATACCATCAATATCCATGCCTTCAGCTACTTCCCACCCTTAATCCCATTCTCTTGGTTCCTGGAGTCTGACCTCATCCTAGTCCCTGGACTCTGACCTCATCTCATCCTCCTTAGGCTCCTCCTCAAGACCCTCCCTAAAACCCTCCTCTAGTCACCCCAGACCACTCCTCAATCCCTCCCACAAACTTTTTGCATATAAGACTCATCCCGCCTCCATTAAGGTGCTCAGATTGAATCCAGTTCAGCAGGTTGAATCTGGCCCGCTTGTGAAAACCGGCATCACAAAGGGTGGGATTTCTTAAGACAACCCGTTATGGTGAATCCCTAATAAACTTTGTCTTTTCCCTTGAAAAAAAAGAAAGAAATCTGAGTTTTGATTTTGAACACTGAAGGACAACATTGTCCCTCTTAAAAAAGGCTTGGTGTTGTGGTGGGAATAGAGAAGGAAAGAAGGAAGCATTAAGCACCTACTATGTACCAGGCACTATGCTAAGTGCTTTACAAGCATTCTTTCATTGATCTTCACAACAACCCAGGGAGGTGCTATTATTACCTCCACTTTATAGTTGAAGAAACTGAGGCAAATCGTGGTTTGGTGACTTGTCCAGTGTCACACAGCTAGTACATGTCTGAGCCAAGATTTGAACTCAGGCATTCCTGACTCTAAGCCCACTATTCTATCCACTAAGCTACCTAGCTGCCTTAAGAAAAGGAGGGAAGGGTTCAATAGATACTGTGGAAGCAGAATGCCTCTTCCTTAGATATAAGAGGTGAGGTACCTTGTTATGCCACACTCAAGAACTGAATGTGGCCTAAATACCCTTTGCATTTCAGAACAGGCCATGAAAGGCAGTGGGGGTGGAGTGGGAACATGACCTCAGAAAGCCATTGGACTTTGAAAATGTCAATGGTCCACTAACTCCAACTCTAAGAGCAGAATGAAAAAAAGAACAGAATCCTTTCTGCCCATTGCTTCAGTGTGAGAACACGGTGGAAAAATGAAGTGGCCCAATTCTGTCACTGGACTCAGGTTTATGGACCTACACTGTGATCTACAGTATCTTCTGAGAGTTAACATCTTCTGGCCAATTGAGATGTGTGTTCTGAAACACTTAAAGATTTAATTAGTCTCTCCTCTTCCTTCTAGCTCAGCTGGCCATGTAAAGTCATGGAGAAATAGATCAGAAGTATCCTGTCCTATAAGGCCCACTACCAACATCTCTCTGTTGGTTAGGCCACCTTGACCCAGAAGCAGTGCACATCAGACTAGACCACCAGGGAGCCCAGAGTACACCATAAATGAAGACACTGCAGTAGGGCTTAGATTCCAGTGGAAAGTGGGCTTGGAAAGGGTCAAAGAAAGGACCATTTATGGGGTACAAAGCAACATTCCCAGGAGAAAGGCCTTGTCTAGAAGTTTGTGTGGCAGCCTGTTGGGATTCAGTGACCCAATCTGGTGACTGTCATACCTTCTGGGGTAAGGTTAAGAAAAGAGTAAGCTCACCATCTTTGTTTGAAATTGTCTATTACCCTGTAGGAGATGGGGATGATGCGGACTTCATGGCGGCCTGGAGGAACCTACACGACATAGAGCTGAGTGAGTGGAGCGGAGCCAGGAGAACATTGTACGCAGCCACAGATGTATGGATTCTGTGGGGACTAGTCCTGATGGACTTTGCTCTTCTCAGCAACGCAGGGTGCAGGGACAACTCCAGGGGACTCATGATGGAGAATACTATCTACATCCAGAGAAAGAACTATGGGGTGTGAATGCACATTGAGGCACACTTTATGCTTGCCTTCCCCCTCCCCCTCTTTTTTTCTCTTTTGTTTTTGTTTTTGGGTTGTTTCTTTTTTGGTTCTGTTTCTTATTTCTCATGGTTCATTCCATTGGTCATAATTCTTCTCAAAAAAAAAGAAATTGTCTATTACCTTCATGATATAGGAGAGGGATGAAGCTCAATCCACCCCAATTGAAACAAACATAAGGTTCATCTTTTTCCCCCTTTTATGTAGACAGTTGTATTTCTGGCAGCTTCTTACTTGTCTTTCCAGTAATACTGTCCCCAGTGTCCAGATATGTCTTCAATGCCAGCCAGCAAGTGATCCAAGAACTGAAAAAGAAGAAAGAGTCTGTCTACATACATAGCACGTAGGAAGAACTTAACTAGCAGCCAAGGAAAAGAGTCTCTGCTTTAGAGGCATGAAAGAGCACAATTCTACATATCATCACCATTATCATCATCATCATCACTGTCACCACCACCATATCATCATCATCATTACCACCACCATTAACATCATCATAATCATCACCACCACCACCACCACCACCACCACCATCATCATCATCATCATCACTGTCACCGTCACCACCACCACCACTACCACATCATCATCATCACTAGCACCACCACCACCACCACCATCACCACATCACCATCATCACTACTACCATCACCACCACCACCACCATCATCATCACTGTCACCACCACCATTAACATCATCATCATCATCATCATGTCACTATCACCACATCAGCAGCAGCAGCAGCATTATTATCATTACCACCACCATTATCATCATCACCACCACCATCATCATCATTGTCACCATCCCCACCACAATCATTATCATCACAGTAGACACTTGTAGAACACTTGAAAGTGAGCAATGAACTTACACACATAATCACCCTTTATCTTGCCTGGTCCTAATCCCTACTCAAGGGTGGGGAGCCTGTGTCCTCAAGACCACATGTGGCCCACTAGGTCCTCAAGTGCTGCCCTTTGACTGAATCCAAACTTCCCAAACAAATCCCCTTAATAAAAGGAATTGTTCTGTAAAACTTGGGATGCACTTGAGGGCCTAGAGGGATACATGTGGCCTTGAGACTGCAGGTTCCCTACCCCTACCTTATTCTATTATAGGAAATGTATAGACAAGAAAAGAAGATGGGAATCTAGCTATCAAAGGAAACAGGGCTCTAAGAGTCACTAACTGTCTGCAAATGAGGAGAAAAGCAGAATTGACAGTCAGACCACAGCCATAAAAGGAACCCTGTCAACCTAACCAATTGTGACTACCCCTGTAATTGGAAATAAAGATGGCAGTAATAGCCTCCTACGAATGAGCATTATTAAATATAAATGTGCATCCTAATCAGCAACAGAAAACGAAATCATTCAGTCATCCACTCATCGCATACTGAGAACCTACTGTGCCCAGCATTCTACCCAAGGACTATGAAGTATAGGTTGTAGCCCTTGACTTTCAGGTGCTTAGAAATGGAATTGGAGAAGCTCATATATACTTCCAACTAGAGGCCAAGAGCAGGTGCCCAATTCTGTACCACAGACTTTAACAGCTAATATTTAGCTCTCAGATCTCCTCAGGGTAGGGACTCCCTTCACTAATACATATTGCAACCCAACCATATCCTTTCATCCTGTGTCCTATCGAAGTCCCAACTCAAATTCACCACAGAGCTTCTAGCCAATATAGGTAGGATACAATACCATGTGATCATAGATTCCCAATTCAAAAGGTCATTAAAGGTCTTTTCATCTAATCCTTTACTTTACAGAGGAGGACCCCAAGGCCCAGAAAAGTTCAGTGACTGGCCCAGGGCCACACAGCAGCCATACCAGAGGCTGGATTCAAACCCAGCTCTTCCAACACAAAATCCAATGCCCTTTCCATGGTGCCACATGACCTCCCAGGCTGCGTCATATAATGGATGTCTTCTTTTGGTTCTTCTGCCCTCCTTGACTTTTCCTTCCCCTTCACCTGCTACATCAAATCCACTTCCAAGTCATTCCCCTATTCCCCCAACATCTATCCTATGTGTCCCCTCCTCTCTACTCACATAGTCTTCAGCTTAGTTCAAGTCTCTTTCACATCTCCCCTGGCCTATTGTAATAGCCTCCTAATAAGCCTCCCTGCCTCTAGCCTCTCCCCTCCAGGCACCAGCCTTCGAAGTTTCAAACAGATCTTCCTAAGGCCCAGATCAACCTTAGGCCAGTCACTTCACCTCTGGGCTCAGTTTCCTCATCTCTAAAAGGAGGGGTTGTTGACCTGAGGGCTGTGAACTTGGGTTTTTCTTAATATTTAGATAACTATTTCAATATAATTAGATTCCTTTATAATCCTCTGTATTTCATTTAATGCATTTACAAGCATGATTCTGAGAAGGGATCCCCAAGCTTTACTAGACACTGCCCAAGGGGCCCATGTCATAACAAAGAGGAAGAAGCTCTGATCTAGGCAATCACTAAGGTCTCCTCCAGCTCCGAATTGATGGCCCCAATGGCTCCACTGGGTCCCCGTTGCCTCTAAGATCAAATCCAAACTCCCCTGGCATTTAAAGCCCTTTCTGATCTGCCTCCCACCAAGCCTTCTAACTTGATAATGCATTACACCACCCCCCATACAATCGATGGTCTGGCCAAAGAGCACTAGCAGCTATCCTTAATATGGCATGCCATCTCCTTTCTCTGTGGCTGTCCACCTTCATCTCCACCTTCCAGCATCTCAATCTTCTTTCAAGAATCAGCTCAGCTGCCATCTCATCTTGGTGGCCTTCCCTGGCCCCAAGAGCCCAAAGCATTCTTTCTCCTCCTTCAAATTTTCCTAGCATGCTTTGTCTAGATTAGTGCTTCTTAAACTGACCCCCCCCATATGGGGTCATGACCCACAGTTTAAGAAGGGGTGTTGAGGGGAAAAAGTTGAAGAAGCCCTGGTCTAGATCTCTTCTAGGTCCCTAAGTCCACAAAGCTAATCATCCTCATTTCTGTACATGCTAAATCCCATCAAGTGAATGTGAGCTACCTGAGAGCAGAGACTGTTTCATCCTTCATCTCTGTGGCCCCACAACAGAGGCGAGGCAGCCCAGCAGATAGAGAGCTGCCCTGCAGGCCAGGGAGCCCCAAGTTCAACTGCCACATCTTCTGACACCTGCTGGCTGTGAGACCTGACTGACCTCTCAACACTCCTGGCAACTCTCTAGCATGGTAAGTGGCTGAATAGGACCAATCTGCACAAGTGGAGGCAATGTCCTCTCTGGAAGGTGCCTACCCCTATGAAATCACAGGTTTGAACAAAACCCTCCATCCTCAACTAGCCTCCTGCCTTTTCTGAGCATGCATGCCCCTCCAAATGTCCTTTATTAGCCTTTTTATGTGCAAGATAAGACTTTCACTCCAGAAATGCATATGTAGTGTGCGATGACTGATTTTGATAGACTTAGCCCTTCTCATCAATGCAAGGATCCCAAATGATTCCAAAGGACTCGTGATAGAAAATGTAATCCACGTCCAGAGAAAGAACTATGGAGTCTGAATGCAGAGCGAAGCAGACGATTTCCTTTTGTTGTCATTGTTTTGTTTTTTCTTTCTCATGGTTTTCCCCATTCATTCTAATTCTTGTATACAACATGACTAATGTGAAAATATGTTTAATAGGAATGTATATGTAGAGCCTATATCAGATGACAGGCCATCCTGGGAAGAGAGGGAGATGGGAGGGGGAGAAAATTTAAAACTTATGGAAGCGAATGTTGAAAACTAAAAATAAATTAAATAATAAAGTGAAAAAAAGAAAGAAATGCATGTGTGTGTAAAGGAGAAGAACTTCAAAAGTCAGGCTTACTTGGAGGATGCTTCATAGGATCATCATAGGATCAAAGAATCATCCAAAAATGCTAGAAGAATAATGAACCTCAGGAGTCATCTAGTCCAGCATCTCGTTTCAGAGACAAGGAAACTGAGGCCCAGCACCACTAGTAAGTGTCTGAGGCAGGATCTGAACTCAGGTCTTTCTGACTCTGCAGCACTCTAATCACTGTCCCACGTAGCTTTCCAAAAGATAGCTGTGTCCAATGTGAGACACAATGCATGATTTGGGATTAAAAATTTCATACTCTATCAACTGAGCCAGCCAGGCACCTTGAAAGAAGTGAATCGGAAGCTTGATTTTGAAACAAGCAGTAACCACAAAGAACAATGGTTTTGCAATAGATCTGAATTCAAATCCTGGCTGTTACTTACTACCTCTGGGACCCTGGGCGATTCACCTAACCTCCCTGAGCCTCAGTTTCCTCATCTCTAAACTGAGGGAGCCGGACTCTTAGATGGCCTCTCAGGTCCCTTAGAACCACACCCGTGGTTCTACGGTATTCTGCTCATAGGAAATGATCGAAAAGAAGGTGTATAGGATGAGAACAAGTGGGATACGTAGGGCAGCAGCAACAAGATGCACCTAACTAGAGCCCAAGCATCATATGAAGGAGTCAGGAAACAAAACGCTGGATTGGCACAAGGGCAACAGGCAGAAACCAACTGATAGAAGGTCTTGAACACTCGTTGAAGAAGTTTAGATTTGATCCTAGGGGTACATTTTTTCCTTTTGGTTACAGGAAAACACTTCTTTGCCACAATGTTTTGTTCTAAAACTACCATTTTAGACTTACATGAACTGATGCTGAGTGAAGTGAGCAGAACCAGAACACTGTACACAGTAACAGCAACATTGTGTATTGACCAACTACGACTGACTTAGCTCTTCTCAGCAATACAAGGATCTAAGACAATTGCAAAAGACTCATGATGGAAAATGCTATCTAAAACTAACCACCTTTATCTGGGGCTGGGAGGAGAGGGTAACCTGGACCTGTGACTTCATTAGTCTAAGAAATTCCCAGGGTAGAAGGTTTCTCCATAAATGCAGATTGGCAACTCATCTAAAACTGTGACTCTTAGAGAGTTGCCTGGGCTACTGGGAGGTTCATTGACTTGCCCATGACACCTGGTGCCTGAGGCTGAACCTAAGCCAAGTGGTCCTGGATCCAAGACCACACTCTCCCCACTCAGCCATACTGCTTCTCAAAACTGCCATAGGGCAATGCAATGGCAGAAATGACAAGGGTCATATATGGAGAAGAATACAGAAAAATATGTGATGTTAGTTTCTACTATGCCTATGAATAAAGATGACTTCGGCTAGACCTAGTCATAAGATCATGGCCACAAGACAATCAATCAGATTGTAATTAATCAATCAATTTATCAACCAGCATTCATTAAGCACTCCCTATGCGCCAGGTACTGTACTAAGTGATGGAGACAGGAAGCCAAAGGTGAGACATTGCTGCCCTTGAGGAGCTCTGAGCCGGGCATCTTCATGACCAAAACAACAAAAGGCTTTCTTCTATGTGGAAGATGCCCACATCTTCCATTTGATCACTTCTAGCCATCATTAAGTAATCAATCATCCTGACATTGTTACTTACACTAGTTATATTAGTGAAATTCAACACTTGCATGTGCTAGAAAATACTGTTACAGGTCTGAAAAGATGTCTGAGAAGGAGTCATAAGGCAAGCTTCACGCTTTTCTGGGGGTTTTCTGGGGGTAACTAAACCCAAGAAGGTCCTGAACTCATTCTTTGTATTTGATCATGGATAACTTATCCCACATAGAAATCCACATATCAAATACATATCAAATACAACTTCCTTGAGGAACTAAAGCCAAGTACCATATATTGCCTGGCCTAAATAGTCTCCGACAGTTTCCTGGGTTCAAGAGCAGACATGAAGCACATGATATGACACTGGAGTCTTTTGTTGTTGTGCAGTAGCTCGCTCAGACAGCATATTTTGTAATCTTACTGCTTTAACCTTTCACTCTGTAGACACTATTAATAGGACGGAATAGCAGCTCTGCCAAAGCTTGAACACATTAAATAAAGTTTTTCAATTACACAGGGGCTAGATAGGTCAGCCAATAAGTAGATGATACTCTAGCCCAACTAGGAAATGATATTGAATCTCAAACAACAAAGGAGTCAAGGCTACCAAACTTCATTCTCAGGCTGCAATAAACCCAATGCATGCAGCTTGGAAGGGGGGGCTCCCCAAGTTTGCAGAGTACAAATGGACCAGACACCCCTCCAGGGGTCCAAGGCTCCTGGGTGCTTTTCCTAAGAGGAAAAATCCAAGCATAAAGAAGACTTCAGTTGTACAAATCACTTACTCGGATATGAATCTGTTCACTCACAGTTGGAGAAGTTTCTCTTCCTCTGGTCACATCTAATAAGTCGACAAGAGGCCGGATGGTCATTCCCTGCAAAATGACAACATTTTGGGAAAATGTGAGCTTGCCAAGGGCATGAACTATTTCATGTGCACCAGGCCTCCCCTCCAGCAGGCCCACCGGTTTTGGCCTGTATCCAACATTCTGTACCCTGTCACCATGTCTTTGTACAGGCTGAACCCCATGCCTAGATTACCCTCCCCTCACCTCTGCCTCATAAGATCCCTAGGATCCAAGCTCAGGTCAAATACCATGAAGTCTTTGCTGATCCCTCTCAATTGTTAGCACCAGTCGTTTTAATCCCTATCTCACCACCAGACCCAGATGGCTCCGGTGACCTTGCATAGTCCTCCCTCACTTAAATCCAATTCATTGGCATGTCATGGTACCACCTTCCTGACGTCATGGTCCTCTTCAAGAACTAAAGACAAACAACAATTGTGGACAATTCTTTGGCATTTGCTTTATATATAATTTTTGCTTCACTGTGCATGTATAGTTTTCCCCCAGCAGAATCTAAAGGTCCTTGAGGGCAAGTACTATATGTCATTTTCTCTGCACCCCCAATACCTAGCACAGGGCCTGACATATGGTGGATGCTGAATAAATGCTTCTGGGCTGAACTGAATTGATTGGGCAATTAATACCCACTTGTCAAATTACTGACAATACAAAAAGACAAATATCTTTCACATGAATTGGTATTTTAAATACCACATTTTTTTGTACTTTCTAGAGCAGAGAGTATGTGTGTGTGTATGTGTGTGCATGTGCATGTGCGTGTGTGTGTGTGTCTGTGTGTGTGTGTGTGTGTGTCTGTGTGTTTTAACTATACCCTGAACTGAAGCCTGGAGATAATCATAAAATCCACAAAGATGGCATTTGGGGGACAGGGAGGGCACAAGCGAATACCATGGAAAAGGGCTGAGGTTTTCTTTCCCTCAAGTCAGAGGGGACATGATGGCATGACATTTATGAGAACTCAGAGAAAGCAACGAAAACTTGGTAAATATCACCTGCAGTTTATAGGGCAAAAGGAAGTAGTGAGGACTTCAGAATATCAAGTCTTCTGTCATTATGTAGTCATTTTCTGGTGTGTCTGACTCTTCGTGACCCCATTTGGAGTTTTCTAGACAGAGATACTGGAGTGATTTGCCATTTTCTTCTTCAGCTCATTCTACAGATGAGGAAACTGAGGTAAACAGGTGAAGTGACTTGCCCAGGGTCACACAGCTAGTAATTGTCTGAGGCAAGATTTAAACTCAAGGAGATAAGTCTTCCTGACTCAAGGCCAGGCACTCTATCCACTGCACCACCTAGCTGCCCACCAAGCATCTTCTGCCCTAATTCCAATTCTGCCAGGGACTTTAAGAGGCAGGTCATTTTGTCATTAGCTTCTTCTCTGCCAAGGAAGGAATCCCATAGACTAGACACCATTGTTTGGTGGTGGGAATCCAGCTTTGTGGTTAAAGGGAACTCTCAGTGTGGGGACTACTCCCAACAAAGCAGATTAGTAACTCCTCTGTAACCAAGGTCTTAGAGAGTTGCCAGGGACCCTCCAACGAGTATGTGCCAGATGCAAGGCTTGAGCCCAGGCCTTCCTAACTACAAGGCCACCACTCCATGCTGCCTCTCACCCGCAAACCTGCCCCAGTGGTGGACTCCGTAAAAAATGAACTCTCTATTTTAATGATCACATGGGTCCAAGCCAAATTGCTACACATAAGCATTTCAGCTTAGCTTTGTGGGCCAGTCTGTACCAATATACCAACTCTGAGTGTGGAAATCAAATTTTCTCAAAACAAAGAATGGCATTATTACAAATGAGGACTTAGAAATTGGGCTGAAGTGGTCAGTTTTCAGGGTGGGTGCATTCTGAAGTATCTTTTTCTGAGATTCTTGTGGTAAGGTAGAAAGGCTAGCTATGAGTCCTCTGATTTTCTTATTAACTGACTTCCTAAGAACACAAGCCTGACTGTCCCTATGCAATGCTAACGAGATAGCAGCTGTCCAAAGCAAGACTAGTCAGTGGGCTGGGGAGCCTGTGGGTTATAGTGGGAAAAGAGCCCAAGTCCCAGTCAGAAGACCTGGATTTCAACCTCAGCTCTGCCCCTGACTTCTTGCTTGACCTTAGCCAAGTCACTTTGGCTGACTGGCCTCAGTTTCCTCGTCTGTAAAATAAGGTGGCCTACTCTTGCTACTATTAAGTATCTACTATGTGCCAAGCACTGTGCTAGGCACTACACGTAGACTGTCCCTCATTACTGCAATGCTCTCCCTTCTCACCTCCACCTCTTGGAATAATCCCCAGATCTCTTCAAGGCTCTGCTCAGGGACCACATCCTCCCAGAAGCTTCCTGCTCTCTCCCTTCCTCAAAGGTCACGTCTCTGTTTACACAATGAATGCATATTAACATTTTCCTCTCCTGAACTCCCAGTTTGTTTCGTTATTGCTATGAGACAAGCAGAGATGTGACATCTTGCTACATAACCTTTCACCTATCGTAGAATCATAGATGTTAAGCTCAAAGGAATCCAGAAGCCATCTAGACTAACCCCTTAATTTTACAGATGAGGAAACTGAGGCCCAGAGAGAAGGATCTTGCCCAAGGTCATGCAGTTAGTAAATACAGCTAAGTCCAGATTGGTGCGAGTCAGGAATCTAATGAAGTGGCCACATTATTTGAATTCACACACAAATTGCCATTGGGCTGGACCCAATTACTGTACTTTACATAATTATAACTTTAAATAGTGAAAATTCAAATATCAGAGGGGAAATTTGAACCCAGATCCTCTGATGCCATAGTCATTGCCCTTTCTCTTTGAGTCACATGATTTCAATCAGTAGTGATGATTACTTGGTTGGTGTTAATAATAATGAGAGGCTACTGATTTAGAGCTAGATGAGGCATCAGGGGTCATGTAGCTCAGCCACCTTATTTTACAGACGAGGAAACTGAGGCCAGTCAGCCAAAGTGACTTGGCTAAGGTCAAGCAAGAAGTCAGGGGCAGAGCTGAGGTTGAAATCCAGGTCTTCTGACTGGGACTTGGGCTCTTTTCCCACTATAACCCACAGGCTCCCCAGCCCACTGACTAGTCTTGCTTTGGACAGCTGCTATCTCGTTAGCATTGCATAGGGACAGTCAGGCTTGTGTCCTTAGGAAGTCAGTTAATAAGAAAATCAGAGGACTCATAGCTAGCCTTTCTACCTTACCACAAGAATCTCAGAAAAAGATACTTCAGAATGCCCCCACCCTGAGAACTGACCACTTCAGCCCAATTTCTAAGTCCTCATTTGTAATAATGCCACAGAGGCAGAATGTGGAGATGGAAAATCTTGTTCAAAGACCAACAAGCAGACACTAGCACTGGATCACATGGAAGGGAGTAAAGTATAGACTGGAAAGACAGAAAAGGGACAGATCATGAATGGCTTTAATAGGTAAACAGATGGTTTTATATTTGATACTGGAGGTAATAGAGAGCCACTGGAGTTTCTGCAGCAGAGGGGTGACATGGGCACATCTGTGCTTTAGGAAGATCACTTTGGTATCTGAGGAGAGGACAGACTGGAATGGGTAGAGAACTGAGGCAGGGAGATCCTGCTATCATAAGTACAGCCATCACTTTGTCCTCTTCACAGACCTCACAGACCTACGAAGAAAGCAGGAGGTAAGTGCTTCTGATAACATCAGGGCTTGAGGAAGAAAGCAAAAGGCAAGAGCTGCTCCTCGGCTTTGTGGCACAGAGACTCCTGGGCTCGGAAATCAGGGGCCCAGGATGCATTCACCCACCAGAGAATGCTGCTGGCTGGGAGAATCTCAGTCACTTTGGGATTCAGACAGTATCTGTAAATACTGAAGTCAAGTCAGAAGTGTCAAGTCCAAATAGCCACACAGTACAATGCCAATGATTTGGAATAACTTGCAGGGGACAGGGGAGAGGAGACCCCACTAAAGTCACTTGGCCATTTGGAAAATTCTTAAATGCTTTGTTATGGTTGGAACAACTGATTGTCGACAATGGCTACCAAGGGCAAAAATGAACAGTATGCATGGCCTGGGAGGGGGAAGGCAGGGTGGGCAGAGCAGAATCTTCACCAGAACACATCCAAAAGGTGACTCTCAGATTCTGGGTAACAGTGAACTCCTAATTCAGCCTCATTTTCATTCTTGATGCCATCGCACTTGTCCAGCAGAGGGAATGAGACGTTGTCGGCAGAGGCAACAATTCTGCTCCCTTTGGCTCACGTCTGCCTTGGTTGGTGAGCACCCAGGCTTACTAAGGAGAACAGGGTCATGGGTCTGTCCCAGGGAGGCATGCACTGCAGGCATCAGTACTCCTCCTTTTTACAAATTGGGAAACTGAGAACAATCTGTGGAGTGACCAGTTGTGATTCTCATAACATTCGTTTGAGGTAAGAGGTACAAATATTACAGGGCCTTAGGCTGAGTTGGCAGGGCCCTAAAATGACCCAGTTCATGTTGTTCAAAGCCCTCATTTTATAGATGAGGAAACTGAGGCCCATAGAGATAAAGTCATTTCCTCAAAGTCACAGAGGCATTAAATGGCTGAGGCAGGATTTGAATCCAGGTCCTCTGGCTCTAAACCCTTGGGTCATGCTAATGTGCCAATGCTACCTCCCCATTTTTAGATGTGCAAACTGAGTCACGATTCCTGAATGATCAGTTCACTTCACTGGGTTCCATGGGCACAGACTATATCCCTAACCTCATTGTCACTATATATTATTAGGACATTTGTCAGAATGACAAGAGGGCAAATAGGAGGGTAATGATATCACCCTATAGAAAATATGGAGTCTGTGATATTATCAATAATATTGTCAGACATGTGAATTCCCTCCATCTAGGCCACATCACAAGCTGCCTAGGGCTTAGTGAATAAGTACTAGAGAATGGCCTGAGGGTCAGAGAGGAGAGACCACCCAGACTTAGGACACCGATGCAAAGCTTCCACATGAACCTAGATCAGCAGACAATCTGAACCCAGGCTCTCTTGGCTCAACATTGGCTCCACTATGGCACACTTGGCACTACCCACCTTTCCTAAGAGAAACAATCGCTCTGGGGTTTCCCTGCCATGGCATTTCAGTCTTAGGAGAAACAACAAATCCTAGGAATACTTTAGCCACTAGATGGTGGTGGAATGACATGGCAGGTTCTCTCCCCCCCACACCCGCCTTCAGCTGCTTCCAGCTCAACCTCAAGGCCAAAGAGATGAAAAGGAGACAAAAGATCGAGTGCACACGGTGAAGGACAGGGATTCGAATGCCTTTCAGCGTTTTAGGGACCCAATTTCAAACAAAAGAAGGGCTGTTATTGATGACATTTGGGGTAGGACTGAACTTGTGATTTCAGCCATGTAGGGCTGGCCCAGAGCAGCTTCTCCATGGATAACATATGGATGCGATTAAAGTCACAAGCAGAGAGAAGTGGAGCACATGTAGACTATTTCACAGGAAATGGAAATGAATTCTTGAAAATCACGTTGTATTTCAAACCAGCATTCTTCTGTTGAAAGCATCTATTAAAGTGAAAGCTGGGTAAAGCTTAGTTAAATCAAATGTGATTTTCTGAAGGCTTAATTAAAACTGATTTTTAAATGGCAAGAAAATAAATGTTGGAGCTTAACCAAAACCATTAACCAAAAATAAAAATGGGGGCTTTTCAGAGATGAGTGCAGCTGGTAAGTGGCAGAGCCAGGTTGGGAGCCAGGTCTGCTGACTCGAAATCTGAGTGAGCATTTACATAGTACATTATGGTCTGGAAAGTATTTTGAAAAACACCTACTCATTTGACCCTCACAACAACCCTGAAAGGTGGCTGCTATCATTATCTCCACTGAGGCTTAACTGAGGTTAAGCAACTTGCCCAGGGCCACACAGCTAGCAGGTGTCGAACTCAGGTCTTCCTGACTCCAAGGCTCTCACTCCAGTCCCTGCGCCATCTAGACACCACCAAACGAATCCTCATCTCATTGAACTCAGTGGCCACAAAGACTCAAAGTCAAAGCTTTTGGAAAAAGTTGCAACATGTGGCTTGGCAAATGATGAATATTCTCAGAGCAATCAACACAGTACAAACTCAAGTGGCTAGAGTGGACAATGACCTAGGACACAAGGTTTAAAAAGCCAGACAAGTCAGGCCCCCAAATACCTTCAAGATAAATAATCAAGTGTATTATATGTTATAGCTGGGTGGAGTCATGGAGGCCTGGAATCAGGAAGACTCACCTTCCTGAGTTCAAATCCAGCCTTAGACACTAGCTGTGTGACCCTGGGCAAGTCACTTCACCTTGTTTGCCTCAGTTTCCTCATCTGTAAAATGATCTGGAGAAGGAAATGGCAAACCATTCTAGGATCTTTACCAAGAAAATCCCAAATGGGTCATGAAGGGCTGGACACAACTAAAAATTACTAGACAACAACAGCAAAACACAGGGCCCTTCTCCCACTCCCCCAACAATGCACAGACCTTTTGTTTGAAGTAGCAGAAATCAAAGGTTTGACAGCTAGCAAGGTCCACAGCTTCCTGCATTTTGACTGCAGAGACATGCCTAAGAGGGGCTGGCGAGCCCTTGGTCCCAGGAAAGCCAAATTTAGAGGATACCAACAACACTACTCCAGTGTGAACTTGCTCCCTGACCATGGCCATGCTCCTCTGCAACCAGGCCAGTCCCCTGCATCTGTTGCAGCCACCACCTGCTCCTAGGGCACAAGTTTCTGGACCCTCCTCCCTAGATTCCCCAGCACCATAGGACTGGCCAGTCCTGTGGTATCTTAGGGCTTCCAAAGGCCACAGCTCAGGTGAAATATCCCACCATGCACACCTCTTGTGCCAGGAACAAAAATTCCTAGTTACATCTCTGCCTAACAGATTTGCTAATAAATCAATGCCATGTCAGACCTGCTAGTGCATGTCATAATGGGTTGTTTTCACATAAAGCTCAGTGCTCAGGCAGAAAGGCCATTGCCACCCTCTCCTTTGCTCCCAAAGCCATATTTACCTGTACAAAAACTGTGAAGAGGATCACCACGGTGGTCGCTGCAATGAAGAGCTTCTTCCGGGGAAAGTCCGGGAGAAGAAAAACGAGGGAGAAACAGATGGCCCCCCTCAATCCCCCATAGGCGATAATGAACTGGTCCTTTCTGGTGACTGTGTTCACATGACATTTATTCACAAAGAAGGTCAACACGAGGACACCTACATTTCCAAAGGGGAAGGAAGAAGAGGTGAGAAGTCAGCAGAGGGTCAACGGTCACAAATGGGAGGTGAGTATAAACAGTAATGACAGCACTCTAAGGAAACTGAATTCTGGATGACATGAAAACCAGTATGGGTCCCAAGGAATGGACCTTTCTTCTTTCGGCAAATAGGCAGGGGTCTATGAGAGTGTGATGTTGCATATACTGTCAAGACAAGGTTACTGGATTTCTGCTTTTCTCTACTACCAAGGAATCTTCAATTCCAGGCAAGGGGGAAGTGTTTGTGACTATGACTGTGATGCAAAAGCAAAAGGCATCAATAAAAACTTATTTTTAAGGTAGTGTAGAAAATTAGTACTAACTAAATAAGAATTCTAAGGATTGGTGATAATTAAAAAGCTGAGACTAATTAAATTCTTAAAGGCTTTGGTCATAAGCTCATGGCACTTTTTCAAGCTGGAAAGGACCCTAGATATCCTCCCATTTCAAAGCTAAGAAAACTGATGCAGAGAGGTCAGGTAGTTGCACCAGATCACACAGCCCAAGCCCTATTCATTCTACCATACTCTGCTGCTTCTCCCATCAGAGGGTTTTCTTTAAGGAGCTTTCCTCTTTTTTGCTTTGTTTTGCTCCAAATTTTGAAAATGAAACTAGAATTAAGGATGGTATTCCCTTGGGGCTTGAAATGGGTATGCTAGGTAACTGCAGAATGAGTCACAGAAACCAAGTAAAATATTTCCATGCATCCTCAAAAAATCTGATAGGAATCTGTCCAGATTCCTAGTTTGGAGGAAGCCACCTTTAAGAACCCTGGGGGGAAAAAAGAAACCTGAAATGTTATATGTTAAAGGTATAGAAAGAGAGAGGTATCTCTCCTGTCACCCAAGACTCATGTTCCAGGGCTCTTCATCTAGGCCTGGAGAAAGGGACCCCTGAAACCCACTCCTGCTCAGCCCTGCCTAGAGACTCAGGAGCAAACTCTGTCCAGGACTGTCCTTGTAAGCTTCCAGGTCATGTGACCAACAAGATAGAGGAAAAGCCATTTTTTCTGATCCCCATTACTTCTCAAACCTCTCCAAAATAGGAATTATACAGTAAAGATAAAGCAACTTTGGCTGTCTCCATGGCCGAGGACATCCAGAATCCAAAACATTAAAAAAACCCATGAACTGACTATGACTGACCCTGAGATCACTCAGAACCCTTCCCCTACCTCCCATGCTATATGCAGCAAGGCTGCACCAGCAGAAACAAAGACACAAGCTTACATGGCAATCCACCCCCAGTCCCTGGTCCCCTCTCCCTCTTTCTAGTGCCATGGAGGCTACAGCTCCAGGGTGGAGAATTCTGCCCAGACTGCAGTAGACAGCCAGCATGGCCACAGCCTTTCAGGAGCAAAAGCCTGCAGGGGCCACAACTCTGTAGCTCTGAAGTACCAGTACTGGTGTGGTCAACCCTGAACACCAGCACTGCAAAGCTGCAAACTACCAGTGCCAAGCCAAAAGAGCAGAAGGGGACAGAGGGGTGTGTAGCATTCCACTAAGCCCAAGGGAAAGAATACAGCATCCAGGTGGGACCAGTTCCAACTACTCAAAAGTCACTTGGAGCAGAGGTTTAGGCTGGTGAGAGCATGAGAGGAAGCTGAAACACTTTAAGATGCAGCCTCCAAGGAAACCACGATCAGAGGAGAGAGAGTCAGGAAGTGAGCAACAGGGGAGAGAAAAAAGACTGAAATTACCAAAGACTTCAGGAAGAATAAAATTCAAAGACCTGGAATATAAGCAGATAATTCAACAGGAAAAATCAGCAATAACAGAAGGAAATATGGCTTCCAGATCTAGTAAATGAGTTCAGACATCTACTAATATTGCAAAACAAAGGAAAATGACCCAACACTTGATGAGACAGAGGACCCTGTGGAAGATGAGGAGAACAACATTATGTTCCTCAGTGGTTTAAAAGAGAAATAAGAATAATGACAGCAGAATTTATGGCCTAGTTCTGGTTCTTTCAGGGGATTGGACTGGAAACTCTCTGAGGTGCCTCCCTCTCTAAATCCTAGGAAAGTGCCTTGGGTTCAGAAGACAATGCTGGAAGGAGGTCTCAACACATTTGGAACAGTGGCACCATGGTTAGGAGCAATGACTCCTCAAATAACTATTTAACAGACAGGGACTCTCCCCCACCCCATCCCCACCCCACTTGTATCTTGGAGTTTTGGTCTAATTGCTTTTTTTTGATTGAAATTTTATTACATTTTCCAATTAACAAACACTTGTTTTCTCTCTCCTCCACTTCCTTATCCCCTGCCACAATGAAAGAATGCAAAAAAAAGAAAAGAAAAAAAAAGGAAACCCTCCCAACAAATATGCATTGTGAAGCAAAAAAAAAAAAAAAACTCCCACATTTGCCATGTCTAGAAACTATTTTTCACTTTGCATTTTAAAATGCAAATGCAAACCATCACCTCTCTGACAGGTGAGTAGTGTACTTCATCTCCAGTCCCCTGGAATCATGGCTTTTCATTACATGATCAGAGTCCTTAAGGCTTTCAAAATTGTTTTTATTTATAGCAATGTTGGTATTATATAAATTACATAAACTCT
This sequence comes from Trichosurus vulpecula, assembly GCF_011100635.1. NCBI lineage: Eukaryota > Metazoa > Chordata > Mammalia > Diprotodontia > Phalangeridae > Trichosurus > Trichosurus vulpecula. The sequence continues at coordinate 22,247,003 of NC_050582.1, forward strand.
GCATCAACTGATAGAGGTCTTCCTGCTTTCCTCTGAAACTGTCCATCTTGTCATTTCTTATAGTACCATATTACATTTCTATAACACAATTTGTGTAGCCATTCCCCAGAAAGTGAATACTCCCTTAGCTTCCAGGGCTTTTTGCTATTATGAAAAGAGCTATTACAAAAAGTATGTGTGTGTGTGGTGGAGCCAAGATGGCACTGTGAAAAGACAGAACTACTGGAGCTCTCTAACAGATTCTGTCAGATATGTCTCAAAAAGTTAATGGGAACAGATTTGAGTGAGTTAGAAGCCACTAGTAGACTGAGAGGGGCAGGAGCACCACGCATGCGGAATGGCACCAGACCATGCCAACCAGAACAGCAACCAACAGCAGAGGAACCCAGCCAGCATGCCAGTCTGGGAGAGCACCGGACGAGCAAAACACAGGAACAGGAGGAGGCCCAGAGTGGAAGTACCGGCTACGGTGGCAATTGAGCCAGAGGCCTCTCAGCCCAGGACAGGAGTCTATCGGAGCTATGGGAGACACCAGCACAGAGCCTGCAGCCATGGGAGCAGCTACCCCGGAGGCCTCCAGGCAACAGCCTAAACGTTTGAAACTCACCTTCTTGAAATTCTGGGAGCCATAATGGCCAGGTAAGTCGGCTCTCCCTCCCTCCCTTGAATAAACCCAGAGAATACTCCCTTGGAAGAAAGAGAAGAGCCAGAAGTGGGGCTTCAGTAGCCTTTTAGCGGGAGAAGTTGGGGAGAGGGCCCTTCTTGTGGTGGCAGAAGGAGACTAGTGCAGGAAGAGAGGTATCCCAGCAGGCCCCACCTCAGCAGAACAATGAGAATTGCTGAGCCCCAGGCAGATGGAGCTAGCAAAAAGCTAAAGACCATTGTTTCCTATTATGGAGACAGGGAAGATCAAAATACCAATTCATAAGAGAACAGCATGGACACTATACCCACATCTGAAACCTCAAAACGGAATGTGAACTGGTCTCTTGACCAAAAAGCATTCCTGGAAGAACTCAAGGAGGACTTTAAAAACGAAAGCAGCCAGAAAGAAACAATTCAAATAATGCAGAACTAGAGTCAGGATCATGCAGGATCTTCCAGATTCTACATTAAATGATAGGAGAAATTGGAATATAATATTATGAAAGGCAAAGGAGCTTGGACTACAACCAAGGATCAACTACCCAGCAAAATTGAGCGTAATTTTTCAGGCAAGCAGATGGACATTCAATGAGATAAGGGAATTCCAGACCTTCCTGATGAAAAGGCCAGAGCTCAACGGAAAATTTGATCTTCAAATACAAAACTCAAGAGAGACATAAAAAGGTAAATGGGGGGGGGAACCCCTGTTAATCAATAAGGCAAATTATTTACATACTTATATAGGATTATATTGTTTTATATATGTTTTATATATATGTCAATATTGAGAATAGTAGAGTTATTACGACAGTTGAAAGGGAGATACATAGACTATGGGTGTCAGCATAAAATAACTGATATGATGACAAAAAACATAATTAAAAGATACAAAGGGATGGTTCTGGGAGAAGAGGTAAGAAGGTAGCAGAAAGGGATAAATTACATCACATGAAGAGGCACAAAAACATATTATAGTAGAGGGAAAGAAGGGAGGGAGAAGAGCAGTAGTTGAGCTTTACTCTCATCAGATTTGGTTCAAGAAGGGAATAACATACTCTGATAAGTAGAGAAATCAAACTTGTCGTACAGACAGTAGGAGGGGAAAGGGGAAAGAAAAGGGAGGGGGTGGTCAGAAGGGAGGGAAGAGTTAGCAAGGGGAAAAAGGCAAGATAAGGGTGAGGAATCAAGAGGAAGGGTAAACTGAGGAAGGGGGTGGTCAAAAGCAAAACTCTTTTGAGGAGTGGAAGGGAGGAGGGAGAAATAAAAGCATAAACAGCAAGAAATAGGATGGAGAAAAAGACACAGATGGTAATCATAACAGTGAATGTGAATGGGATGAACTCTCCCATAAAATGGAAGCAGATAGCAGAATGGATGAAAAACCATAATCCTACAATATGTTGTTTACAAGAAACACATTTGAAGCAGGGGGATACACACAGGGTAAAGGTAAAAGGCTGGAGTAGAATATATTGTGCTTCAGCTAAAGTAAAAAAGCAGAGGTTGCAATCCTAATCTCAGACAAAGCAAAAGCAAAGATAGATTTAATTAAAAAGAGATAAGGAAGGACGCTATATCCTGCTAAAAGTCACCATAGACAATGAAGCAATATCATTATATAACATATATGCACCAAGTGGTATAGCATGCAAATTCTTAAAGGAGAAGTTAAGGGAGTTACAGGAAGAAATAGCAAAATTATACTAATGGGGGGCCTCAACCTCCCCCTCTCTGAACTTGATAGATCTAACCTCAAAATAAACAAGAAAGAAGTTAAGGAGGTGAATAGAATTTTAGAAAAGGCAGATACTATAGACCTCTGGAGAAAACTGAATACGGATAAAAAGGAATATATTGTTTTCTCAGCGGTATATGGCACATACTCAAAAATTGACCATGTACTACTAGGGCATAAAAACCTCACAATCCAGTGCAGAAAGGCAGAAGTAGTCAATGCATCATTTTCAGATCATGATTCAATAAAAATTATTTGTAATAAAGGACCATGGAAAATAAACTAAAAATTAATTGGAAACTAAAGAATCTAATCCTAAAGAATCAGTGGGCCAAAAACAAACCACAGAAACAATTAATAACTTTATTCAAGAGAATGACAATAATAAGACAACATACCAAAACTTATGGGATGTAGAAAAAGCAGTTCTTAGGGGAAGTTTTATATCTCTAAATACTTACATAAATGAAATAGATAAAAAGGAGATCAATGAATTGGGCATATAACTGAAAAAACTAGAAAAAGAACAAATTGAAAATCCCCAATTAAATACCAAATTAGAAATACTGAAAATCAAAGGAGAGATTAATAAAATTGAAATCAAAAAAACTATTAAATTAATAAATAAAATTAAGAGCTGGTTTTATGAAAAAAAACAATAAAATTGATAAACCTTTGGTCAATTTGATTTAAAAAAAGAAAGAAGAAAACCAAATTACCAGTATAAAAAATGAGAAGGGTAAATTCACCTCCAATGAAGAGGAAATTAAAACAATAATTAGGAATTATTTTTCCCAATTGTAGGCCCATAAATTTGACAACCTTAGGGAAATGGATGAATATTTACAAAAATATAAATTGCCCAGGTTAACGGAAGAGGAAGTAAATTACCTAAATAACCCCATCTCAGAAAAAGAAATTGAGCAAGCCATCAATGAACTCCCTAGGAAAAAGTCTCCAGAGCCAGATGATTTTACATGTGAATTTTATCAAACATTTAAAGAACAATTAATTCCTATACTTTATACACTATTTGGGAAAATAGGTGAAGAAGGAGTCCTATCAAATTCTTTTCATGACACAAACATAGTACTAATATCCAAACTAGGAAGAGTCAAAAGAAAGAAAATTATAGACCAATTTCCCTAATGAATATTGGTGCAAAATTTTTAAATAAAAATATCAGCCAAAAGATTGCAGCAACTTATCATGAGAATAATACACTACGACCAGGTAGGATTTATTTCAGGAATGTAAGGCTGGCTCAATATTAGGAAAACTATCAGCATAATTGATTATAACAACAACAAAAGTAGCAGAAACCATATGATCATCTCAATAGATGCAGAAAAAGCCTTTGACAAAATACAACAACCATTCCTATTAAAAACACTACAAAGTGAAGATGGCAGCTGGGAAACAGGGACTCGCTTAAGCTTTCCCCCAAATCCCTCCAAACACCTGTAAAAAATGGCTCTGCAAAATTCTGGAGCTACAGAACCCACTAAATAACAGAAGGAAACAAGTCTCCAGCCCAACACAGCCTGGATGGTCACTGGGAAGGGTCTATCGTGCCATGCTGGGAGCAGAGCACAGCCCAGCATGGGCTGCACCAGGACTGACCAGACTGGGAGTCAGGCCTGTGGGCCCTGAATTACTGGGCTGTGGTAGTTACCAGACTTCTCAACCCACAAACGCTAAAGACAACAGAGCAGGTTAGTGGGAAAACTGCTGGATCTGGGTGAGAGAAGTGCACAGTCTGGCCCCAGCCCCGGGGGAGGTGAAGGTGGCATGGCGGCAGCAGCAGGAAGCTCCTACTGCTGCTTCCAGACCTCCAGCAGCAGGTGCTTCCAGAGTCTCTGGCCCACACGATGGGAGGAATCAAGCAGCAGATCAAAGCAAAAGTGCAAGGATTACTTTGCTGGCACAGAGGCAGGGCTCTCTTGCTTTGCCCTGCTTGGATTTGGGTCGTGGTCTTGGTGGTAGTTCTGAGGTGAGGAGGAGCACTGGTTTGGCAGAGCTTGTGGTGGCTGTGCAGTAGAAGTAGCTCTGAAAACAGCAACCCAAGGCTCCTAAAGCTTGGGACAAAGTACTCTCTACTCTACAAGCAGTCATACCCTGACAAAAAGCACAAGGGTCAAGTAGTTGGCTGGGAACATGAACAGGCAGTGTAAAAGGACTCAGACTATAGAATATTTTGGTGACAAAGAACATCAAAACATACAGCCAAAAGAAGTCACAAAGTCAAAGAGCCTACATCAAAAGCCTCCAAGAAAAATATGAATTGGTCTCAGGCCATGGAAGAGCTCAAAAAGGATTTGGAAAATCAAGTAAAGGAAGTAGAAGAAAAATTGGGAAGAGAAATGAAAGTGACGCAAGAAAATCTTAAAAAAGAAGTCAACAACTTGCTAAAGCAGACCCAAAAGAAATACTGAAGAAAATAACACCTTAAAAATAGACTAACCCAAACGAAAAAAGAGCTCCAAAAAGCCATTGAGGAGAAGAATGCCTTAAAAGGCAGAATTAACCAAATGGAAAAGGAGGTCCAAAAGGCCACTAAAGAAAATACCATCTTAAAAATTATATTGGAGCAGGTGGAAGCTAGTGACTTTATGAGAAATCAAGAAATTATAAAACAGACCAAAAAGAATGAAAAAATGGAAAACAATATGAAATGTCTCACTGGAAAAACCACTGACCTGGAAAATAGATCCAGGAGAGATAATTTTAAAATGATTGGGCTACCTGAGAGCCATGATCAAAAAAGAGAGCCTACACATCATCTTTCAAGAAATTATCAAGGAGAACTGCCCTGATATTCTAGAACCAGAGGGTAAAATAGAAATGGAAAAATCCACCAATCGCCTCTTGAAAAAGACCCCAAAAAGAAAACTCCTAGGAATATAGAAATATTGTCGCCAAATTCCAGAGTTCCCAGGTCGAGGAGAAAATATTGCAAGCAGACAGAAAGAAACAATTTCAGTAATATGAACTCATAATCAGTATAACACAAGATCTAGTAGCTTCTACATTAACGGATTGAAGGACTTGGAATATGATATTCCAGAGGTCAAAGGAGCTAGGATTAAAACCAAGAATCACCTACCCAGCAAAATGGAGTATAATGCTTCAGGGCAAAATATGGATTTTCAATAGAATAGAGGACTTTCAAGCTTTCTCAATGAAAAGACCAGAGTAGAATAGAAAATTTGCCTTTCAAATACAAGAATCAAGAGAAGCATGAAAAGGTAAACAGGAAAGAGAAATCATAAGGGATTTACTAAAGTTGAACTGTTTTGTTTACATTCCTACATGGAAAGATGATATTTGTAATTCATGAGACCTTTCTCAGTATTAGGATAGTTGAAGGGAATATACATGTATGTATATATATATATATATATATATATATATATATATATATATATATATATATATATATATATATATAGAGGGCACAGGGTGAGTTGAATATGAAGGGATGATGTCCAAAAAATAAAATTAAGGGGTGAGAAAGGAATATATTGGGAGAAAGAGAGAGGGAGAGATGTAATGGGGTAGATTATCTCACATAAAGGTGGCAAGAAAAAGCTGTTGTAATGGAAGGGAAGAGGGGGTAGGTGAAGGGGAATGAGTGAATATTGCTCTCATTGGATTTGACTTAAGGAGGGAATAACATACACACTCAACTGGGTATCTTACCCTACAGGAAAGTAGGGGGAAGGGGATAAGAGAGGGGGGATGATAGAAGGGAGGGAAGATCAGGGAAGGAGGTAATCAAAAGCAAATACTTTTGAAAAGGGACAGGGTCAGGGGATAAAATTGAATAAAGGAGGACAGGACAGGATAGAGGGAAATATAATTAGTCTTTCACAACATGACTATTATGGAAGTGTTTTGCATAATGATACATGTGTGACCTTTGTTAAATTGCTTGTCTTCTCAAGGAGGGTGGGTGGGGAACGAAGAAGGGAGAGAATTTAGAACTCATAGTTATAAAAACAAATGCTCAAAAAAGAGTTGTTTTTACATGATACTGGGAAATAAGATATACAGGCAATGGGGTATAGAAATCTATCCTGCCCTACAAGAAAGTAAGGAGAAAGGGGATGGGTGGGAGAGTGAGGTGACAGAAGGGAGGGCAGACTGGGGAATGGGGCAATCAGAATATATAAAATCTTGGAGTGGGAGGGGAAGGTAGAAATGGGGAGAAAATTTATAACTCAAAATCTTGTGGAAATCAATGTTGAAAACTAAAATATTAAATAATAAAAATATGAAAGAAGAAAAAACATTAGAAAGTAAAGGAATAAATGGAGACTTCCTTAAAATTATAAATAGCATCTACCTAAAACCATCAACTAGCATTATATGTAATGGGATGTATTCCCAATAAGATCGGGGGTAAAACAAGGATGTCCATTATCACCTCTATTATTCAATTTGGTACTAGAAATATTAGCTGTAGCAATAAGAGAAGAAAAAGAAATTGAAGGAATTAGAATGGACAAAGAAGAAACTAAATTATCACTTTTTGCAGGTGATATGATGATTTACTTAGAGAATCCTAGAGAATCAAGTGAAAAGCTACTTGAAATAATAAACAACTTCAGCAAAGTTGCAAGATATGAAATAAACCCACATAAATCCTTGGCATTTGTATATATTACTAACAAAGCCCAACAGCAAGAGATAGAAAGAGAAATTCCATTTAAAGTTACTGCAGACACTATAAAACATTTGGGAGTCTACCTGCCAAGACAAACCGGGGGCCTAAATGAACATAATTATGAAACATTTTTCACACAAATAAAGTCAGACGTAAATAAATGGAAAAACATAAGTTGCTCATGGTTAGGCCAAGCTAATATAATAATTTTACCTAAGTTAATTTACTTATTCAGTGCCATACCAATCGAACTACCAAAAATGTATTTTACAGAGCTGGATAAAATAATAACAAAATTCATCTGGAAGAACAAGAGGTCCACAATATCTAGGGAATTAATGAAAAGAAATGCTAGGGAAGGTGGCCTAGCCATACCAGATGTTAAACTGTACTATAAAGCAGCAGTCATCAAAACTACTCAGTACTGGCTAAGAAACAGTGGTGGACCAGTGGAATAAGTTAGGTACACAAGACACAATAGTCAACGACTATAGCAATCTACTCTTTGATAAACCCAAAGAATTCAGCTTCTGGGTTAAGAATTCACTATTTCACAAAAACTGCTGGGAAAATTGGAAAATGGTAGGGAAGAAACTTGGCATAGACCAATATCTTACACAATATACCAAAATAAAGTCAAAATGGGTTCACGATTCAGGAATAAAGGCTGATACTATAAGCAATTTGGGAGAGCAAGGAATAGTTTACCTATCATATTTATGGGAAAGCAAAGAATTCATGACACAACAAGAGATAGAGAGTATTACAAAATGCAAAATGGATAATTTTGATTATGTTAAATTGAAAAATTTTTCTATAAGCAAAGCCAATGCAACCAAGATTAGGAGGGAAGCAGAAAATTGGGAGAAAATCTTTACAACTGTCTCTGATAAAGGCCTCATATCTAAAATATACAGGGAACTGAGTCAAATTTATAGGAATCAAGTCATTCCCCAATTGAGAAATGGTCAAAGGATATGAACAGGCAGTTTTCAGAGGAAGAAATTAAAGATATCTATAGGCATATGAAAAAAGTGCTCTAAATGACTATTGATCAGAGAAATTCAAATCAAAACAGCTCTTAGGTACCACATCTCTCCTGTCAGATTGGCTAACATGACAAAACAGGAAAATGATAAATGCTGGATAGGATGTGGGAAAATTGGAACAGTGTTACATTGTTGGTGGAATTGTGAACTGATCCAGCCATTCTGGAGATCAATTTGGAACTATGCCCAAAGGGCTATAAAAATGTGCATACCCTTTGACCCAGCAATACCACTTCTAGGGCTATATCCCAAAGAGATCACACAAGTGTGCAAGGGACCCATATATACAAAAATATAGCAACTTTTTTGTGGTGGCAAAGAATTGGAAATCAAGGGGATGCCCATCAATTGGGAAATAGCTAAACAAGTTGTGATATATGAATGTAATGGAATACTATTGTACTATAAGAAATGAAGAGAAGATGGACTTCATTATAACCTGCACATGTATAACCTATATCTGATTGCTTACTATCTCAGGGAAGAAGGAGGGGAGAAAAGGACAGAATTTAGAACTCAAAACTTTAAATAAAAATGTTTAAAAAATTAAGAAAATAAAGACAACTCTAGAGGCAAAAAAAATTACATTTCTCTATTTATTAGTATTTAGAGCATTTTTGACACGACTATTAATAGCTTTGATATCCTCTTCTGAAAACTGCCTCTTCATATCCCTCGACCATTCACCAGTTGGGGAATGGCTATTATTCTTATACATTTGGCTCCGTCCCCATATAACTTCCATGTTCACAAACTCCCAAATGCCTTTGTCTGACCTCAATCTTTTTGATCATAATCTTTTGTTATCCCATCCTTTCCTCTTCCTTACAACCACTAACCATGTTCTTCAACCTCACCATGACCTCAAATCCTCCCGCTTCTCAGTTCCTTCCCAGCCCATCACCCCTGTCCTCACTTCTCCACCAACTCCTTTGTGAACCAGCTTAATTCAACATTATCCTCTACATTTGAGTCCTTGCCCAGCCTTGAATTACTGCCACCATCTGCTGCTTAACAAAGCTAGAGAAAAATCACAAAAACAAGAGGACTGAGTCCACTACAATTTTGTTACACAATCTCAAGTAGGCCCTCACTAAAGCAAGACAATCCTTCTACATCTCCCTAATCCAGTCTTAATCTCACTCCCCACAGTGACTTTTCCAAACCTTTTCATCTTTCTTCAAAACTCATATGACACCTCTTCCCCTTCCCAATTTGAGGACCTCATCTTCCTTCACTTGCAAAAGTTAAGATCTTTGGCCAAGAGAGCTCCTTCTTCTCCCCTCCTCCTCATCTCACATAATAGACCTCTTCTCCAACTATCTCCTCCTTCACCCTGTCTCTAAGAGGGTAGCCCTTATCTTTGGCAAGGCAATCTCCTCTACCTGCATCCTTAATCCCATCCCCTCCTGTCTTCTCCAGCAGATTGCACCCTCCATCATCCCTATACTCACTCTAATCTTCGATTTCTCCCTGTCTACTGGCTGCTTCCCTGCTGCCTATAAACACGCTCATGTCTCTTCCATTTGGTCCTCCTATCCCTGCTGGTTATTGCCCTAGATTTCATGGCTAAACTCCTTGACAGAATCATCTACAATTAGTGTGACCACTTCCTCTTCTCCAATTCTCCTCTAACCCTTCTATAATCTCATGCAGACCTCATCAATGAAGCAACCTTATCATTCAACTAAAAGTGCCTTCCCCAAAGTTACCAATGATCTCTTAGCCACCAAAGCTACTAGCCTTTCTCAGTCCTCATTCTTAACCTCTATTCTGCCTTTGGCACTGCTGATCGCACTCTTCTCCAGAATATTCTCTTCTCTAGGTTTTCATGATACTGTTTTCTCATGGTTCTCCCTCCTCCCTGAGCACTCCTCAGTCTCCTTTGCTGAATTTTCATGTAGCTCATGCCCACTCTGGGAATCTCCCAAGGCCCTCTTGTCTTGTCCCTCAGTCTAGACTCTATCACTTGGTGACCACATCAGTTCCCATGGGTTCAATTATGACCATGCAGATGATTCCCCTGTCTATATATCCAGCCCTAGTCTTTCTCCCAGGGACCAAACTCATATCCTCAATTGCATTTTGTATATCTCAAACTGGATGACCTCTAGATGCCTCAAACTCCACGCTTCCAAAGCAGAATTCATTAACTTCCCTCCTAAATATTCTCCTCTTCCTAACTATCCTAGTATTACCAAGGATACCACCATCTTCCCAGTCAGCTATGCTTATGACCTCGAGGTTATTCTTGACTCTTCACTCTCACTCACCTCCAATATCCAATCTGTTACCAAGTCTTGTCAACTCTACCTTCCTAACATCTTTCACATATGCTTCCTTCTGTGCCCTGACCCTGCCACTGCTCCAGCACAGGCCCTCGTGCCTTGACTCTTGCAATGGTCTACTGGCTGGTCCCTGTCACAGGGATCCAGTTCATCCTCCACTTAACTGCCAAAGGGATTTTCCTAAAGGACAAATCTGGCCACATCACACTTCTACTCAATAAACTCCAACAGCTCCCTTTTACCTATAGGCTCAAACAAAAAAATCCTTACAACCTAGGCCCCATTTCAGGTTTTCTTCTGCTTGACTCCCCAAGGCACACTCTCTGATGCAGTGACACATGACACAGGCCTTTTTGCTATTGCTACGGTCATGCATGCCATCTCCTGAACCTTTTCACTGGCTGCCTCCAAGAAATATTTCCTCCCCTCTGCTTCTTGGCTTCCTAGCTCAAGTCGCATCCTCTATAGGAATCCTTTCTTCTATATCTTGTATGGACATAATCATTTCCAAGACATTAGAATGTGAGCACCTTGTGAGATAGGAAAATAAATCTACTCAGAATGCTACCTGTGGTTTTCAAGGGCAGTAGGGACATAGTAAACGGCTGAGGGCACTTGGGAGCCAGAGGCAGCCCATCCCACTTTGCCTTGAGAGCAATCACTTAACCTTTCTGAGCCTCATAAGAGGTGTTTCTTTGTGTCCCCATCACAGTGACCGGTATCAAGTAAGAACTTAATAACTGCTTGTTGACTGACTGACTACCAGCAAGCTGCTGTTTTCCCAAATGGCCCTTATCTTACTGGCTCTTGGCATAGCAGAAAGCATGTTGGACCTCAGAGGATGTAGGAGGACACTAATTCAAATCTTTCTTTGTCTCTTACCACCCATGTGACCTTGGGCAATTCAAACCCTGTGTGGGCCTTAGTTCTTCATCTGTAAAAATGAAAAGGTTAGAATAGATAGTCTTAACAGTCCCTTCCAAGCAGTGGCATGTTGGTAAATTTTTAACAACTAGCTTCCCAAGGCATAACAACATTAAAGCCTAATCTGCATCACTATCATTTTCTCCATCACTTTTCTAAGTCTAGACAATCAACAAAATGGTAAATCGAGGCCTCATGCTGAAAATTTAACAATCGCCTCACAAGCACACTCCTGCTTCCAGCTCTAAATCTCTGAAAAAGAGATCTCCTTAACTGCCTTTACTCTACCCTTCCCCATCACTGATCTTGAGGTACATGGTCTGAGGAGATTTGTTTTCCTATTTGACTTAAAAAGTGATTTTATTAAAAACAACAACAACACAGACATTTTATAACCTCGGTGAGGCTTTGCACTGTGCCTTGGAAGAGCAGGAAATAGTCTTCCATGAACCTGGATGACACGAAGCTGCTAGCTTTCCTGGTAATAAGCACCCTACACACATGTTAATGGCTAATCAAGTGGCCCAGCCTGCCTTATTGCTCCTCCTCACACACCTGGGCAATTTGCCTAATGTGCTTCTCCATCTCCATGGGGGAAGTGTCTCAGGCTCCCTGCAAGGGCTAACGGTGCAATGATGAGTATTTGTTGGGAAAGTAGGGGGAGGGCAACATATAAATGTCAAGCAAAGATGATGAACTATCAACAGAATGCCGAGAGAAGATATAAATTGTACAATAAAGAGGAGGCCCTGTTTAGCTTGTAATGAAGCGATGAGGTTTGCAAGGTAACGTGGCATGGCCCACGTGGGCACTTCCCTTGTCTGCAGTTGTGGCCTCATACAAGACAACCGATGTGAAACAGCAAGGAGCCTCTACTTAGAATGTTGAAATCATAGCCCTCTCTCGCACATTTCCTCTCTCTCAGTCTCACTTTCTTCATCTGTCAAATGAGGAAGAGTGGGTTTGGACTTGGTGATCTCTCAAGGCCTTTTCTGGTCTCAATCTTATGAATGTGGGTAAAATCCTAGGAGAAAATCCAAGGGTAGGAATGAGATGAGGGTCTAAAGCTGTGGCTGTGGTTTATGGACCCAATGTTGACTAGCCCTCCCCCCTCAACTCCTACTTTACACAAGAGTAAACCAAGGCAAAGAGAGGAGAAGTGACTGGGCCATGGTAATATAGTATGTTCACAGCAAGATCTCTTCTGACCTTTCCCCTTCTACAGCAATGGCACCAAACATCTGTAATGACATTGGGAAAGGCAAGGCAGGAAAATACAGACACATACAGATCCTTAGTCTCAGTCAAGATGCAAAGCCCACATTCCCTCCATACTGCCCACACAGGCCAAGTATGGTACAGTGGTAATCTGCCCTTCAAGGGCCATATTAGAGCCATTGTGATTGGCTAAGTATACTTGGGAGGGAGAGGGCACAAGAGACAGCCCAACTCACCCAACAACAATAATAATATTAATATATTTCAAAGAGCTATCAGAGTCATAGACTTAAAGCTCAAGGAAACTTAGAAGCCATGTACTCTAATTCAAGAGGAAACTGGTGCCCAGAAAAGTTGTGACTCGCTCTGGGTCACACAGGCAGGGGCAAAGCTATGACATGAACTCAGGTCCTCCAAATCCAGCCTGCTTCCCACTGGCCTACTCATTCTCCCTTACTACACTGCTGAGAATATTCCCTTCACCAATACAAATCCCAACTCAGCCAACCTGCTGAGAGGCCTTTTATCACTCACCTCATTTTATGCAGGATTTTGTATGGACCTGAGCAACTAAGGCCCAAGAAGTGAATGCTAACTCACATGTATAGCAAGTTTATACTTTCATGCAAATATGATGGTTGACTTCAAAGAAGAAAATATGGCAGTGAGTGGCAAGTGCTGTGGATTTGAAGCTGGAGGGTCTAGGCTCAGATCCTGGCTCTGCTACTTGTAACATGTGAGGCCTTAGGCAAGCCTCTGCAACCCTCTGGGCCTCTCCTCTGTCAAATGAGAAAGTTAGACTGAGATAACATTGGAAGTACTTTCCAGCCTGAAATTTGTGATTCCAAGACCACAAACTATCTGGGCATTTGAAAGATATCATGTCTAACTTAGCCCAAAGTTCAACTCATTTGGTTCATGCAAAAATACTCATGGTCCCATACCTAATGCTCGCCATACAAGGCAGAAAATGATGGTGAAACAAATGTATGGCCAATTCCACTCATGGTTCTCGCCAATGGTTGAAACTCCCAGGAAGATGAAGATAAGCGTATCGCTCACACTGCTCCACATCTTCATAAAGTACTTGATGGTGGTGTGAGACTTCTGGGAAATGTTGGCCTCTACATACCGCTTCATGCTCATAGCACAGGCGATGATGCTAGAGTAGAAAAACAACATTAACATTAAGGGGAAAGGAACACACAAACCCTCTTTGGCCTTACGTCTCGCTTGCTGTGACTCACCTTGCTCTGGTTTTTTCCAGAACATGAGAAACACACAGATGCTAAGCTATTCATCCCCTCTGACCCAAGGAGCCCATCACTGAGCATATACCTCTAGGAGGAGAATGACAAAAAGGAAAGTCCCAAAATATTCATAGCACCCTTTTTGTGGAATCAAAGAATTGGAAACAAAGTCATAACAGTGACGGTAACACTGTAAACAAAACAACACTGAAAGGGAGCTGAACTCTTGTTGTTGCTCAGTCATGTCCAACTCTTCATGACCCTGTATGAGGTTTTCTTGGCAAAGATACTGGAATTGTTTACCATTGACTTCTCCGGTGAATTAAGAGGTTAAGTGACTTGCCCAGGGTCATATGGCTAGTGAATGTCTGGGGCTGAATTTGAACTCAGGTCTTCTTGGCTCTAAGATTGGAAAAGGAGTACAACAAGGCTATACACTGTCACCTTATTTATTTAACTTACATGCAGAGTACATTATGTGAAATGCCAGGCTGGACACATCAAAACTAGAATTAAGGCTGTTGGGAGAAATATCACCAATCTCAGACATGCAAATGATGCCAGTCGGAGAGCAGAAAGTGAAGAGGAGTTAAGAAGCCTCTTGGTAAGGGTGAAAGAGGAGAGTGTAAAAGCTGACTTGCAGCTTAACATCAAAAAAAAACTAAGATCTTGGCAACTGGTCCCATCACTTCCTGGCAAATAGTAGGAGAAGAGATGGAAGCAGTGTCAGATTTTATATTCTTGGGCTCAAGGATCACTGCATACAGCAGCTGCAGCCATGATATTAAAAGACGCTTGTTCCTTGGAAGGAAAGCTGTGGTGAATCTGGACAGCAGACTGAAAAGCAGAGGCATCACCTTTCTGACAAAGGTTCGTGTAGTCAAAGCTATGGTTTTTTCCAGTAGCAACGTATGGCTATGGGAGATGGACTATAAGGAAAGCTGAGAGCCACAGAACTGATGCTCTCAAATTGTGGTGCTGGAGAAGCCTTTTGAGAGTCCCCTGGACAGCCAGGAGATCAAATCAGTTAATACTTAAAGAAATTAATTCTGACTATTCTCTGGAAAGTCAAATACTGAAGCTAAAACTTAAATATTTTGGCCATATAACGAGAAGACAGGACTCATTGGAGACCCTGATGTTGGCAAAGACTGAAGGCAAAAGAAAAAGGGGATGGCAGAGGATGAAATGGATAGATAGTGTCATGGAAACAACAAAGATGAACTTGGACACACTTCGAGAGTCAGTAGAGGGTAGAAGGGCCTGGCCCGTGGTCTATGGGGTCATGAAGAGTCAGACACAACTGGACAACTGAACAACAACTTCCAGACTCCAGGCCCGGTGCTCTATCCACTGAGCCACCTAGCTGAACTCTAGTGGACTGCAACAGCCAATGTTAATCCTGGAGAAGGGATGATGAAATGTGTGTCCCTACCTTCTATAGGGAGGTAGGGAACAACAGGAGTAAAATGTGGCACATGCCATCGGGCATGGTCACTACAGTAGTTGGTTTTCCTTGTATGGTTTTTCTGTTCTAAGGAAGGGCTGAATTCATGGTGGAGGAGGGCAGAGGAGGAGAACTGTAGTGTAAAACAAAAGGCATGAAGCCAACTCAAGAACAGCCACTATCACTAAGCTGGTCCGCTGGCATTCCTACTTTCCATTCCATTTTCCAGGTGACTGAATGCTTTGTTTCCTGACTCAGTGGCACTTTTTGACATCCTTTTGTGTACTGAGAACTCCCTGCCTCTTTTAGCATCCTTAACTTTGCCTAATCTGCCCTCCTTAAAGCAGGATGGGGCTGACAGAGCCTAATCATTGGCTGGCAGTAAATCAGTGAGAAGCAGGTGCTAAAGATGAGAAATCTATTTCCTGTGTTCTCCAAAGCACTGCTGTTTTATTAATGAAACCAATTTCTGAAGTGTGGGAAGCTTTTTAGTGGCTTACCCGCTTCGCTCTGTTTTTCCTTCATTCATATTCATATTGGAATCTGTCACCACTCAGCACAGAGCTGCTGCACACCAGAATTGATGGCCATGCGCTCACAGCCTCCATCTCTGTCCAAATAGCAAGCCACATGGCTTAACCCATCAAGGTCTTGGCCTGTTGGGCAGCCATTTGTGGTCCCAGGGAAACAAGTCTGTTTTCTTCTGGTCCTCCTATTTAGCAGTCCTTTCTCAAGCATCACTGATCATTTGAAAACACCTCTCAAGCTGCAAATGTAATTCTTGGCCAGCAAATTTTTCCAGCTGTCTTTCATACATGTAGCCATGTAGGGCTAGACGACTCCACTGGGCAATTGGGCATTTTTCCAAAGGCCCATGGCAGGAATAGGCACCCGAGGAAGCATACCAAACCAATATGTATTTCTTCCCTTCTTGGAGTGGGAAAGAAGGAAGGCAAGATGATAGCCATCCATGATGAAGCCACTTCAGAATGAGGCTTTTTTTCAACTCAGGTCACCATTAAAAATGCAGACCCTCTGGAGTAGGCATAGAGGCACAATGGGAGAGAGGGAGCACCAAGACAGAAGAATATCATGGGGAGAGGGGAGGGGAAGAGGAAGAGAGAGGAGTTTATTTCACAATTTTCTTGAGGATTGGCCCTGGCCATATCACTCAGAATGGTGACCATGTCACCTTGGGCATACAAGTCTTTGGCTGTGCCAGTCATCTTTGGCATCTTAAAACATAGCCAAGAGGATGAAACAAATGGAGAACAGAAGTATCACAGTTGTAAAGTGGCCATTAGTATCTATAAACAACCTTTGTTCCTGATCAAATGCAGACCCACAAGAGATTTGTACCAATAATGACTTGAGGGCAGTCTAGACACTTCTCTAGCAATACCCTCGTTCAAGACTGTTCAGAATGAAGTCCAGATGATTCAGGCTGTTCCAAAAGAACACTGGGATCAGCCAGATGTGTAGCGAGTAAGAGCACCACTGGCTGCCGATGGGGTGGGAGCCAGAACTATAATTATACTGGTACAGGGAACTTCTGAAGGAGGAAACTCCTTCTACCAATCAATGCAGGTCAGCCCCTTCTCCACAACTTACAGACTTGGAAAGTTGTCTGAGTGATTTGCCCAGGCTCACCCACCAGAATGCAGCAGTAGTAGGGCTGACTACCTACACTCACCCTTAAATACAATGCGAAATGAGGAACAAATACGAATTTCTCTGTCTGGCCTTCAAGCCCTTCACTAGCTGGCTTCAACCTCGCTTTCTGGACTCATTTCACATGAATGCCTCCATGGCCTATTTGCTGTTCCCCATAAAGGACATTCCAAGTCCTGCCCCTGGGGCTTTATGGCACATACCTGGAAGCTCCCTCACTTCACCTCCAGATCACATCCTCCCCAACCTTCTTCAAGGCCTAGCTCAGTGCCACCAGCCCCACAAGACCTTTCCAAGATGCCTCCTGCTGTTACGGCAGTCATCAAAATGACCTCATAGTTACTCAGCATATACTTTAATTGTACTTATCTGCGCACATGTTGCCCCCAATAGAACCTAAGGTCTTTAAGGGAAGAAGCCGTTCTGCTCTTTTCTGTGTATACCCAGTGCCCAGCACAGGGCCTGCCACACAATTACTGTACTTAATAAAGGCTTGGTGAACTGGGCTGAAGTTCTTGTTGGTTAATTTGCAGAAAGAGGAGTAGGATACCCACAGGGCCTTGTATCTATGCCAACACTGGCTTGTGCTTTGCAGGTGTCCAATGTGCCAAAATCTAGGAAGGCTCTGAGCTTCTGGCAGCACAGGCAACTCCTCCCACCCTTACCAAGGTAGATTGGAACCAGTCTCTGACTTAGGAGATGAATCCTAAGGACTTGTTTATTGCCTGAGGCAGAGACAGATTGATTTACCCAGATTCAAACAGAGAGTATGTATTCGAGGTGATATTTGGATTCTGGTCTTCTCTTCTCCAAGTCCAGAACTCTATCCAGTGAGACAGGCTGACTCCTTATCAGGTTTTACATATTCTAAAATCATGTTCTTTACTCTGGATTGAATCAAAGAATCTGAGTAGGGAAGAATCTCTGAGGGCATCCAGGCCAACTCATACCTGAACAATAATGTTCTCTAGAGCATCCCCGACAAGTGAGCATCTAGATGTTACCTGAAGACCTCCATGGAGGGTAGAAACTCACTACCTGCCAAGATTGGCCCATTTAGGAAGAACTCTCATTATTAGGAATTTTTCCTTCTAGCAAACCCACATCTAACCCTTTTTGACTTCTATCCATTGCTCCTGGTTCTACCCTCTAGGTCAGGGCTGTCCAAAACACGGGCCGTGAGCCCCTATGTGGCCCGCCTGTGTCCACCACAAGCACAGAAATCGACATAAATGCTTTAGTTGAAGCATTTATGTCAATTTCCACGTCCATAGTAAACACAGGCGGGCCACATAAAATCTCACTGCAGGCCACATGTGACCCGCAGACCCTGTTTTGGACAGCCCTGCTCCAGGTCCAAGCAGAACAAGCCAAATCCCTCTTTCTCAGGAAAGCCCTTAAAATACTTGACAATAAATATCCCAACCCTCATTCATCTTCTCTCCAGGTGAAACATCCCCAGGTCGTTCAACTGATTTTCCTAAGTCATGGACTCGAGGACTTCCCAGTTGCCCTCATCTGGACACTCTGACTCATCAATGGCCTTAAACCATGGCTCCCAGAACTGAACACAGAGTTCCAAGTGTGGCCTATGCCACACCAGGGGACACAGATCAGAATACCAGTATCCTGTACTTGGTTTTTCTCTGATTGGGAGAGGGCTGTGGGTTAGACTTCTCCTGGAGTTCTGCTTCACTATGAGACAAATCTTTTTGCTTCTATGACACAACTGAATTTGGTCCTCCCTGGAAGGAAGAAGAGTAGAATAAACCATCCTTTTGATAGGGGAATAAAACAACAATGTGCACTGCAACCTTTTCTAGTGACTATTTTAGCTCCTTTCAAGGTATAAATCCCAAGTTCTCCTTAGCTTAGGAATCCAGTATGGTTGCCAATATATATTGTTTTCTTTGTCAAATTCACTTATCTTCTCATCTCTTGAGACATCAAAAGAGGTGCCTCTTCTGTCCTTGTTATAAAGTGTTGCTTCTTTGTCTTTCAAATAGATTGGGATTTCTTCCAGCGATGAGGAGTGTCTCTTGATCATGTTCAATGGTACAGGCAATTTTTTTAATCACTATTTTCCCTTAAGGCTCAGCAACTTGAAGTAGGTGAACTTGGTCAACAAGAGAACAACTAAGCTTTCCAAAGTGTGATCAGTTACCATCTGTTCCCAATCTGTCACTGACTTTTCGCCTCTGTGTAGCATGGACAAGTTGCGAATAAGAAATGTGAATTCCTGTTATAAGGGTGGGTGTCTCAGTGGCAGCGAAACTGATCTTATTCCATAGAATATCCATTTTATATTTGTTATTTTTTCAATCAATAAGCATTTATTAAATACTTATCATGGGCCAAACACTATGCTCGGCATGTTACATACAAAGTACAAAATGATTCTTCTTCTTTTTTCTTCATATTGCTTAAAATTAATTTTTTTCTAATTCTCAAGCATTTATTTTTTCTCCTTCCTATATCCCTGCCCTGCCCCCCCACAGAGATACAAAACCTTTGTAGCAAATATGCATAATCAAGCAAAACAAATTCCCATCTTAGTCATGTCCCAAAAAGTGTATGTCTCCTTTTGCATCTGGAATTCACCTCATGGGGCCTTTAGAATTGTGGCTGATCATTGCACCAATCAGAGTTCTTAAGTCTTTCAGAATTGTTTGTTTTTACCATATCCATGTTCTGGTATAAATTGTTCTGCTTCTGCTCATTTCACTCTATGCTAGTTCATAAAGTCTTCCCAGGTTTCGCTAAAACCATCTCTTCATTTTCTGACAGCACAAAAGGATTCCATTACATTCATATACCATAATTTGTTTAGATATTTCCCAACTGAAGAGTAGCTCCTTAGTTTCCAGTTCTTTGTTACTATAAAAAGAGCAGCTATAAATATTTTGGTAAATATGGGTCCTTTCCCTCTTTTTGGGATCTCTTTGGGAGTATATGCCTAGTAGTGATACCACAAGGTCAAAGGACATGTCCAATAACTTCGGGGGAAACGTTTCAAATTGCCTTCCAAAACGGCTGGGCCAGTTCACAGCTCCAACAACAGTGGATCAACGTGCCCATTTCCCTCCCCCAGCCTTTCCAACATTGTTGTTTTCATTCTTGTTTCATATTTCTTACTCAGGACTTCTGAAACTTCAAAGATCTGTGATTTTTTCATCACGGGGACTACACAGACAAAGGTCACTCTCCCCTTGCCCGCTTCCTCATGCTGCTGGTGCTGCTCCTTCCACAACAGTGTTACAGC
Source organism: Trichosurus vulpecula (assembly GCF_011100635.1). Taxonomy (NCBI): domain Eukaryota; kingdom Metazoa; phylum Chordata; class Mammalia; order Diprotodontia; family Phalangeridae; genus Trichosurus; species Trichosurus vulpecula. The sequence continues at coordinate 22,267,161 of NC_050582.1, forward strand.
TCTTGCTGAATGAGAATGCTCACTGGCTTTTTTATTAGTCAAGCTCACAGAGCTTATCCCCTTATGCCCACATCCAGAACTGAGCCATGCAAACTACCCCAAGGCTCCTGAAAGCCTCCAGAAAACACTAAAAATACCAGAAAGGGAAGGTGTATAGCTGATCATGCTACCATCAGCCTTCCAAATGTTAAGATACCCATTTAACCCAACTAATCAGCTAATATCAAAACCCTCTAAAATAATCCAAGCATCATAAGCATTATGGGAGCCTCCAAGAGATAAGCTATATTCAATAATCTATAAAAAACAGTAATTTGCTCATGGTAACAGATTTAGAGATGGAAGGGAGCTTAGAGGTCATCTAGTTCATTATACAAATGAGGACACTAAGGCCCCACACAGGTTAGGAGACTTGCTCAAGGTCACTCAAGTAGGAAATTTCAGGCCAGGGCACAGATTTAAAGCAAAGTCCTCTATCTCCCCATTCAGTATTCTTTCTACCATCCTGGGCTGCTCAAATTCCTAAATTCTACCATATCTGTCTAATTCCACACTTCTTCATCTCTTTATTGTGAGTAGGAGTCTGGTGAAACTTATGAGCCCCTTCTCAAAATGATGTTTTTAAATAACTGAGGGCAACGCTAAATTTCACCTAGAGACTGGTGAAAACAAAGCCATCCAAGTTCACAAACCCCCTAAAATTTCTTGGGGCCCATGGACTTCAGTTTAAGAATGCTTGATCTAATTCAAGAATTCAAAAAAAGGGCCAGCTTTGAGGATGGAGACAGTGAAAACACCGTCAAGGACAGATTCCTGGCCAGCTAACTCCTCTGTGCCTTCTTCACCCACCACTTAGGCGGCAATTTTAATATTATGCTGCATTTATAGAAAATAACCATGACATGACTCCTTCTTTATCAGCTTACCTTCTCAGGTGACATGAGATCACGCTGACAATGTCATAATCAAACAAGTATATGATGATTATTTCCTGATGTTACTTTTGAGGGGAAGTTTACTCTGTTTTCTAGTTATAGACATAACAATAGTTCACATTTCCCTGGTGCTTTGTAGTTTACAGAGAGCTTTTATCACGACAACTTGGCAAAGTAGGGAGTTCAAGTATTATCATCATTATCTACAGATAAGGAAACTGAGGCTGAGAAATTATCAGGAAAAAAAGAGAAGTAGTTGACTGTGGCTATGGAAAGAAACATACATTTTCAGACATGGATTTTTTCTTTCTTTTTTTCTGCTAAACTCTACTCATTTATGAAGGTTCCTGGAGGGGGAAAAGGAGAGGGAAGGCAGGAATCTCTGGGAAGAGATAGTGACATAAAAAGGCGAATCTACAAAGCTTCAGGTTTTTTAAAGATTGGCTAGTCACAAAGCAAGGTCAAGGCACAATGAATGAACAGCCCATGTGCTCCAATAGAATGCATGCAATGTTCAAAGATCTATAGGAAAGCCTTCTGCACCCTAAGTAGATCTCTTTCAAATGATATGAGAGAGGCCATGGACAGGAGTTCAAGAGTTGTACAAGATGAGAAGGTGTAAAGAGGCTATGATCTGTGCTGTCAAAGGCCACCTGCTAGTGACTCAGAGGTGGAGGCCCTGGGTTCAATTTTTTTTGCAGGGGGGAAGGCAGGGCAATTGGGGTTAAGTGACTTGCTCAACTTACTACCTGTGTACCCTTTGGCCTCTACTTCCCCTCTTTGGGTTTCAGGTTCTTCATCTGTAAAATGAAAAACATGCTGCCTGTAGTAGCTAGCTCATTGTGTGGTTGTGACACTCTGATGATATCACACAAGGAAAATGCTTTGTAAACTTTCAAGTCTTACCTATAGGACATTTGTGTAAATATCAGTTATTAGTACCCAATTTGATAAGATCATGGGTCCATCAAAGTATTGAAACTTGAGCCCCCTAAATAATGGCTCCATAAATGCCACGTGTGAATCAGAGAAGGGGGAAATGCCCAAGATCTGAAACAAAACCACAAAGAAGGCCTGAGCCCTGTCCTCAAGAGGTTATCCTCACAGATACCTGCAACAGGATGGTCCACACATCATAAGGTCCTAGAGAGCCAGAGCTGGTAAGGACCTCCACAAGGCACTTTCCAAGCATATACACACCAAACCAGAGGGTACATGTTGCAAAGTGACATGGGATTCATGGGACTGGGGCCCCATTTCTTCTCAATTAGGGTAACTTGGTCATCACGATCTGAACTCACTTGGAGAAGGTCCCATACCAAAAGGCCGGGTGCCAATGGAATCAGCAGTCACAGCTCCTGGGGACATCAACTGCAAGCTGAATGAAGCTAAATATGGCTCCTGACAGGTCAGCACTTGCCATGCACTAATCTGGGGCTGCTTCTCACCTCCATGATAAGGTTCCCTGGCCCTCCCTCTTTCATTCCATTCTCTTTCACTATCAGAGATCACTCAACACTGAGCACATAACATGGTGGGTGGTTTTTTTATTCATAGGACATTGTGACCTTCAGCTCCCCACTTCCTCTTTATTCTTTCCTCGTTCACTGTAAGATTGCAAAATCTCATTTCACCCATCATTAAAAATTAGAAAATTATGCTATTTTTAAAAGAGCAAAACCATTTTAGGAGTTGAACTGTAGAAGTATACAGAGGATAAGAAAACATAACATTTATAAACATATGTTAGTTTATAAGAAATGATGTCTTAAGAGATTTGAACAATATATTCACTCCCCATTACTTATATGAAAGAGTGACACACTAATGTCACCTCAAGATGTAAGCTCATAGACAGCAGAAAATATGTCTGATCAATTCTTTTCATAGAGCACCTAGTACAGTAAGAGTTACAGGACTGCGGAATCAATCAACCAATCAATCAACAAGCATTTATTAAGTCCTTTCTATGCACCAGGCACTGCACTTAGTGGTAGGGACACAAAGAACAATGATGTGTATGTGAGAGAGATACAGAGCAGATGGAAGGCAATATCAGAGGGAAGGCACTAGTGGCTGGGAAGATAGGGAAAGGCCTCTTGCAGGAAGTAGGATTTGAGCTGAATACTAAAGGATGCCAAAGAAACTCCAAGGCAGAGGTGAGGAAGCAGTCCATGCCAGGCCCCAAGGGAAAGCTGGAGCAAAAGCACAGAGTTGGAAGACAGAGTGTCTTGCACAGGAAATAGCAAATAGGCCAGTGTGGATGGATATTAGAATGTGGGGAGGAGAGTCAAGTGGAAGAAGGCTGGTTAGAGGGTATGATATTGGTGATGATCCAGAAAAGGAGAAGGAGAGGAGAGAGCAGCTCCACAAAAACCCTGAGAGGACAGATTATCCAGGAGGAGAAGGACATCACGACAGTCATATATTGCAAAGAAGTCCAAAAAGATGGGGACTGAGAAAAGGACATTAGATTTAGCAAAGAAAAGCTCACTAGTAACTTTGGGGAAGACAGTGATACTCGATGAGGTCAGAAGTCAAATTAAAGCAGGTCTTGAAGAGAAGGAGAGAAAGTACAAATACTGAATCTAGACAGATTTGTCAGGAATCCAGCAGAGAAAGTAAGAGAAATACGGGGCAATGGCTATCAGAGACAAGGGTTTTTTAAGATGGAGGAGACATGGACATGTAAAGAGTCAGTATATAAGGAGAGACTGAAAACAAGAGAGAAAGTGGGCATGACAGTGGTAGCACTTTGCTGGCCATGTCAGAAGAATAGATGAAGGGTGCATGCAGAGGAGTTTCCCTAGGCAAGGAGAGGAGCCATCTCTTCATTCAAGATCAGAATGAAGAAGGAGATAGCAGGGGAAGAGTCTTAATGATATGCGATGAGGAGAAAGGAGAAATGAGGGAGCATTCTTCGCAAACAGCCTCAATTGTTTTTCCATGAAGTCCTCAAGTCCTTTCCAGACAAAGTCCTCAGAAGAGGACATGGGGAGGGGTGCTGTGGGAGGTGTGAGGAAAGAGAAGGTTTGGAGCAGCCACTATGGGAAGTGGGACAATGAACTGATTAAAGAGGAACAGAAAGATTGCCTTGATGCAGTAGGGGTCCAGTTGAGATTAGATAACATCAATTTATAGTGGGCCCAGCCAGCATGGTGTCATGATTTCTTAAAGCTATAAGAACAAAGAAGGTGCATGGTGAGAGCAATTTAGAATTGGAGTTTGGCAGATAATCAATAGCACAAAGGGACATGGGATTTAAGTGTAGAAGACAGGGTACAGGTGAATTGGTTCACCAAGGGGTAGAGATGGAGAAGGGAAGGGAGTTTAGCCCGGGCAGGGGTGATGGCCTGGAAAAGAACTGGGAGCGTGAAGGAACTAGAGGTCTCAATGAGGACAAAGAACAGGGCTAGGGATTGGAAGGCATAGGGAAAGATGGAATGTTAAAAAAAAGGATGATCAGATAAAGGAATTTCAGAGTTCCTAAACATGGGAGGCACTGAACTCACTGAGACAAAAAGGAGAAAATCCTGCAAGTTGATAGATAATGGCCACCAAGACGTGGATTGGGTAATAAATTCACATAGCATAGATCTCAAAGGAGGAGAGGCTACTCAGTGATAATGGTCAATGTAGAGTCTAGAAGTAGCAATAAGTAGCAAGGCATGTTTGAACTCTCCAACCTCAACTGGTGGGTCAGCAGCTATTACTGAAAGTTCAGCCAGTAAATGGTGGAAAGGGAAACAGTGTCATCAGGAGGGAGCCAATCTCAGTGGCAGAAGGGGCAGAAGATGGAAGGAGTAAGAATGGAAGAGGTTTACGTTGGAATGAAGCTTGTTAATTATGGAGCAGGCATTCCAAAAGGCACAGTAAAAAGAGTGGGCAAATGTGGAATGGGACATGAGCATGGGGGCACCAATTGGTTAGGAAGATAAATTGAAGTAAGAAAGCAGGCAGTTGGAGATGGGCAACGTGTTTCATATATCAGCAGTCGGGCATCCAGAATCACTGAGACAGGAAGGAGTGTAAGACTATGCTAACCATTAAGGAGTGAGTCTGGGCCGAGTGCTGGTGCTTGGAAAGAGGATCTCTGAAGGAAGAACAGAGACTGTTCAAGATCCTCCCTCGAGGTGCAACTCAGAGGCTATATGGTATATCCCCAACCTCAGCAAGAATCGTCTATACAGGGGCAGTTAGATGGCGCAGAGAGTAGAACACTGGCCCTGGAGTCAGGAGGACCTGAGTTCAAATCCAGCCTCAGACACTTGACATACTTACTAGCTGTGTGACCTTGGGCAAGTCACTTAATCCCAATTGCCCTGCCTTCCCCCCTCCAAAAAAAAATAAACAAAAAAAATTTAAAAAGAGTTAAAAATATCATTAAAAAAAAGAATCCTCTATACAGTATACCTGAAAAACAGTCATCTAGCCTCTTCATGAAGACCTCTACCAAGGGAGAACCCAGTATCTCCATAGCAGCCTATTCCATTTTGGGATAAATCAGTTTGTTTAGAAACTCTTTCTTAGTATAATCTAAATATGTTTCTTTGTAACTCCCACCCTAGTTCTACTTTCTGAAGCCAAAGAACAATTTTAAACTTTCTTCCACATGACAGCCCTTCACATACTTAAAGGCAGATGTCATGACCCTCCTATGTCTGCTCTTCTCCAGGGTAAACATCCCAAATTGCTTTGACTCATCCCACTGACATCAAATGGATGCATTTCACTCTTCTGATTACCCTCCTCTATACACGCTGCAGCTTATCAATGTCCTTACCAAAGTATGGTTCCCAGAACAAGAATATGACACCAGGGATGTGGCCCCATCAGGGTTCAGCACAGTGGGCTTATCATTTCACTTCTCTTGGACACTGTGACTCTCTTCGTGCAGCCTAAAAATCACATTCCCTCTCTTGGCTGTCTTGCCACATTATTGACTCCTGTCGACCTTGAGATCCACCATAACCCCAGATCTTTTTCAGATGAATTGTTATCTAACCATACCTCTTCCAGCTTGTATTTTTGAAGTCGATTTTTTGAACCCAAATGTAACCTCTTACATTTGTTCCAATTAAACTGAAAGTTATTTGATTCAGCCCAACATTCTATTCCATCACCCAGTATGTTTGCCATTCCTCCTAGCCTTCTGCCGTCTGCAAATCTGATAAAAAAAAAAGCATACCATTACATCTTTATCTGTGTCATGGGTAAAAACTGTTGAAAAGTACAGAGCAGAGATCCCTGGCTTCCTTCAAGTTCCAGCTAAAACTCCATCTTGTAAGATAAGCTTTTCCTAGTCCCCCTTCCCTCAATTGATTATTTCCAATTTATCCTGTATAAAGCTTGTTTGTACATAGATGTTTGCATGTTGTCTTCCCCCATTAGACCATGAGCTCCTCAACAGCAGGAGGCTGTATTTGTTCCTGTCTATGTATCTCCAGCACTTAGCACAGTGCCTGGCACATAGTAGGTGCTTATGTGTTTATTGACTGACCGTAGAACTATTTAACCAGTTCCTAATCCACCTGAATGTAATTTCCTTTCCCTATATCCCATTTCTTAGAGAAATTAGGTTAATTAGCTTAATTAGAAATTAGTTTAATATGTCCTTTTTGAGAAAAATGATCAATCAAAATAAGTTTGCCAGACTGATAAGGGTTCTGCTAGTCCACCTTTTGCCCAGGAGGCACAGAATTCAATTCAATCCAATGGAGCTGATTACCTGACTAAGCACCTACCATGAGCAAGGCATTATACTGATCACTGAAGATACAAAGAGGAAAAAAAGAAACAGTCCCTGGCCTCAAAGAGTTCCACTCTACTGCAGGGGATGGAAGAGATACACAGAGAAGTAAATGTAAGAAATTGAGGAAGGAGAAAACATTAACAACAGAGATTCCCAGAGAAGGCGGTACCTGAGCTAAGCCTTGACGAAACTCATGGATTCCAAAAGAAGGAGATGATGACGGTGTACATTCTGGGAAGGGGGTGAGAGTGGGGTGGAGAGACAGACTATACAATTCAGGACATCAGTAGATGGACTATCAAACCTAGAGAACACCCAGGCTGTTTGTTTGGAAGGCAGCAGAGTACATAAAGGTGAAGAATATGAGTTAGAGCCAAATTGTATAGGGCTTTCAAAACCAGGCTGACAGGTGTATATTTTATCATAGAGGACAAACTTTTGAGGACCTTTAGTGGAATAATCTTGGCAACTGAAGGACGGGTTGGATAGAGGAGAGGCTGAAGAAAGGGTGACCACTTAGAAGACTATAGTAATAGTCTAGAGTGGATTCTAAAGTAGAGTGGTAATCATATAAATGGAGAGAAGGGAGCAGATGTGAGACATGTTAGAGAGGTAGAATCTACAGGACTTCACACCTGACTGAAGAGTGGAAAAGAGAGTCAAAGATGACTCTATATGGTAAAATAAATTAAACCATCATCTACTCTGCAAATAATTATTGAGGCCCTATGGGGGTGAGAGGAAAAAGGTGGTAGCAAAGATGCATAAGGCAGGATCTCTGCCCTCAAAGAGCTTACAATCTAATGGGGAAGACAAGGCTTAATAGGTCACTGAAGCAATTTTTTAAATGCAGAGAAGAGAATGAAAGGAAGGCCAGAAAGAAATATAGACAAGCAAGAGAGCTTTGAAAACTACATGTTGATTTTTTTTCAGTCTGCTGGGAAAACTGGGAAGCAGTCTGACAGATATCGAGGCTTAGCCCAACATCTTACACCATATTCCACAATAATTTCAAAATGGATACATGACCACAAAAAAATTAGAAAAGTAGATTATATACCTTTCACAGCTGTGGATAGATACATTCTTGCCCAAACAATGGAGAGAGTCAATTGCAAAAATAAATTAGTTAATTTTGATTACATGAAACAAAAAAACTTCTCCTCAAACAAAATTAATGCATCTAGAATAAGAATGGAATTAGTTGGATGTAAAAAAAAAGTATCAAATTTCTTATATAAGTGTTTGGAATCTAAGCTATATGGAAAACTACCAGAAAAAATACAGCATATCCCAAAAGTCTTAGTGAAGTTTTAAGACATAATAGCTTAAAACTGCATTAAGACTTTCAGATTACCCTATATGAAACCAAAAAACCTTAATATATAAGTGGTCAAAGAATATGAACAAACCATTCTCAAAAGAACTGAAAATTATTAACAATCATGAAACAATGCTCCAAATTACTAACAATAAGAAAAATGCTAATCAAAACAACCCCAAAGGGGCAGCTAGGTGGCGCAGTGAGTAGAGCACTGGCCCTGGAGTCAGGAGGACCTGAGTTCTAATCCAGCCTCAGACACTTGACACTTGTACTAGCTGTGTGACCTTGGGCAAGTCACTTAACCCCAATTGCCCTGCCAAAAAGCAAAAAAAAAAAAAACAACAACAACCCCAAGGTTTCTAATTGGCAAAGATGACAAAAGATAGGCATAGTCAATATTACAGGGGTTGTGGGAAGATAGGCACACTGGTACATTGTTGGTAAAGCTGTGAATCAATATAACTATTTTGGAAAGAAATTGGGAATTAAGCGAAAAAAGTAACTAAAATGGCCATACCCTTTGACCCAGAGATTCTACTACTAGGCTTATATCTCCAAGAGGCCAGTGAAAAGAAAGTCCCTATATATACCAAAATATTTACAGCAGCACTTTTTGTGGTAGCAAAGAACTGGAAACAAAGTAAATGCCCATCAATTGAGGAATGGCTAAATAAAATGTGTTATATGAAATCAATGGAATATTACTGTGCTATGGAAAATGATGACTACAGAGAAGCACGAAAAAATTTACATAATCTCATACAGAGTGAAGTAAGTATAGTCAAGAAAACAATATACATGACTACAACAATGTAAATTTAAAGAACAGCCATGAAGCAATCAAATGTGAATGCTACAAGTATGGTCCCAATGCAGGGATATGAGATGATATCCCCACTCTACCTTCTTTACAGAAGTGAGAGGCCCAGGGGATGGAAAACTGCATACATTTTCAGACTTTTTTCAATGTACTGATCGGTTTTACTGATTTTTTCTCTTCTTGCTCTTTTTATCTTTTTCTTTTTAAAAATTTTTACATGAGAGACTCTAGTGGTATAAAAAAAACAAAATAATCAATAAAATTTATTTTCTCCAAAAGGGCAGGCTGCTTGAAAAGGGTTTTTAAAAGGCTAAAAATATAATAGAGGTGCTAGAGCAGCACCCGCCGCACTGCCGAGATGTTGATGCCCAAGAAGAACCGAATTGCCATCTATGAACTCCTTTTTAAGGAGGGAGTGATGGTAGCCAAGAAGGATGTCCACATGCCAAAGCACCCCGAGCTGGCAGACAAGAATGTGCCCACTCTCCATGTCATGAAGGCCATGCAGTCTCTAAAGTCTCGTGGCTATGTTAAGGAGCAGTTTGCATGGAGGCATTTCTACTGGTACCTCGCCAATGAGGACATTCAGTACCTCCGGGATTACCTTCACCTGCCCCCTGAGATCGTGCCTGCCACACTCCGAAGAAGTCGTCCTGAGACAGGAAGGCCAAGGCCCAAAGGTCTGGAGGGCGAGCGACCTGCCCGGCTTACTCGGGGTGAAGCTGACAGAGACACATACAGACAAAGTGCTGCTCCTCCTGGTGCTGACAAGAAGGCTGAGGCTGGGGCTGGGTCAGCAACAGAATTCCAGCTTAGAGGTGGATTTGGTCGTGGACGTGGTCAACCTCCTCAATAGAAACTGTAGAGATATGTTTCATATTCAATAAAATTTGGGAAAAAAAACATTAAAAAAATATATAACAGAGGTAAAAAACAGAATTCAGATACTCCTATTTCCCTTTTGTATGACGAAAAGGTAGCAAGGCATAATGGATAGAGAGAGTTTCTACACTGGGCAATGGGTAACCTGCAATAATATAATGAAATCACAGTGCCTAAATAAAAAAGGATAGAAAAACAAGTTCATTTGTGTTAGGATCATTTTCATTTTAATTGATGTCAGTGTCTCCTTGTTTTAAGCTTCCCTTCTGCACTGTTTACCCTTCATACAGCTTCCAAAATAATTTTCCTAAAGCATAGGTCTAACCATGTCACTCCTTCACTTTAAAAGCTTGTAATAATTCCCTGTTGCCTCTTAGATAAAGTGCAGACTCCTCAGCCCAGCATGGAAGGCTGTCCACAGTTGAACCCCAGCCTGCCTTCTCAGACTTATTTCCCACAATTACCCTTTACTGCCTCTCTGCTACAGCCACAGCAGCCTACCTCTGGCCATTTATGCAAACCACTCCATGTCCCCAGTGCATGCCTTTATCATATCGGACTGTCAAAACCCTTTTCTTCCTCCACAGATGGACTCACATGTTACCTTCTTCATGAAGTATTCACTCCCCTCCCTCCCCTGACCAAAAGCTATCTGTTATTCTCAGATTTTCCTAAAGCTTTTTGCCTGGATCACTCCTTTCTTTCTACCATGCTATACTTATCATTATACTTATGTTTCCAGGTGTGTGTGCATGTTTGTGTGTATACGTGTGGCATTTGTGTGTGGTATGTATGACTATTGTGTGTATGTGTGTGTGGTGTTTATTGTGGAGTATGTGTGTGTGCAAGTGGTGCATGTATATATGTCTGGTGTTTGTGTGTGGAACATGCGGATGTATATATGTGTAGAGTGTGTGTCTATTTGTCTGGTGTGTGTATGTTTTCTGTGTTATATACGTGTGGTGTATGTCTGTCTTGTATATGTAGGTCTGGTGTGTGTATGTTTGGTGTATTGTGTTTGTATAGTGTATTTCGGTTTGGTATTTGTATGTCTGGTGTGTGTATGTTTGCTGTGCTGTATATGTGCGGTATATGCATGTGTGGTATGTGTTATGGTGTTTGTGTGTGCAGTGGGATGTGCATGTACATGCACGTGCTACCCCAACCCCACCCCAAGAGATCCTGGAAGACAAGATTAAGTTTTTCCACCTCTGCATCCCTGGTACCCAGCACAGCACTTTGCATATAGCAGCACTTAATTAATGAAAGTTTGTTTTGCTGAATTAACAATGAACTGAATTGACAATAATTTCATTTAACAGAAACAAAAGAATTTGATTTTCTGAGAGCAAAACAGTATACCCAGGATGTGCAGAGAATGTTGGTCTTTTGTCTTATTCTACTGAAGCAAAAAAAAAAATCATGGCCTGTTTCAGTGATCCTGCAGCCATTCTCTCCTTTGCCTTTGAAATGTAATTGCATTTTATTATTTGATGGGATTTAATGTTCTGTAACAGTTACAAATTTACCAGCCTTCATCTGTCCTTACCATCCCAACAGCATGAGTCCTTTGCAAAAAAACAGGATGGTATTGGCTTGTTTTCCTTTCTTGAAATGACCTTAGGTTCCAGTCCTTCCCCCCGACCAGTCCCCCAAAACACACTGTGTTTGGGAAAGAGATTGAAGCCCTCATGGGTGACAGACAGATTTGGAGGATCCAAGAGAGTGTCTCTCATCTTCCTGAGACCATTCAGTGACAGTCTCGCCTGAAGGGAGGGGGTGGCCTTCCTGTCCTGGGAGTCCATGTTTCTAGCTGTGTACGTGAGTCAAGGGAAAACTGCTTTCTTCTTGAGAAAAAGCCAAGGTTCTTCTCCATTGCCATCAGCGAGCCAAAGGCCCACAAATTCCCACACATATCATCCCTGTGCTATCACCCAAAAGTAACCCAAGGCCCAATAAATCCCCCTACATTACTCTAGAACCTTTATAAGAAGCAGCTGGATCTGTTCACAAGCTGTTAGCATTTCAGTTCCCACTTTACCGAGTCATTTACATATAGCTCCATCACCCTACACAAGTTTGAAGAAGGGGTGAGGAGAGTAGGAAATGTTTGTCTTTACGATGAATTGGATTCTTCTAATCTTGTGCTGACCTGGAATCAATAAATTCCATCTGACAAATACTTGTGCTCTCCTAACCTAAACTTGTAGAGAAAATGAAGACCAAAAAAGAGCTCATTATGAAACAGCGTGGTATAGTGAATAGAACACAGGGGTGGAATGAAGAGACCTGGGTACCAGTACCATCTCCGACACTTATTAGCCGTGTGTGACCCTGGGCAACTCCCACTGCCTCTCTGGACTTCAACTTCCTTACATCTATAAAATGGGAACAGTAAGACCTCTAATACCTCTCTTACCAGATCACTGTGAGGATACATCTAACACAACCAGTGAGGGTTCGAACCAATGGCATTAGAGAAGAGAAGCCCCCTAGAACCATGAGGGAAGGATGTAGCAGCCTGGCTCTGGGAGGGTCAACCAGAGAGTTCTCATTACATATATAAAATGTTTTGTGAACCTTAATGGTTATGTTATTGCCCAGTTGTTTCAGTCATGTCTGATTCTTCATGCCCCCATTTGATCATTAAAAATTCTTGGGAAATATTTAACAAAATACGTAAAAATATTTTTTAAACAAATATTATTGTGCCATAAGAAAAACCAATTTCAAGGACTTAAAAACTTTGGAAAGACTGATAACTGTGCACAGTAAAGTAAGCAGAACCAGGAGAACAATACACATAATGAATAAAATAATGTAAAAGAAAACAATGCTTAAAGACATCAGAACTCATAGGATACTAATGCACTGTTGGTGGAGTTGTGAACTGATCTAATCATTCAGGACAGCAATTTGGAAGTATGCCCAGAGAGCAATCAAACTATACACACCTTTTGATCCAACAATATCACTACTAGGTGCGTATTCCAAAGAGATAAAAAAGGAAAAGAACCTACTTGTACAAAAATATTTACAACAGCTGTTTTTTGTGATGGCAAAGAATTGGAAATTGAAGGGATGTCCATCAATTGGGGAATGGCTAAACAAACTGTGGCATGTTATGGTTATGGAATATCACTGTGCTATAAGAAATGACAAGCCCTAGAAGTGGTATTGCTGGGTCAAAGGGTATGCATTTTTATAGCCCTTTGGGCATAGTTCCAAATTGCTCTCCAGAATGGCTGGATCAGTTCACAACTCCACCAACAATGTAACAATGTTCCAATTTTCCCACATCCTCTCCAGCATTTATCATTTTCCTGTTTTGTCATTTTAGCCAATCTGACAGGAGAGATGTGGTACCTAAGAGTTGTTTTGATTTGCATTTCTCTCATCAGTAGTGATTTCGAGCATTTTTTCATATGCCTATAGATATCTTTAATTTCTTCCTCTGAAAACTGCCTGTTCATATCCTTTGACCATTTCTCAATTGGGGAATGACTTGTATTTCTATATATTTGGCTCAGTTCCCTGTATATTTTAGAGATGAGGCCTTTATCAGAGACACTGGTTATAAATATTTTCTCCCAATTTTCTGCTTCCCTCCTAATCTTTGTTGCATTGGCTTTTTATACGAAAACTTTTCAATTTAACATAATCAAAATTATCCATTTTGCATTTTGCAATGCTATCTATCTCTTGTTGTGTCATGAATTCTTTCCTTTCCCATAAATATGATAGGTAAACTATTCCTTGCTCTCCCAAATTGCTTATAGTATCAGCCTTTATTCCTAAATCCTGAACCCATTTTGACTTTATTTTGGTATATTGTGTAAGATATTGGTCTATGCCAAGTTTCTTCCCTACCATTTTCCAATTTTCCCAGCAGTTTTTGTGAAATAGTGAATTCTGGGCCCAGAAGTTGGATTCTTTGGGTTTATCAAAGAGTAGATTGCTATAGTCGTTCACTACTGCATCTTGTGTACCTAACCTATTCATGCCTCTGTTTCTTAGCCAGTACCACACAAGTGGGAAAAGGACCCATATGTACAAAAATATTTATAGTGGCTCTCTTTGTGGTAGCTAAGAATTGGAAATCAAAGGGATGCCCATCAATTGGGGAATGGCTGAACAAGTTGTGGTACATGAATGTAATGGAATACTATCGTGCTATAAGAAATGGGGATGATACAGACTTCATAATAACCTGGAAAAACCTACACGATATAATGCTGAGTGAGCAGAGCAGAACTAGGAGAACATTATATACAACCACAGATATATGGATTCTGTGATGACTAACCTTGATAGACCTCGCTCTTCTCAGCAATACAAGGTTCAAAGACAATTCCAAAAGGACTCATGATGGAGAGAGCTATCTACATCCAGAGAAAGAACCATGGAGTCTGAATGCAGATTGAGACACACTATTTGCTCTCCTTTTTTGCTCTTTTGTTTTTGTTTGGGGGGGGGGTTGGTTTTGTTTTTTCTCTCTCATGATTCATTCCATTGGTCATAATTCTTCATTGCAACTTGACTACTATGTATATAAGTTTAATGCGAAGTTATATGTAGAAGATATATTGGATTCCATGCCATCTTGGGGAGGGGGGAGGGGGGAAAGAAAATCTGGAACTCAAAATCATGCAGAAGTGAGTGTTGTAAACTAAAAAATAAAAAATCTTAATTTAAAAAAATCTAAAAAAAGTAATGACGAGCACAATGATTTCTGAAAAACCTGGAAAGACCTACACAAACTAATGCAAAGTGAAGTGATCAGAAGCAGGAGAACACTGTACACAGCAATAACACTGTATGAGGATCAACTGTGAATGACTTAGCTATTCCCAGCAATACAATGATCCAAGACAATTCCAAAGGTCTCATGAGCAAAATGCTATCCACATCCAGAGAAAGAACCGATATAGTCTGAATGCAGATTGAAGCAGACTATTTTCACTGCCTTTATTTTTACATGTTTTTTTTTCTTTCAGTTGGTTTCTTCTTTCACAACTATGACTAATATGGAAATATGTTTTACATGATTGCACATACATAACCTATATTGAACTGCTTACCATCTTAGGGAGGGGAGAGGTGAGGAAGGTAAGGAAAAAATTTGGAACTTAAAATTTTTAAATGAATGCTAAAATTTGTCTTTACATGTAATTAGAAAAAATAAAATACTATTTAAAAAAGATATCAGAACTCAGATCAATGTAATAAGCAATACTGACTCGCTCCAGAGGGACTAATAATGAAACCCACTTCTATCCTCTTGGTAAAGAGATGGTGGACTAAAGGTGAAGAATGAGGCATGCACCGTTAGTCATGGTCAATGGGGCCATTTTTTCTTAATTGCTCCTTCTTTATACATACAAAAAGGGAGAAATAATTGGGAAGTTACAGTGATAAAAAACAATAAAACTTTTTTTAAAAGAAGGCATAATACTCAAAAAGAATTCAGAATTTTAACAGCCATGTGCTCCAAAACAACAAGCTCAAATATTAGAATTTTGATATTTGTAATTAAGTGAAAATTTCTTTGTGTCCCAGAAGCGAAATAAAAGTACTAACATCTTGTAATGCTTTTCTTTGGCCCCTAAGGACATACCAAGATGAGGGGAGGAGAGGGATGGCTGAAAGTAGTAACACAGAAATTAAATGATTAATGAATGTTCACGAACCTGTAATGTGTCCCCATTTCTATGGAAAAGCAGACATTTCTTCTTGCCACACCCTTTTGTCTCTTGGTACACCACATCCAAGGTCAATTTCAAAGTGCAAAGTGCTCATTTAAACTTTTGCCCTTTGATTCCTCTTGAATAATTGGTTCTTTAACGAATAAGGACATATGTGGTTAGCCTAATAGATTAGCTCTCAAGCTTCCCTAATTTCTTCCTAGCAGAATGCTTGATCTGGAGTCCAAGGACCTAAATTTGAATTCTGGCTCTGCCACTTACCCTCTTTGCAACTCCGGGCAACTCCCTTCATTTCCCTGGGCTTCAAGTTCTTAATCTGTAAGGGGTGTGACTCAATGGCCTTGAAGTGTAAACACTGTCACTTAGGAGAGAGACTATTTCCAAGGTCCCTTTGATCTCTACTGCACTGCTAGAATATATTCTGATTGCGTATTTATAGAAGGTACAGGTCTTTATCAACTCCCACGCTAACAATGTCACATAAGAATAATAAAATAAAAAATCCAGCCAAGGGGCAATGGAGAGGAGCATGCTGGGGACCAATAAGATGCAGCTTACATCTTATGCTAACCTCTACTCAAGAAGTAGCAGAAGGAACATGAGTAAAGAAGAGGGTTACAGAAGGAGGTGGGCTAGTAATGAGATATGAGGGAGGGTTAACACACCAATGGCCGGAGTACTCAACATTTCTAAAGCCCTCCAAGCTGTCAGATGACTCTTCCATGAAAGAGCTCCAGAAGTGCATGGATGAGAGTCAGCCAGGATGAGAAGTGGATGGGCCACAGTCAGCACAAGTGGAGGGCTGAAGAGATCTCCAATGCACTGGGGTGCTGAAGGATAAGGCCACACAAAGCATCTCTGATGTCTAAGGTCTTCTCTTTTCTCTCTTCTTTGAGATAAATGCCCTGCTTGCATTATTTTTTCAATTTCCTCTGTGTGTAACTCCTGATAAGGTCAACAAGGTGGCTAATGGTATTTAAGACCTGACCTTGTACTTTCCTTAAAGGTTCAGGTATTGATTATAGTATGAGGATGGGAGTATATTAATGATTAGAGTCTAACCTAGAAGGTCAAGTTTGCAACTGACTCATTAGTGAATCATGGCAAACTCACCCCGCCTTTCCCTTCTAATGCTGCACACAGAATGCCATCAAAATGAGGACATTTCAGAGCCAGAAGGACTTCAGAGACCACTAACTCCCTCTTCTTCTCCTCACACCATGGATCCATTTTCTGCAGGGCTGCTAGTAGGAAAGACTTTGGGGACTGAGTAATACAATGAATAGCTCCCCAAAGTCACAGTTTTAGAAAGCAGTGACCTCACTCTGATCTTGGCTCATCCATCATCTTGAATTCCACAAATGAAACATTTGTACCAATAAGACCATGATGCCCTCCTCTCATTCATTCATTCCACAAATGTCCACCAAGCCCCCCTCCAGTACACAGGGCATGCTAAATAAAGACCTTGACTAGGTTTTCTTTGTAAACATCACCATTCTGTAAGTTTGGGGCTTGTCTAAGCCACGGGAACTTTTGGCAAAGACCAAATGACAGCAGGGCAATTGGCACTGCAGGAGCCCCTCCCCTACC
This sequence comes from Trichosurus vulpecula, assembly GCF_011100635.1. Classification (NCBI taxonomy): domain Eukaryota; kingdom Metazoa; phylum Chordata; class Mammalia; order Diprotodontia; family Phalangeridae; genus Trichosurus; species Trichosurus vulpecula. The sequence continues at coordinate 22,284,172 of NC_050582.1, forward strand.
ACAGCACTTTCTGGGAGCCAGTGAAGTTGGTGAGCAGTGCCCGCCTGGCCATCCCCCCCCCAGTTCACTCACATATCAAGGCCAAGGCAGACAGCTGTCTCCAAAGACCCAGAGCTCTGACATTTGAAAAGAAATAAGGCAGTGGTATTGAAAAGAAATACCGTCCTGCTCTTACAATATTGTAAGCAATGCCTTTGACCCCACTCTTCCAATTCGATTCAATTCCACAGATATTTGCTAAGCCTTTATCATATGCCAGGTATTGTGCTATGAGAAAGGTCTAGAGTGATTGCTCATTTGTGATAAATTTAGAATTTACGGAGTCTTATTAGATTTGAAACTAAATAGATACTTCCTATCTCAAAGCTAAAGATAGACAAGGCAACGCCTCCAGCTAAAAGCATAAGAAGAGTATGCCACATCTATGGGATAGAAAGCAGGTCCCTTTAAAATGGAAATACAAATGAGGTCATTGCTTTCCAAAACTGTGACTTTGGGGGGGTGCTATTCATTGTATTACTCAGTCCCCAAAGGAAACAAACAGTCCCATAATGGACTTTTCACAAGAAATGTTCCCTCCCACCTACCAGATTCCACCAGCTGACCCTGCGGTGGTCAAACATACTGGAGCTGATGGGCAATACCCTCTTGGATTACGAGATCAGCAGAGCATAGACTTAAAGTTAGAAGCAACTCAAGGAAACTGCTGTGACACTCATTCTGAGCAGATGAGGTAGCTCTTCCCCAGCTCATTGCAGAGCTCAGAACTGAAACCAGAAACCTCTAAATTCTAGGCCCAGGTCCCAATTGGCATATTTGGTGACTCACTCAAAGATTCAGAACACAAGGAAAGATGCCTTAATACACCACAAAGGTCACACAATTAAAATTTCACACAATGAGGGGAGGAGAGGGATGGATGAAAGTAGTAACACAGAAATTAAAAAAAAAGAATCTCAATTTTTAAATAAGTTGAATGATGAAAAAGCCACAGCTCAGAAAATTCAACACTTTTCTATTGACCATATCCAAAGGTTTTTCCTCAGTCCTCACCCTCCTTGATCTTTCTGAAGCATCAGCCAGTATAGACCATCCCTTTCTTTGTGAAACTCTCTATACCCTTAACTTCTGCAGGACAGTTACCAGTTGGCCATATATACATGCCAAAGATAGAAATGTGGCTAAGCTAGAGGAATAGATGACCTTGCCTGCTGGCCTTGATTTTTATGCTTGGATGACAGACACAAAGCATCTTGTTCCCCCACAAAATGACTAAAGTGAGTCAGCCTCACAGAGTTCTGGGGATCTCTTTGGCATAGTCCTTCTAAAATGCCTTTGGGGGCACATAATTCTCATAAGGAAATTAGAGAAATTAAGTAATTTTTTATGTCAGGATAGGGTTTCTGACCAACCACTCCCCCCCCCACCTAGCCCCTGAGGAGCATGAAGTCAAGGGTTAAAAAAAATATTTATGCCTTCTGGCATTAGCTAATGGTAGCTGTTCTGTATCCTGAAAAGCTTGGCCCCTGGAAGAAGAAATCTCGTTTTGGAGAGAAGGCACCTTTCACCAATAAGGCTCTCCTAAGAACAGGCAGGCTCTCCCTCTGGGAGGGAAAACCTCTGAGGATTGCCCCTCCTTATCCAATAGTTAGCTGTAAAAGGGTCTATCTTTCTTAAATGGCTATAGATAGCAAAAGGTCTTTGAGCTTTAATCTACAAGAGAGAGGGGCCAGCTCAATCTTTTTCTTACATAGAAAGCTAGAAGCAGAAAGGTTTTCTACACCCTCTCACTGGAGCGATGTCTAGCAGCAGCCATTAGACCAGTAGGACAGCAGCCATGAGAGATCAGCAGAGGATGTGGCTGGGCTGGGCAAATGAAGAAGGGACCAATGGATATAGACTAGAAGACACTCCAATCCTACCTGCAATGCATGGACTTCCCTACTGATGTGATGAGTTCATTCTTTGCTACTGGATTCAGTGGCAAGTCCAATTTATGTCCTTGTCTGTCTTTGTAATAAATAAGTTTATATTCAAAAACAACTGATTCTAGGAAAAGACATTGAGTGAAACAGTGTTATAAAGGGCAATTCATTTCAGCATCATACCAGTAAGTTTGCTACTCAGCAATCAGTCAAATGACACATGACATGAAGGCTTCTCAACGTTATGTTGAATCATCTATTACATTATTTTTCCAGGCCTGTGATTTCATCAGTGTAGAAGAATTCCTGATAAGGAAATTCCTTCCACCAGCAGAGGTCAACATCTTGCCTGCACCTTGTAGTCTTAGGCTCATAATGGTCTGGTGGCACTCAATAACATTACTGCCAAAGGATGGTGGCAGCATCCACTTACACCTGGAAAACAAGCCAACAGCAACCTTCTTTCTCTGTACTGAGAGTAACACAAGACAAAACAAGTTGCTCTCCTGAGTCCTCTGCCAAGAAGTGGCATTAGCCTAACATTTAATTACAATGGCTGCTATTTTCCAAGAGCTTCAAAAGTCGATCAAGAACTATCAGACCCAAGCAAAGTTAATTAACAGATGCCACTCTCAAACCTGCCCTAATAGGGGGAATGCAAAAATTGGGCCAATACATTGAAAGGGCTCTGAAAATGACAGGCAGCATGGTTGCAAACTTCAAGAAGATAAATTTGTGCCTGCTGAGCTCAAAAGGAACAAATGTATGGTGCAGGGAAAAGAGTGCTGCTGCTGCTGCTGGGGCCAAAGGCCTGAGGCCAATCCCAGCTCTGTGGCTTACTGCCTGTGTGACCCACTACCTTGACAAAGGCATTGAGGCTCTCCAGGCCCCAGCTTCCTCGGCTAGAAAACTGGAGACTAGATCAGATGAGCTCAAAAGGCCCTTTTAGCTCTTACTACATAGTTTTTTTAAGTTCATTCTTTTATATATTGAAATCTAATCTTAGATATTAAAAAAGAGAGGCTAAGATGCCATAAAATAGACAAAAAGTGTTTAAGAGAGCTTTTAACTCATAGCAGTGATGCATGGATACCTAAAAGACACTCTCAGGGAAACAGAGGTGTGAGGGTAGTCCTGGTGTCCAAGCACTAACTTAGCTCAGGGCAGAAACCCTCAGCACCAGAAGCTTGGTCGTAAGAGGACAGATTTTGTTTGGCCGCAGCAACTCGTGAAATTATCTAATAAGGTCTGGTTGGATGACCCTAGGTAAGTCCCTTAACATCTCAAGGCCACAAGTACCTCACTAAGATGTGTCAAAAGTCTTGTGCTGCCTGAGGACTCTGGAGTCATCATATGAAACAACAAACATCAGAGGGAGACAACATGGAACGAAAGGCATTGAAAGGCCAGGAAACAGAAACCCGAGGAACAGGGCCATCGGCAAGGACCTCGAAGGCCATCAACTTCAGCCCTGTCATTTCGAGCCCCAGGAAGGGCTGCTGACATGGGAGCTGGGATTCTGAAGTGACTTCCCCAAGATCACATTGCCTCTTGATTTCAGAAACAACACTTCATAGAAAAAGAACACAGACTGCTCTCCAGAGCCTGTAGCCCACTAATGCTAAAGGCAAGTATCATTAAGACTCGATGCTCTCTCTATAGAAAGAACTACGGAGTCTGAATGCGGATTGAAGCATGCTATTTTCACTTTGCTTTTTTCTTTCTTGTTGTTTTCCCTTTTGTTCAGACTCCTCTTTCACAACATGACTAATATGGAAATATGTTTAATGTGATTGTACATGTATAACCTATATCATATTGCTTGCTGTCTTGGGGAGGGAGGGAGAAAACATTTGGAACTCAAAATCTTATAAAAGTGAATGTTGAAAACTATTTTTCCACGTAATTAGAAAAAATAAAATATTATTAAGGGGGGAAAAAACTGGATGCTCTCTGCCTTGGAAGGCTGAAACCATGGGGGTCCACATTCCAGGTTCCAGTTCTCCTAGTGGAGTTGTCCCTAGAATAGGAAGGCTAAAAGGAGTCATTCTTGCAGAAGCTGATTCTTTTGAGGGGCAGCCCTGGGGAAGATGACCTAGACTTGGTATGCAGAGAGGCATATCTCAGCCTGATGTCAGAGAAAACTCCCTACCGAGGAGAATTGTCCCAAAGAAGAACGGGCTGCCTGAGGGGAGTGGGTTTCCCCAATCACTGGAGGGCTTTATCAGGGGTGGGGAACCTACAGCCTCCAGACCACATGTGGCCCTCTAGGTCCTAAAGTGCCATCCACTGACCAAATTCAAACTTCACAGAACAGATCCCCTTAATAAAAGGATTTGTTCTGTAAAACTTGGACGCAAAGGGACAAACTTGAGGACCTAGAGGGCCACATGTGGCCTTGAGGCCGCAGGTTCCCCACCCCTGGCTTTAAGCTAGGGCTAACTGACCACATGTTGGGGGCACTACTGCAAAGATTCCTCTTCAGCAACCTAGCAGACCAGATGATCACTTGAATCCTTTCCAATTCTCGAACTGTGTGATCCACCCTTCTGGCGCTGTCTAGTCTACTAACTTATCTCTCCTTCCTCAGTCTATCTGGTCCTTTCTGCCTGTACTTGTCCACTCACCCTGACAGGACCCAAACCCCACAATCAACCAGTTCAACAACTTCCCAACACCTCCTTGACTCTCCACCACACCTATCCTACAGACCACCTCCAGCCTAGGGCAAAGCCTGCCAGTGGCTTTCTCTGCTCCGGTCCCCACTCCCAGCTGATGGGCCACATCACCAATTCAGTCTAGCTAACATAAGCAGGACTCTCAGAGTTGCTCAGGAAGCTTTGGATCATCTCTACCTGATTACCTCATTCACCACAGAAACTGTTCCAAACTGTTTATACTGTCCTCAAGGCCCAGAGCCCAGCCCTGTCCCTTTACTCTCTGCGCACTAACTCACTTCCTTTTTTTACCAAGAGGAGAGAGGTCATCTGGGATGAGCTCCAGCACTTCTCTACCCTCTACCTCCAAATTGCTCCATCTCTTTGCCTCATTCCTCCTCAAAGTGACAACCACCCTCCTGCTGATTTCCTCCACCTCCACTGCATCTTCCAGCTCTCCTTACCCACTGGCCCCTTTCTCTTTCCCTAGAAACATGTTCTGGTCTTCCCTATACTAAAAAATCTTTCCTTGGACTCTGCAAGGGAAACCCCGGGAGCACTGTCTTCTCTGCCCTCACCTTTACAATCACACTGACTCCCCTGCCCTGGCCTGCCTCATACTCAGAAACCTGCCTGCTGCCCCACCACTCCAATGGAACTGCTCTCTCAGCTCACCAACAGCCTGCTCCTTGCCAAATCCAATAGGCTTTTGTTACAAAAAGAGATCCAGAGCATTTTCCTCAAGTTGGAAAAGAACCCAAATTGTTTGGGGAATTTGAGAAAAATCTAAATCTCAGATGAAATATTTATGGGATGGTGCAAATCCTTCCTCCTGCTGCTACCTTTGGTTATAAAGAGATAAGATTATCTAATTAAAGTTTCCAGGGCTGCAGTCCTAGCCTATACATTTTTTTTAAAAAGAGCATTAACAAATTCAAAAGAAAGGCAAGTGTCCTGAGCTGGGTACAGGAAGCTAAAGATGGGCTCATCCCCATTGGTCCCTCGGGCGTGGCTGCCACGGGCTCAGGATAGAGTTGGACACCAGTCTCCAAAGAGGAAAGCTGAAAAAATTATACAAGGACTTCCAAAGAACAAGGCTTCCAAAGAGACGCTCTGTGGAAAATCTTGAAAAATCCCCTGGACTAGATCAGCTCAATGTAAAATGCCAGAGGAAACCAACAGGCGATCGGATTGGCTCGCTCTACCTCTCTGACAATAGCTAATATTGACTGGTAACATCAGGGGCGATTTAAATCATGGAATTCAGCCCCTTGCCAAGGCAGAAGACGATTTTCCGGGCTCAGAATGGAATCCTTGAGCTTAGCCAAGCCAACATGCAGCTAAAACAAACTAATTCCAACCACTGCACTGTGGAATTTATTATTTCAAGTTAAATCCCTTTAGAGCTTCGAATCACCTAGAAAGTCAACTGGCGTTAGTGCACTGGAACTCAACAGTAATTCATCCTTTGTCTTTTTAAGCTTTTGGAAACCCTGACCTGAGTACACTGGGGAAGGCGAAGGGGAAGGGGAAGGTCTCATTTCAGAAACACGCAGAGGATGGGATGCCAGCTCTAAATCCAAATTCAAACAGAGGAAGATGTTCATTTCCTTTAGTCTGCCATGTTAATATTTAGCAAATACTAAACAGTACATATTATTATTATTATTATTAGTTCAATGCCAACCAAATGTAGAGGAAAATAGATGGCAAGACCTCAGGGTAAGTTTAGGGGTTTTTCTGGGTTTGGGGAGGTGTTTTTGGTATGTACTCATGATTTCATGGACATAGGGAACTCCCTGTGTGGAAATTCCCTCTACCAATTCAAATCACCAAGACTTATCTGCAACCCCCATTTGCAAAGAATCACCTGGAGGACCTGCTGTGTCCACAGTCACACAAACCAGCACATGTCAGAGACAAAACTTGAACTCAGGTCTTCCTGACTCCAAGGCTGACTCCCTATCAACTTTGTCATGATGCCTCTCAAAAACAAAATATACCTGTCAATTTACATTAACTTCATTTTCTCAGCTATTCACTTTTATTTGTTCATTTGGTGTCCAGACCTGAGATTTTATCAGCACATGGAATTCTCAGGATTGAAATTCATTCCACCAACACGGATCAGTAATTGTTCTACAACTTAAAGTCATAGAAAGTTACATGGAGAACTTTGAGGCTAAGGGACCTGCCCAGGGCCACACAGCTGGTGTATGTCAAAGGTAGGCCTTGAACTCAGGTCTTCCTGACTCCGAGGCCAGCCCTCTATTCACTATGCTAGACTGTCCTAGAGGTTTGTCAAAGAAATAACACAGTTCATAATTATGTAGTGAAACAATAGTTGCCTGAATAAGAATCCATGTCAAGGTTCTTGAAATGTCCCATGCCACTCCTTATCATAAGTATTTCTAGACTTAAGACACAATTCATTAGGGGATGATTTGTCTTCCACCATAAATGGGTCAGAAATTGACATGTTCTCGATGTGATCAAGAGATTCTTTTAAGGCTTCTGGGGAATCCTGGAATGGCAGAAAAGGAGGATTTCTCTCATCCACAATATACTACCATTTCACATTTCTAGAGCCCTTCTTTTCATAGTTCCACAAAGTAGAAATGAAGGCGGTGTCCATTAATTGGGGAATGGCAACACAAACTATTGTAGATGAATATAATAGAATACTTTCATGCATTAAGAAATAACAAAGTGGACAGTTTCAGAGGAAACTGAGAAGACATCTATGAAGTGACATAGAGTGAAATGAGCAGAACTAGGAGAATAATGACATTAAAAAGAAAAACAACTTGGAAAGTCTTGGGTCCTGATCAGTGAATTCAATGACAGACCATGATGCTAGCAGACTGAAGATAAAGCATGCAATTCACCTCCTGCTAGAAATTGACAGACTCAGGGTGAAGAAAGAGAAAAGTTTTTTGGATATGGTCAACACAGGAAGTTACTTTGTTGAACTATGCCTTTGTCAAGAGAGTTTGATGGTGGTGGTGGTTTTAATAGCTCAATGGCTTGGAATTCAATGGAGTGGAATAGAAAGAAAATAAAGGCTTGATTAAAATCAATTAACTTAAAAATTTTATAGAACTCTTTATGGTCACAAAGCACTTTTCTATCCGTTCTCAAATCTGGGCGTCATATCAGTCACGTGAAGTGGATAGTATAGGTTTCATTCCCATTATACAAATGAAGAAACTGAGATCCCAAGAGAGAAGAATTTGGCCCAGATCCCCTAGTTACATAGAGAGAGGGATTGTTCTTTCCACCTTATATACTTCACCAGAGGCACATCCTGAGTTTGCTTGGCAGAATCAAGCACAAAACCCTAAACCCAAGGCTTCCTTGAGCCATCGAGGATCTCTGGGGTACTTACGCCACAATCCCAGAGAGATGAAACATTTCTGCGCTGAGGTAGGAGAGGTAGCTATACAAGAAGACAAAGAGGGGTTCGATGACACGGGTGGCCTTGGTAAAGCGAGTGGTAAAGGCAGCGACCATTCCGAACAGGAGACCGATGAAGACTCCTCCAATTCCAACCACAAAGAACTTTCCCATCCCAGCCAAAATGTCCAGTGTTGTGATAAATGGCATTTCACTGAAAGACTGAAATAATTTATAGAGCACCTGGAAGAGAAGGGGTTAGAAGAAATGTCATTAGAAAAGGCCAAAAATGATGCCTCAAGGCATCCAAATGGATCCAACCCCAACAAGACGGGTAGTGTGGAATAGTGAACAGAACACTGGACTTGGAGTCCAGAGCACAGTTAAAATATTCCCCTGAGCATTTGCTGTGTGACCCTGGGCAAGTCATGTAACCACTAAGAGCCTCAGTGTCCTCGCGGTGAGACTCAAATGAAATAATACATAGGAATTGCTTTGGAAAACTCTTAAAGCACTATATTAATGTCGGGCAGTTACTGCTCAGCACTTCTCAAACTTTGGGTTTCCCAAAACACCCAAAGTTTCATCGGACACCAAAGAGTAGGACGAGCTTTGCCCTCGTTTCTCATGCCTCTTCCCTTATGAAATCATTCCAAATTTATTGTGTCATCACTTTGTGATTACATCTCTGTGAACTGAGGACAGAGACCATGCCCCTGCAGAAGCTCATTGTGAGGGCATTACTTGGCCACTGGTGGACTGAGTCTAGTTTTCAGAATTCTCTGGTTCCCTTTAAGGGAGAGGCCTCCATCCAAGGTGACGGTAGCCTGGCTCACCAGCCAAGACACCCAAGGGATTCAGCAATACTTACAACAATCACAGCATCATTGAGGAGAGACTCTCCAAAAACCAAAATGTGAAGCTTCTCATTCACATGCATCTCTGCGAATACCGAGAGCACAGCCACAGGATCCACAGCGGCAATCAGGGTCCCAAACCAGAGGTTATGGAGCAAGGAGATATCACGCAAGCTGAAGTACTCCACCTGGCAGATGCCATAGAGGGAAAGGCCGATCCCAAGCACATTCCACAGAGTACCCACAACTGCATACAGAAGGATAGTACCAATGTTCTCAAAAAAGGGCCGACTGGGCATAAAGTAGCCTGCATCAAGGACAATTGGGGGTAGTAAGTAGAGAAAGAATATGTCGCTGTCCATGACAGGTGGGGATTTGTCATTTAAGCCATAAATGATTCCGCCCATGACGAGCCCCACAAAAATCAGCAAGCAGCTTTCTGGAACAACTGAGGGCAGTTTGCTGTAAAGGTGAAACCCTGGAAGAGAGAAAAAGATGACATGGCTGATGAGAGTATAGCATCTCTACTCTGGGTAACTTCTTTTTGGGGAGACAGAATGTGAGTTAGAGGGAAGTGGACTAGAAGTTAGAAGACCTTTGAAACCTAGCTCTGCCACTTTCCAACTATGTGACTTTGGGAGCATCATTTAACCTCTCTGAGCCTCAGTTTCCCCATCTGTAAAGTTGAGATAAAAATATTTATGCTACCTTCCCTCATAGGGTGTAAGTTATATGAATTGTTTCTCTTTTCACTTATACAGAACAGTAATTTCTCTATAATAATATTAGAGAGTTGCTTGAAGGATTAAGAGACTTGCCCATGGTCACATAGCTAGGATGTGTCACAGGTAGAATTTGAACTCAGGTCTTCCTGATTCCAAGGCCAGCCCTCAATACACAATACCTCTCTAAAAGAAAATAACTTCAATACTTCGAATTTGTGGTTTTGTCAGCAAAAAAAACTCTCTACTGATTCAGATTGCAACCCCTCTAGAATTTTATACTTGAAAAGGTCCCAAAATTCATCCCTGTGTGGCCAGTCTGGTGATGAGCTTCTCCAAACTTAGTTAGGCTGGCCCTAGACCAAGAGACCATCTATCAAAGGGCTAGTACTCAGGATTCTTCGTGCCTGGAAGAACCTGCTGACATAACCTTGAATAAGCCAGAGTCACTCACAGAGACACTCACAAGTAGGGCTTGGGTAGCATCACTTTGTACACAGTAGGGCACCATGGACAGTGCTTTACAATTTCATAGTTCATCATTATCACTGAGCCTCAGGATTTACAAAAAAAAAAAAAAGGTTCAATTTCAGATTGCCAGTTTCATAATGGCGTAATTAAGATGCAGGGGCACGGACAAAGGTATTTTTCCTCTATGACGGAGACAGTGTTGACTCATAAACCCTATCTAGTTACCATCAGCAGTATTATTTATATGTATCCGCTGAATTCTTCATAAATAGGTACAGACATTTTAAAACATGAAATGATGTATTTATCAGCTTGCAATATCTCCACCAATCCTTCCTGTCATCAGAATGATAAGAAATTCAGTGGCAGTGGGTCTCAATAACCTGGAAAGGCCCAGTGCTGGTGCTGGGGGGTAGAATTTAGATTGGTATTCAGTTCTTATTTAGAACAATAGATTTAGAAAAGACCTTTGAGGTCATCTAATATGACCCCCCCCCATTTAGAATATGAGAGGATTAAGATGCAGACAAGAGAAGTGACTCACCCAAGGACACATGGTTGGTTAGTAGCAGAACCAGACTTAGAACCTGGGTCTCCTAACTCTTCTGTCTAAGGCTTGTTCCACTCCTTACACCCCACTTCTCCTCTTTGTCATAGGCTCTGACAGGCTGATAATAATCAAGGTAATCCTCCGGGGAATTTCCTTCACTGAGTCAATGGAATGCAGGCACCTCAGATGGGGGCCATCAGCAGTAGCTCTTGACCTTCCTACTGCACAGACACCCTTTCTTTGCATTCCCTCGGCATATATCCAGTCATGCACTTGCTTATGTGGTGCCTTATCACTGCACACCTGTATGTATATGTCTTGTCTCTCCTGTAAGACTGCAAATTCTTTTACATTCCCTGAAGCACTGGATGCCCTTTAGCAGAGTGCCGAATGCATCTGTGGGACATCATCAAAGAAGCAGCCAACAAAACCTGTCTAAGAAGCACCTCCCTACCCTAGGCAGCTGCAAAGCAGCCAAAAAGGAGCGGAGAGGTTTTCTGAGACCATTCCAGGGATGGGTCAGTCAGACAGTCAACATCTGGGATGGTGTCGCAGCAGTCCTACCTAGAGATACAGGGATGAACACTTTCTCCAGATCCCTCCTAGGTCCACAACTCCAAAGTTGAAATCTCATCCAGGCACACCCAGGAAATCAACATTTCTAGTGTGTCTGATAAGTATGAGGAAACCACAAGTATCTATAGGTGCCAAGATTCACAAGAATAATCCCTCACACTGGTTTGCAGAATGCTCCTGCATTCCTAATCTCTTTGCACACTCTGCAGTGAGGCAGCCAGGGCAGGGACCATGAACCAAGCCTGTTTGTTTCTACACAGGAGGAAAATGCAGCTTGGGGACTCAAATGACCTTGCCCTCCATCATATTGTTCACAAGAAGTCTTCAGGCTCTGTGTCCAAGCCCCTTTCCTGGAGCAGCAGCATTTGCAAAGACTTCTTTTACCTAAAAGCCCTGCATGGCAGAGCAGAGTCAATTTCAGAAAACTGGGGACTAGAACCATTTACAGACTGAATGTCCTTTGTCGCACAGCTAAGGGAAGCAGTATTGAAAACGGCAATGGCCAAGATTCCAGCACAATGCTCTCCATGTTCTGCAAACATTTACTGGATAACTACTACGTGGAAGACTCAGATCTAAAGTTGCAAAGAGAGAGCCCACCAGGCCCAACTTCTTACGAGGCCACACAATTGACAAAATGCAGCTCCTCCCTTTTTGCTAAGGTGGGGGGCTGTGAGTGTAAAGCATTGCATACACGATCCAACCTGGTATCAACTGAGCACTGGTTAGGGTTGTCAGACTTTAGAATAACTAATTTAAGAAGACAGTTTTGATTTTTGTTTCTTCTTTCTTGCGGTTTCTCCCACTGATTCTAATTCTTCTTTACAACATGACTAATGTGAAAATATGCTTAATATGAATGTATATGTAGAACCTATATTGCACGCTCTCTTGGGGAGGGAGGTGGAGAAAATCTAGAACTCAAAATCTTACAGAAGTGAATGTTGAAAACTAAAAATAAAGAAAGAAATTTTTTTAAAAAAGCAGACAACAGTTTTGAAAGTCTCTCAAATAAATGTGAAGACACTTGGTAAAAAGCATCAGAGACAGTCATGGCAAATAAAACTCTTGATTACAGTACATTTGGGCATGGCTACATCCAGCATTGGGTTTGCAGTGAAACAAAGTGGGACCAAAACCTGCCTCTGCTCTGTGACAGGATATTAGATCTAGGTCCAGAGCTAGAAGGGAACTAAGAGCCCATGTAGTCCATCCCCCCTCATTTTACAGTTGAGGAAACTGAAGCCCAGAGACTTAACCAAGGTCACACAGGTAGCAAGGGGCACAGCAGGTTTTAGAACTCAGGTCCCATGATTTGAAGTTCAGTGTTCTTTCTACTGTATCTGTCTCAGTTTCCTCATGTGTAAAATAGGAATAATAATGATCCTCATCTCACAGGGTTCTTGTGAGAACTCAAAAGAGATGATCCATGTAAAGCTCTCTAGAAACCTTAAGCGCTATACACAGGCCAGTTCTTACCACTGCAACTTGAATGCAGGCACGGTAGTTATACTACTAGAGTATTGATGTTTTCCCCAAAGCCTGGGCAGGGGTTGGTGCCTTGATTTCACCACCCATCAGACAAATACAGAGAGCTATCTAGGAGCTGGGGGCAAGTAATTCAAAGGGGCATTAAGTGAGGTCAGACCCGGTTGAGCCTAGGTCGAGCCACCTGGTTCCTTCCCCAGAAGGGCTGAAGCCCACACAATTCTGCCCAGCCCCCGACACCTCCCCCATTCTCTGTGCCCCAAGAGGACAGATTAGTGCCCAGCAAAGGCCCAGAGAGGGCTGAGTAAGCTTAGGACTCCCAACTCACCAATCTTGGCCAGTGAGGCCAACATGATCCACAGTGTGATCTCAAAGGGCACCTGCACATGATGGTAATCCAGAGAGAAGAAGAGTGGGTGTGTGGCCTTTGAGCCCTTGGCATCAACAGGGCTGCCCAAGGGTCCCCAGCCGCTGCCATGGTTAAGACCTTCTGGGATCTCCCAGCCACTGTCGCTGCTTAGGTCCCTGTCACTTCCAGGCTTGCCCAGGGGGCCCCAGCTGCAGCCGCTGCCACTTGCGCCAGTCTGGACCTCCTGGGATCTCCAGCCACTGCCAGGGTCCGGGTCCCCTTGCAGTCCCCAGAAGCTGCCACTACCTTGGTCAGGAGCACCCAGGGGTCCCCAGGGAACAGCATCACTGCCTGCCTGGGAGGCAGCCAGGAGCAGAGTACAGATCAGAGCCAACCTCACGCCCATGGCAGGGTACTTTGTCCTGGCTCAGCCTAGTCTGTTCAGTCTTCCCTCAGCCCTCAAACTCCCAGCCCCCTCAGTTCCTGAGCCACAGCTCTCAGTCTTTGCCTCTACTCCCGGGAGCCTCAGGCCAGATGTGCCCTGGCCCCTGTCAGCTGCCTGTGCCAGTGGGGTTGGGGGGAGGGGTGTGAGATAGCGGCGGGAGGAGGGAGCGGGGGAAGCGAGGAAGAAGCAGGGACCAGAAGGCTGGGGCTGGACTGACAGGCAAGGAAGCTAGCTCTCATGGGAGGACCAACTTCTGGGAGCCCTTTGAGATCCCCAAAAAATCTCATTTCCTGCCAGAACTCACCAGCTGCAATTCACAGCACCCTAGATTTGGAGGGGACCTCAAAGACCACATCGGCCAACACATCCATGCCTGCCCTGGCAGCATGCATGATCATTCCAATTTTGGAAAGCCCTAAATACTAGGAAGTGCCAGTATCAAGCAGAAGCCTGCCCCAAGTCTGCCTTTGAGCCAAAATCATAGGTTCCTGGAATAAAAGCTCAAAGGTGCATTAGAGAACATCTGGTCCAACCCTCTCATCATTCAGAGAATGAAACTGCAGCTCAGGGACAGTCCACGCAAATATGAGAGGTCTAATTTGAACCCAGACCTGAGCACAACACTCTCTCTCAACCTGCCCTGTCTCTCTCTCCTTCCATAGCCCAGAAGAACGCAGGTCGGGTGTCAGAGGTTTCAGCATCCCTTTGTGGGTTCTGCGGCTTCTGGTAGCCACACTTTCACCTCCAGATTCTTTCTCTGCCCAGCCCCCACTGAAGGATGTGGATGGCCTACCACTAGATTGGCAAACCACTGTCTCATATGCATTGTTAGCCTCATTTTTTAGACGAGGAAACTGAGACCCAGAAAAGCTAAATGACTCCCTTAGTTACACAGTTAGCATGTGTCTGAGGCAGGATTCAAACCCAGGCAAACCTCCACCCCAGGGCAGAGCAGGGCAGACTTAAAGCAGTGTTTAAGCATCAACGGGCCCAGTGACATCCTTCGGTGAGGCCCTTCCAAGGAACCCTCAGCAAATCATGTTTTTTCTTTTCCTTGTCAAGTGATTCCAATGGCTAAGAAGTGGTAGGAGGCTGGAGAGTACAAATCAATGCAATGGAAATTCTTCTTTCCCAGTGGATCTCTTTTCATCTTTGATTTCTCTCACCTTGAGCGACAAAGTCAAGTGGGTTTGTATTTCTCAATTATCCAGTTCATTCACTTATGTCCCGTGGCTCCAGGGGCAGTAGAAATAAACAACCTGGAGAACACTGCTTGGTAGCTAAGGCAGGCCTAAGAGGGCACGTGTCAGACCTGGGGTCCAAACTTGTCCCAGATGCACACTACCTGTAGGACCCCTGGCAAGGCCCTTAGATTTGTCCACATCTGTAAGATGGGCATAACGATATTTGTTGTTGAGAGGAGAGGGGTTTGCAGACCTTAAAGTGTCATCAAAGTGGGAGATATTAACCTTGGCTTGTCCCAAGAATCACAGAAGCCCAGGGTAGCAGAGCTGCAAGGAACCTGCAACATCATGTAGGCCAAGCATTCTTCACCCTGGCTGTACCCAGACCACTCTGACAGTGCAGTGAAGCCTAGGGACTCCTTCTCACAATTACATTTTCAAATGCCTAAAATGAAATACACAGAGGCTCACAAAGGAAATCAATTACGTTGAAATAAACAAGTATTTTTTTCCCATCCAAGTTCACAGACCCTTGGGAATCTAGCCATGGACCAGGGACCAAGAACCCCTAACTGAGTCTAAGAAACATCCAGGCTGTTGGTGTCAAACTCAAACAGAAACAGAGAGCACTAAAGCCCATCCAAGCAGTCGTGGGAGCTGAATTTTAAAGCCATAAACTTAGTACCCAGTGGCCTTTTACGGAGGAGACCACTGACATCCAGAGAGGAGAAGGGTTTGGCCAAAGGTCACCCAGCTAATAAACGGCAGAGACTCATCAAAGGAGGCCCTGTTATTATGACCAACAAATTGACAACTTTCAAATCTTAGATGTGATTTGGGCAGTAACTACAGGAGAAGGCATAAGCAAAAAGCAGATGGGTTGTGCTACTGGAAACCGGGAGAAGACGGCTTCGAAGAGACCAAGAGTACAATCAATCATCAGAAAAGGACAAAAAATCCAGACTCTCTCCATACTCGTCCACCCTGGTCTGCCTTGTCACACAGCCTATCCAGAGGCCATCTCTGGACAGATACAGAAGAATCCCACAGCAGACTGACAAAAGAAGCCTGGGCTGAATGGAGGTGATCTGTGAAACTGCAATTATATTTTTCCTCAGTTTTAAAACACCATCTTCCACCCTTCTTTCAAAGATTTAACCTTTGAACTTCTGAAATAACATATACAAAACTGAATAGCATTTTTCAAGGGAAAATATGTAATATTTCATATAACCTCTAGAATAACCATCATGGGAGGTAGCCCATGAAGACTTGGGGATGTTGGTGATACGGATTTGAAAGATTGTAGCAGATACCACTATGAAGCCAAGAAAAGGGTTATACTGTTTCCTTGTACAGAGACCACAGACAGCAAAAGTGAAGGGAAAAAAAGTTATCCTCGAAGTATCTTGATTCCAATACTCTTAATCCTAACTTAACTGCTTTGTCAGGAGAGAAAGAGGGGGAGGGAGAGTTTCTGTGTAGGGGGAGAAAGAAAGCGAGAAAGAACAAGAACAAGGATTTCACATAGCAGGATGTCCTGAACATCAGCAACATGACTGACTAATCACAGAGAGCATGGGTAATTAAAACATGGAGGCCCAAGGCTATTAGATAAATCCATAACCCATTTTTCCTTAGCTGTCCAAACACCATCCAACCAACCACTAATGACAAATCAATGACCCATTTTTCAGTAAATTGGGACTAGTTTGGAGATGCAGAATCACCAATGCATGGGCCTTTCATTTGTCAACAACAAGTCTGTCCTAAAAAGAAATTAAATGAAAAAGCAAGGCATTAACTGAAAAGTACAGGGGAAAGCTCCAAGTTGGATTTTCATATAATCTACTTTCTTGTTTCCCAGCATCCTCTACTGGGCATTTAACCACTTTGCCATCAGCAAGTGCTAATTGGACTCTGTACAAACTTCAATCAGGCCACAAGTTCTGGAATAGGAAATTAATTTTTAAATATTCAGTATCCATGTAAATGATGAAAGATATTGAAGGAAGAAATCAATGCACCAAAGCAAATATATAAAGTTATTAAACTGTACTGCTAGAACCATATCCCCAAAATGTCATAAAAAGGGAAATATTCATATTCCCATTCAAAGTTCATATCCATAGCTGCTCAATTTGTAAGAGCAAGAAACTGGAAACAACATATATGTCCAACTATTGGAGAATGGCTGAATCAATTACGGTCTAGTAATGGAATATGTTATTGCTGTTTAAAAAAAGATAAATATGATGCACATAAGAAAATATGGAAAACAGTAAAATCAGCAGAATCAGAGCTAGATTCATACTGACTACAGTTACATTCTTTTAAAAAGAAAAGAGGGAGGGAAGGATGGAGGGAGGGAGGGAGGGAGAAAGGAAGGAAGGAAGAAAGGAAGGGAGGGAGGGAGGGAGGAAGGAAAGGAGGGAAGGGGGAAAGCGAAGGGAAGGGAAGGGAAGGGAGAGAAAGAGTAAAGGAAGAAGAGAAGGAAGAAAACCAAGAGAGGAGGTAAAATTTCTGACTGGCCTGAAGGTCCCAGAACAAAAGCATCCTATTTGCTTCTTTGCTATTTATCATTCTTTCGGTTCCAGAGCTGGAGTGGGAGTCAGGAAGTCATGAATTCAAAGACTACCTCCTAAATTGACTCGTCCCTTTGTTCCAGGTTTCTTTTTCAACGTAGTTGGCTGAAAATATATTGTTGCTATCATTGCTATTATTTGGAAGGAGCGGAAAAAGGGATTCCCTCTCCAGTCTCGAAGTCTTTGCCCCAAGTGTCCTGTCAGCCCAGAATGGCCTTTTCCTCCTGCTAGCCCTACTACAGCCAACTCCTCCTACTTTCCATCACAGCTTAAGGGCCACCTCCCCCATAAAGTCTTCCTGGATTAATGCAGCCCGGCCTCCAATCCACCAAAGGAAGTGTGCACATCTTTTTTCCTCTACAGCCTTTATGTACCAATACATTTAGCAGGGTCAGGGGATATGGACTGTGGCTCTATCTAGCTCAGGTCCTCTTCAGGGACATGCATGCTCCCCCTTAGAGTCCAGCACTAAAGTAATGAGGGTCTGCCAGAGTTCTAGCTAGCCCCTGGTCAGCCTTAACACAGAAATATGTGGCCTGGCGGCCTCTGTCTAAAAGGCAGAGCACTTATGGACAGTCATGTTTGTTAGGGCCTTGGAGCTTAGATCAAGCTCTGGACTTAGAGTCAGGAAGGCCTGGGTTTGAGTTCTACAGCAGACACTGAGTAGCTGTATGACCCTGGTCAAGTCATTTCAACACTCTGAACTTCAGCTTCCCCATCTGTAAAATTTGGATAGTAATAGTATATACTTCCCAGGCTTGTTGTGAGGATCAAATAAACACAATGTACATCATGTGCTTTACAAACCTTAAGTGATATGTAAATGTGAGCTATTATAAGAAAGGTGAATTGGGGGCAGCTATGTGGCACAGCGAGTAGAGCACTGGCCCTGGAGTTAGGAGGACCTGAGTTCAAATTCGGCCTCAGACACTTGATACATGTACTAGCTGTGTGACTTTGGGCAAGTTACATAACCCCAATTGCCCTGCCAAAAAAAAAAAGCAAAAAATAAAAAGAAAGGTGAGTTGATGTAAAATTTTTTAAACTCTCAGAACCAGAAGTGTTGCAATAATAGCGAAGTTATGGCATGTGGACCCTGAATGTGGGCAGTAGATCGGGCCCCAGAGGGAACAGGAGGAGAAAGGCTTGATCCCATCCAGAAAACTGCCCAAGATTTTCAATGACCCCAAGCTGCCACATGTGGCAAAAGCCCATCCTGAGAACATCAATATTCTCCCATGGCCACGTGGCCATGGAAAATCACAACCTCAGAAGAATCAGAACCATGGATGAGACAAGGGGAAATGTAGAGGAGATGAATAGAGGGAGGCCACAACATACTGCCAGTGATGATTTGTGCATCCAAATGGGGGAAAAAATATCCGAAAACTTGGTGGTCAGCACAGGGGATAGGTGGCTTGAACGGTAAGAGCCTATGACAACAGACAGATCCCATGCTGTACTGGGACATGTGAAATGTTACAAGACCAAGAGGAAGGTCTCCAATGCACTGGTTCAGTCATCTCTCGAAGGTTTGTGGCAAGACGTGAACAAGATTCACATGGGATAAAAAGGCATGGATGCATATCACCCAAACCAAAGATACATTATTAAGTGCAGAAGAAAAAAAATTAAATCAAAAGAGAAACGACATATCCATCGAAGTATCACATAAACAAATAGCTTAGCTTCAGACATAGCAATAAGGGTGTTTGGTAATACGTACACACAGAAGAAATACGAAAAGGAAGATTCACTGTTCTGATAGCCCTTACATGTGAAATTCTGACACTTCTATGTTTTTGTGTAGGGGTCCATCATTTCGAAGGCAGTATTGCCCAGGGCCTCCTGTCACTACCAGGGTCCAAAGGGCAGCAGGAAGAACCAAATTCAACGCTGCCCACTAAATTACCATGGTGCCAGCAGGGGGCAGTAAGACCCAATGCCTGGACAAATGGTTAAGGCACTAGGGGGTTTTGACCTTTGCAATGTCAGTCATGGGCCCCTATGGCAGTCTGGTGAAGGCTATGGAGCATAAAACCAAACTGGAATATTACAAAGGACACCAAAGGTTAGTGAAAACAAAGATAGATTTTGTTTGTTTTTCCCATCCATGTTCATGGAACCTCTGAACTCTATGTGCCCACGGAGGTTAGCATGGGCAGTGCCCATTCACAAGCCAGATTACTGAGGGTGTCACCAAGCATTTATTAAGCACCTACCATGAGGCACGGTGCTGACCTTGTGTCTCATTCAGTAGACATCCCCAGAGTTTTAGCCTCTGGCAGCCATGAGGACTCCAGGTCCGCTTCCCTTGCCCTGTGTGGTCGGATCTGGTTACAATCCTGGTCTCCCAGACCCCCTTCTGCCTCAGCTCAGGCTCAGACAAGAGGATTCAGGAGAGTGGAAACTGGAGAAAAAAACATCCAATTGTGCTGGAGAGCAGAAATAGAAAAATATAACAAAAAGAGAACTATAGTTTCACAGGCCAACACAAGTCTGAGTGAGCAGGGTGAGCAAGGCAAGAGCAGGGAAAGCCATTCCAAAACTCAGCTCACCTTGGCCAGTCCTGCAAAATGAAAAGAAAGCTTCAGCTCAACTGCTAACAAAATGGACAGTTTTTTTCTCTTTGCTGCCCTCTAGTGTTGCAAAAAATAAATGCTCTACATACTTGAGGGAAGGCAATAACATCACAGCTAAAATGGGGAAATTATAAATAATGATATTAACATGGACTTAGACCTACAAGTGATCTAAGAGTCATCCAGTCCACCCCTCTCATATGAGGCCCAGGAAGGAACACTGGTGACTTACCCAGGGTCATGCTCGCCACTATCCCATGCTGCTTCACTGCAAGTCCAGCAAGGAAAGAACTCAAGGGAATCAGATAGTTTAGAGATCCCCAGCTTCAGCCATGGGCCCTGTTGGCTTCCCATCCCAGGGCTGTGTGTCTACGTATACGTATGAGGAAGGGGTGTGTGTGCAGGGGAATTGCTACACACTTCTAGGCCAGGTGGGCCCAGCCCCAGGATCCTGTACACAAAGCCTCCTCCATCTCCTGTTCCCCCACCCACCCTGGCCTCCTGACTTGGCTTCCATTCTTCCACTGCTTGCTGCCTAATGTGAAGCAGGCCTTCTCGGGTCTTACAAGACTCAACATCTCTATCGGCCAAGGGGCAGAATCTCAAGGGAGAACCTCGAACTGTCTAATCTCATGCTCCCCTCAATGGACTTCTCATCAACTGTTGATATTCTGCCCGGACTCATTGCTCAAAAGTTAGCAGACCCCTATCCCCTTATACCAGGGATGGGGAACCTGCCATCTCGAGGCCACATATGGCCTTCTAGGTCCTCAAGTGTGGCCCTTTGACTGAATCCAAACTTTGTTCAGTAGCAGAGTTAGGACTAGAAAGAAAGCCTCGGAGCTCCCACTCCACTGTACTGTCCAAAATCAAGGCTTCATTGGGAAGAACTGAGGCAGCACATCAGTGCAGGTCAGAGCCAGGAAACAAAGACCCCAGGAAAGGAAGAGGCTTTGGGGACACCTATTAATAAAGACAAGTAGCTTCCTAACACCCCAGCATCTTCTCTCCTGATCCAGAACTGAATTCCCTCTCTCCATTTCTACTCAGAGACTCATAGAATTTGGGGGATTGGAAAGGACCTCCAAGCTCAGCTGGTTGAACCTGTACCTTAACAGGAATCTTCCCTTCAACAGTCCCAAATTTTAGCCTCCATCTGACATTCTCTGAAGAGGAGGGAGCCCTATCCCTCCTGAAGTAATCATTCCTGCAACTCTTTTCTTGATGCCCTCTTGTATTTTAGCTCTCCAAAAAATCCCTGGTGCTGACTTAACCTAACCTCTTGGTTTATTAAAATTACTTGGATCTCAATTCAGATACCCTTCCATTTCCCCTGGAAATGAATTGTCTTAATCACCTACACATGTTGCCCCATCCCCAGGACACCACCAACTGTTTCTAATCTATTATCCCTGGGTAACCAAGAGCACAAGGGAATAGTTGTTTAGAGTACCAAGAAAAGCCAAATAACCACCATTGTTAAACTTTGTATGTTGTCTTCCTACATTAGAATATAAGCTCCCTGAGAGTAAGAAATAGTTTTCTGCTTGTATTTGTATTTCCATTGCTTAAGATGGTGTTTGGTACAGAATAAGCACTTAGGGCATGTTTACTAATATGACTTAAATCAGTCACTTTAATTTTATATAAGATAGTTTCTGCCTTGAGGGATTCATGGTGCCTTCCCTTCCAAAAAGAATAATACATGAGCTTTGAGACAAGGAAAGGCCTGAAAATGGCATGGGTGTCACACACAGCAAACAATGTGTTAGAATTGTAAGGCCACTCAACGTAATGGTCCCTCAACCTCTAACCCAGGCATGTCCATGGTCTGCCAAGAGGAAAGAACCCAAAAGACATGGTCAAGGATGTAGGTATCAATGACTTTGGGATACAGAATCATCATTTCTGGCAGCTCACAGCACAGCTCAAAGCATGAGACTCCCCTAGGGACACACACAAAGGTGTGCTGGTAGATGTTTAACAACTGATTCTTAAAAAAAACAACATACCTTCAACACACTTCTAAGTTTAACCTGCATTACTGACGTTTTCATCATCACCTTCTTAAGCCTAATCAACAAAACAATAAATCAAGCCGTGGTTGGTATTTTTTTTTGGAAGGGGTAAGGCAGGGCAATTGGGGTTAAGTGACTTGCCCAAGGTCACATAGCTAGTAAGTGTGTCAAGTGTCTGAGGTCGAATTTGAACTCAGGTCCTCCTGACTGGCCAGTGCTCTACTCACTGTGCCACCTAGCCATCCCTGGTTGGTGTTTCTCTGAAGTGCCAATGCTCATGCTGAAAATTCAACAATTAGCTCTTGCTAGTTATTTTCAGCTGGCTCCAACACAGCCCTGCCACCACTTAAGGGAATGCACAAAACACAACATATAGGGCATGTCTGGACTATTGTAATAGCCTTCTAGACGAGCTCCCTGCCTCTAGTCCCACCCTCCTCCAATGCATCCTTCACACAGTTGCCAAAATAATCTTCCTAATGAAGAGGTCTGACCCTGCTTAAAAATGTTCAGTGGCTCCCTACTGCCAATAGAACAAATTGTTTAGCCTGACATTTAAGGCCTTTTCTGCCTGGTGGTATATTATCCCCCTTACCCAGTCAGAATCCTTCTAATCCTTCAAGGATCAACACTGGCGGGAGCCACCTCCTCCAAGAAGCTTTCCCTAATTCCCCTCCCCTACCCCAGGGTGAAAATGTCCTCTCACTCCTCACATTGTCTTAGCTCTCTCCTTCAGCCCCATCTGCCCTAACTCATATTACACTTATCTGGGTACTTGTATGCCCCCAAAGGAAATATAAGGTCCTTTCCAAATGTGAATCTTTGAGTTCAAGAGAGGGACTGATCATTGTGGGGGGATGGCTTCATTTGGGAGGCAGTAGGAAAATTCCTGGATCTGAAGTAAGAGGACATGGGTTCAAATCCTGCCCCTGCCATTTACTAGTTGTGAGTGAACCTCAGTGTCCCAATCTTTAAGGTGAAGGGGCTGGACTAATTGGGGCTTCACTCAAGACCCCTTCAGCTCTTCTTAAACTGTGGGTCTGGCCCCCATTTGGGAGTTTATGGACTAAATGACCTCCCAGGTCTCTTCCAGTTCCAGATCTAGGAAGCTAGCTAAATTCATGACTTAGGGTCTCCATGAACAAAAAGATGAGGAGCTGCCTTATTGCCCGTTTCACTTCAGGACCTTATTTCATTCCACATTCTAGATGAATTTGTCCAATCTCCTGTGATAGGGCCTTCTTCCTGGCTCACCTTCCTTCCAACTTCCTTTCATGCACCACGGCCTGAGGGAAATGGCACATCTGATCTACCTCCCATTCATCCAACCTGCTAAGACAATCAATCAGCCCCTGCCACTTGATCCCACTGAGGAGAGGCTCCCTAGCTGTCAGCAAAGTCGGAAATCCCAGACTCCAATCTTTTCATATTAAATACAGCATCAGCACAGTGCCCTTACAAAGTGCAATGTCTAACACTTCACACCATATGCCAAAATGGGCCTCAAATGGATATATGACTTAGAACTAAAAGATGACATCATAAATAAATTAGACAAAAAAGAAGGGAAATTCCTGTCAGATCTATGGCTAAAGGAAGAGTTCCTGATCAAACAAGAGATAGAGAGGAACACAGAAGAGAAAATGGACACTTTTGATTCCACAAAATTTAAAAGTTTTTGAACCAACAAATCCAATGTGGCTAATTAGAAGGGAAACAGTTAACTGGCCAGTGGGGGAGGTCTTTGCAGCAAGTTTCTGTGGAAAAGGTCTTATGTCCAAAATATAAAAGGAACACTAATCAAATTAGCAAAGTTAACCCAAAAAAGTGGGGGGGGGAGCAACAAATGTTGGAGGTGCTATGGGAAAATAGGCACACTGGTATACTGTTGGTGGATCTGTGAATTGGTCTAGCTATTATGGTGCCCCAAAAGTCAAGATGTATGTACCTTTTGACCCAGCAATACCAGTACAAGGGTTATACCCCAAAGAAATCAAAGAAAAAGGAAAAGGGCCCATGTGAACAAAAGAGGGAAAGGGAAAGAACTAGAAACTGAGGGGATGCCTGGCATTGGGGGATGTATACAACACTATTGTGCTATAAGAAATGGCAAAAAGAGATGGTTTCAGACAAACCTGGAAAGATTTATATGAACTGATACAAAGCCCAGTGAGTAGTACCAGAAGAAAAATGTATACTATAATAGTTACATTGTAAAAACAAATGATGTTGAAAAACGTAATTAGTATGATCAATACAATGACCAAGCATGATTCTGATATGGCATGTTACCCAGCTCCTGACCTAGAGGCAACAGATTCAACATGCAGGATGAGACATACACTTTTATACACGGTCAATGTGGGAATTTGTCTTGCTCGATTATGCCTATCTGTTACAAGAATTTTGTTTTTCTTTTTTCCAGAGGAGGAGTAGGTAGAAGGGAGAAAAAATAAATGCTTGATAATTGAAAAACTTTATTTTTAAAAAAAACCAAAGGGTATGGCCTCTATTGGTCTGTTGTCTTTAAAAGGAGTATAAAGTTAAAGGAATTGGAATGGTTTAGTTAAAAGAAGAGAAAGCTGAGGCATAAACAGACTGTGGTCTTCAAGCATCTGAAGGATATTTATGAGTGCAACATGAGGAAAGGATTTAAATGAAAACAGGAGAGCCTTCGGTATTTAAAGGCCTTTATACTGACTGCAGCCTACATTTCCACTCTAATTACGCATTCTTCCCTGTCAGGCCCTCTATGCTCGAGCCAAACTGGCTAACTTGCTACTTCCCATGCACCACCTGCCATCTCCCATCTCCACACTCTTGCACAGCTGTCCCTCACCCCTGTAATGCTCTACCTCCTCAATCTTTCCCTTGGCACAGCCACCTCCGTTCAAGACTCGGTCTTATTGCCACCTCCTAATACGGCGTTTTCTGATCCCCCAAATTGTTAGTGTCCCCCCAAAAAGTTACAATTTATTTACTTTGTATGTATTTTGTATAAATTTATCTGTGTACCAGTTGTATCCCACCAAGTAGAACTAGCATCACATAAACTCCCTGAGGGCAGGGCCTTTTCATTTTGTCTTTGTATCCCCAGCCCTTAGCCCAGTTGTCCTCATGCTTGTTCACCCTCCCTTTTCAAAGAGGATCAATGACATCACAACGTAATGGGTGATGTCTTAACTTGCACATGAATCAGATTTCAGTGAGGCAGAGGTGCACAAAGTCATCAGCCCCACTGTCTTCTTGAGTCATGGAAGTACAGTGGCAGGACAAAAGTCAAGACCACTGATGATGACCCAGGATGCAGTGGATGATCTTGATGTCTTCAGTGTCTGACCAAGCTCTAAGTGCTCCACAGCACCTGCTTCAGCCACCTTCACAGCCATTGTTTTTATCTGCCCATTCTGCCAGAGGGAGTCTCCACATGTTTGGAGTAGACATCCTCCTCCTTAGCGTAGTACCAACATATAGTAGGCACTTAATACATTTTTGGATTAAATCAAACACTGAAATGAAGGGCCACAAGAAGTTGTGGAGTCTTTCTCTTGCTGGATTTATTTATGAATGTATGGATGAATGAAAAATCATATATTAAGTGCTTATTATATCAGCACGTTAAGTGCTAGGGACAGAAATAGAAAAGAGAGACAGTCCTTGCTCACGAGGAGTTCACATCCTAATGGGAGACATCACATACAGGAGGCTTCAGCTGCCAGTCAGATGGACAGGCCCAGTGGTCCTTAGGGAACAGTGGGCAGAGAGATGGTAATGGAGCTTCTTTAATGTCATTTCCACTGATAATACAATATCCCTTCTGTTACTGAATCATCTGGCAGGTCAAGGACTTTCTTTTCCAGGTCTTCAGTACCTCAGAATTGGCCCACTCACGCCTTTGAGAGATTGCTACACCCTGTCTGCTATGTGTTCAGGGCTCTATTTGTTGGAGCTTCCTGGCAAAGGGAAAGGCCAGAGTGTTGTTGGGCTCATGTAGCCTTGTGGAAGATGTTCCCTCTGGCTGAACTTTGCTGGTCCCGTGGCCTCAGCCCATCACCAGCAGGGTAGTTCTAGAGGACAGGGCAGTCTGTGCAGGAGCTGTGGCAGAGAAAAATCAGCCTGGGAAAGAAGTAAATGCTTAGGCTCATTTTCACTTCCTTCTAGGAATCAAGGATTTGTGATTATATTGGTACGGAAGAAGATGGCAATCAAAATATCATGGATTTAGAGTTGGGAGGAGCCTCAGATGTCATTTAGGCCAGGGATGTCAAATTCAAATAGAGATTCCTGTGGGCCATATACTGACTTAGAAAACCACATATTAACATTATCTATGTTGTGTTGTATTTTTATTTATTTTGTTAAACATTTTCCAATTACATTTTAATCTGGGGCATGAGTTTGTCACCTCTGATCTAGGATATACCACTCATTTTAAAGAGGAGGAGATGGAAGGCTGGAGAGGGGAAGGGATTGGGCCAAAGTCACACAGATAGCAGGTAGTAGAGCCAGGATTCAATCCCTCCAAGTTCAGTGCTCTTTCCACTGCACTACTCTGACATGCCTTCCACACTTCAACAACAATCTTTGTGAGATGATGTAGCCAAATATTTTTATGCCCTGGTGGGTGGCCTTTGGTGCCAACCCTCTGTGCACTTAGCTAGGCCAGGCCTTAGAGAGCAGACACACAACACAATCTGCCTCTCATCTGGTATTCATCAATCTCCCCGCATCATGGGAGCTGTCAGAGTCTATGTGCCATGGGCACACCAAGTGTCCCCCAAACGATAAGTTGACATCAGAGGAGGAGAAAAGTGAAGACCTATTTTTAAAGAAAGAACTGAACTATATTAGCTTTCTTGATAGCTCTGAGGCCACTGATCTGAGGGCAAAGTTACACTGGTGGACACTTTTAGTGTTGGTACTGAATTCTGCTGGCACATATTTCTTTATTCATTAATATTTTAACTATGAATTCCATTAAAGACTGTTTAAAACGAAGAGCTCAGCTTCATATTAAATAAATGTATTCCTGCATTGTATTGGTGTTAGTGTTATGACACAGAATCACAGAGGACCTGATGAAGTCACTGGCTACAGTTCCTTGCCCTCAGCCCAAAGCACTGGCCAGTGCCAGAGGGTGACAAAAAAGGGGCATGTGCCAGGTAAGTCAAATGATCACCTTAACCACCAGCTGCCTCACACCTGGCTAGAGACAGAATCTCTATCTTCTCAGTCTCCTCTGCTGAATCTTTAGCTAGGTCAAACCAGCTAATGGTAGGTGGCCCCCAACACTCTGTCCTAGGCCATGTTCTCTTTACCCTCTATAATATCTCATTTGGTGATGTCATCAGCTCCCATGGATTCAATGATCACCTCTATACAGGTGCTTTCCCGATCTCTTTATCTAGCCCTAACCTCTCTCCTAACCTCTAATACTGCATTTTCAACTGCCAATTAAACATCTCCAATTGGATGCCCCATGTTGTTGTTGTTCAGTCCTTTTCAGTCATGTCTGATTCTTTGTGACCTCATTTGGGTCACATCTTGGCAGAGATACTGCAGTGGTTTACCATTTCCTTCTTCAACCCATTCTACATATAAAGAAACTGAGGCAAAGATGGTTAAGTGACTTGCCCAGGGTCACACAGCTAGTAGGCATCTGAGGCCAGATTTGAACTCACTAAAAGGCGTCTTCCTTGACTCCAGGCCCAGCACTCTATGCACTATGGCGCCACCTAGCTGCCCTACCTGTGCCTGCCTAGCACATAGTAATTAATAAAAGCTTGTTGATTTGATTCTCTAGACCTGTTGCTTCACCTGTGAAAGGAGGAATTCTGACTAGTTGGCCTCTAAGATCCCTAGCTCTAGATCTTATAGAATATTACAGGAAATATTATAGCAAAGTGTTGCCAGTCAGTGGGAGGAGCCAACTCTCAGAACCCAAACTCTGTGCCTGGTTTGGCCTCTCTGTGATGCACTTATTAGGCAAGGTGGTATATTCTCCTCGCCTGTGTTTGTATCTCATCCCCCGGCAGACAGTAAGCTCTATGACAGCAGGGGCCAGGCCTTGTCTAAACTTTGTGTAACTGGGGGTTGAAGCCTGGGCCATCTGCATAAGACTCTCCCCATTGAGGACTTGGCAGTCACTTGGCACAACTGCTTAGGAGGACAGAGATTTTCTTCTTGCTTCCTGCTTCAAAAGAGGATACACATTCCAGACCCTCAGGGAGAATCTGAAAAGAAAGAGAACAGACTTTGGAAACAGACAAGTGAGGGAAAGCCATCCTCCCAGGTGTGTGCTGGTAAATGTTTAGCAGTTGGCTCTTGGGAAAAGCAGGCCATAATTTTAGGTTGGATTGGCACTGTTAACATTTTATCCCTCACTTTCTTAAGTCTAGACAACCAACAAAACAATAAATCAAGCCCTGCTTTGTAGCATTTGCCAAATTCTGAAGTGTAAATGCTTGCATGGACAATTTAACGATTGGCACTCATAAGCCAGGATAAGCTGGCACCAGCACACCCCTATATCTCCCCCAACACGTCCAACTTCCAGAATGTTTCCTTCCTTTGGGAATTCTCCCCAGAGAGAATTTGGGACCACATGTGTCCTCTCTTGAAGCAGGAAGGAAGCCTCTCTCTTCCCAAGCAGGTATGCAACAATGAGTCCTTACCAGTGAAGACAGTCATGCAAACGATCCAGGCTTGAACTTCAGGTTACATTTGTTTATCCTCCACAACCAATAGAGGGCTCTAACCAGTGGAGGTATGTGTAGCAACAAAGTTTGGATGGATGGATGGATGGATGGATGGATGATTCTCTTGCTGTGCTGTGACAGACCTCTAAGAAGTAAGAGAGCTGGCTTCAGGTAGTAGAACATGGCCTATGTATCCGAAAACCTGGGTTTGAGGTCTGGCTCTGCAATTAATTTGAAGTGTTAACTTGGGCAAGGCAAGGTCATACTTTATGTGCCTTGGTGTCTAAAAAGAGGAGGGGAGCTCACTAGGTGGGTTCTAAGGCCCCTCTTGGCTCTTCTGTGGTTCTCAGTCACTCAACTTTTCTGTGTCCCCCATGGCTTGCCACCCACATGGCAAAGTCTATTATTATTATCTATTATCATCATTCAGAGCACATTTCTCTGGCCCTTTCTCTCCACCATCTCACCAGAGTCTCAAAGCAACCATGGGAGGTGAGTGCTACAAATATCAGTATCCCCATTCACAGGCACAGAAAGAGTAGATGACTTTACCACAGCCACACAGCTAGTGTCAGAGGCAGGATGTAAGGCCAAGTCTTCCTGACTCGGAGCCAACCCCGCTATGCCGTCTCTCAAAATAATAGACTTTTTAGCACTGAAATGAGAGGCTTAATACATTCTAGGCCTCCCTTATCTTATTGCCCTTCCCCACCCAAATTTCTTCAATAAAAAACACCTACTACATGAACTGTCTTCAGCAGTTAGGTCTCTTTCCTTCACCTCCAAGAGTGATGGCATTAGTCTAGCCACATCCCAAACTTTCACTCTGTAACTGTCAACAAAGCAGGCTAGATTGGCCCAAGGGTCCTTCTCAGGAGGCCAGTGCCTAGCCTCAGTGCTTGAAGCAAAGTCACAAACCCAGTACCGATTCCTTTCAGGTCTAATGGAGCAAAATGCATTGAGGGGGATGGGAAGTTTACAAAGGGTGAATACAGGGAGGTCTATGGGACTAGCTGCCATGTCTACAATGCTTTACGAACATTGTCTCGTGTGAGCTTCACAGTTACCCTTTGAGGCAGGTATTATGTACATGACAGATGAGGCTCAGAGTAAGGGTGTGACTTGCTCATGATCCCAGTGTCAAAAATGGAATATGAACTCAGTTTCTCCTCATTCAGTTCAGCACTGTCTCCCCATAAAAGCATTAGAGCCATGAATGAATGAATGAATGAATGAATGAATGATGAAGCATTTACTAAGCACTTACTATGTGTTAAGCACTGTGCTAAACATTGGGGTCACAGATCCTAGAAGCAGATAGTCCTTGTCTTCAAGCAGCTTAGTGGGAGACAACACCCAAAGGGGAGTGGTGGCCAGGGAGAGGCAGTTTGGTCAGAAAATTATAAGGATGACCAGTGGGGCCATGGGAGTAGATTGATACATCCCATCCAAGAACAATAGCAGAGTGGCTTAATCACAGTTCAGAATTCAAGAGCTGGGTTTGGGGTAAGGGGGAAGGGGGCAAGTTTCTCAAAGATGAGAAGGTGGATAGTGAGACTAACAGAGGAGATGGGAGGGAAGTGATGTATGGAGAAGCAAACAGCTAGGACTTCCTCTAACTTTCTGTGATATATCAAGAGACAGGAAGGCCACTCCCTCTACACTATCCATCTATCCAGTTATGCCCCTCCACTTTACATTTATACACATGTGCACCCACATACGTACACACACACACATACACACACACATCAAGCGAGCAACCGCCTCCTTTTTCCGTAACTATCATAAGCTCTTCATCCTTTGCCCAAGTCAAAAACTGTCCTCACAATGTTGCCCAAGACATTACAACATGACAAAGACATTTTTGCAACACACTCAAGAATCTTGCCAGGCTAATTGAGAAACAAGAGACTAGGAGACTTCCCTTTTGCTGGTCTCCCTCCTCATCTCAGTTTTTCATCATCCTGCTAGCAATCACACAATCTCCCTTCCATCTGACCTGGAGCAGTTGCCCTGCCCCAAGGGAGAAATCTACCAGAGCACTTTCCCAAAACCCATGAGCTCAGCTAGACCTGGAGGGAGAAGAGCATAGCTGGTTAGTAGGGCCGCTTAGCCCCAGCTGGTTAGTGTTTCCTGGGCCAAGTTTTTCTCTGTGGTAATAGTTTCTATCTCCCTCTCATAGGTACCGGACCCTCTGGTCCTATTGCAATTACCTGAACCCCAACACTCCTGGACTGACCTCAGACATGCAGCAATAGAACAACCCTTTCAAATCTAGAACTACCCTTGGATATCCAAGACAGGCTCAGTCTGATTTCAAATCTTTAGGACTCCTGGTAATTGACCTCTACAGTCTATAAGGGACCTTAAGAGTCATCTAGTCTAGCCTCCTGCACTGTGCAAAAAGTCTCTCCTAGACTTCAGAAAAACCTGGAAAGACTTGCATAAACTAAGACAACTCCAAAAGAGTCATGATGGAAAATGCCATCCACATCCAGAGAAAGAACTATGTAGTCTGAACACAGATTGAAGCAGACTATTTTCTCTCTCTTTTTTGTTTCTTCTTTCTTGTGGTTTTTCCCTTTAGTTCTAAATCTTCTTTACAACATGACTAATGTGGAAATATGTTTTTTAAAAAGTTCTCTCCTACAATGACTCTGATAGTTTCTACTTGAAATACTCCAGTCATGAAGAATTCGTTACTGTACCAAGCAGCCCATTCCCTTTGGGGACTTCTAGACACTTAGAACACTCTTCCTTATATTTAGCTGAAATTTGCCCTATAGCTTCCAAGTTCTCCCCTTTAGTACTGCCCTGAATAAATATATTCCCTTTCCCATGGGACTTAGATACTTTTACAGACCTGAGAAAACATCCACATCGATGTTCCTTCCACCTGGTACAGATTGCCACCCAATCATATTGTCTTCTCATCGTCTCCAACCCCGTCCTTTTTTCTTCTATAGGTGTGTGAATACCATCTCCAATCATGGATGTCTTCCAAGATGTCTTCTATCACATGAAAATCTTTCATATACTCACAGGCAGCTTATAGGAGGGCTAGCCAATTCCAGAAGTCTCCTGAAAAAAATAGCCACCCTCTGACCTGTTGGCATTTCAAGCAGGGCCAGAACCAATCATTCTTGAGCCTGCAGCAATCAAGAAGTATGTACCAGGTTAAGTAGCAAAATCTAATTGTTAAGGGGAAGGGGAAGGAAGTGACCCTGAACCTCAAAACACAATGCTCTCTGAGCAGAGAGACTACCTTGTAGCAAGGAATAGGGGAGGTCACAAAGGGAACAGAGCAGGGCAGGCTGGAAAGGAGTCTGAGGAGGGGGCAGTGGAGAGCAATAGTCCAGTTAATAGCTTCCTATTTAAACTAATTTTGCATGTTAACTAGGGTTTCAAGCTTATTGGTTTCTATCTCTGAAAGAGTTCAAGAGCTGTTAATACCCTCTAAATTTCAGCACCTTGGGGCAACACTCCATTGCTCCACCTTAGTCATGGCTCTCATTCCCAGACTAGCCTGAGTATTCATTTGCATTTATTAGTCACACATGACATATTTCCCCCAATCATTTAAGGAAGAAAAAGCAGAACTGCACCAACATTCTGTAGAGCTACATACTTTTCCGTCTCAAAAAAGAAACAGGATAGCATTTCAAAAATTATTGGCCACAGCAATGATTCAGTGGAAATGAAGTGAGGTTTATGTTTTCCTAGCTTGGTTGTGTCACATCCATCAAGACTAGGTTTCCATACACATTCTTCAAGAGGATAGGGGCCAGACCTATGGTTTCAGTGACAATGGGAACTCCTGGATGAGCAAACTCCCTCCCTCAACACAGGGTAGCACCTTCTATATAACTTGCAGTCTTAAGAGAGTTGCCTAGGTCACTGAGAGTCTAAGTGACTTGCCCAGTATGTCAGAGTCAGAACTTGAACCCAGGTCTACCTAGTTCCACGACTTGTCCTCTATCTATTATGTTATGTGGCACAAGGAAAAATGGCTCTGGGGTGAGGAAGACCTGGGTTCAAATCCCACCTTTGACACTTAATGGATAAATATCCCTGGGATAAGTCATTTAATCTCTCTGACTCAATTTCTTCACCTTTAAAATGGGTGTAATAGCACTTGTAAGACTCAAATGAGAAATTATTTGTTGTACACATTTTTCAATATCATAACTAAAGCAATTTCATCTTACCAGAGTAAGCACTGTCTCCACAGCTGCACTCAATTCCTTGGAGGCCTTTAATAAGGATATCCGGGAAAGTTCTCAGAGGTCCCAGAACCTGCCAGGCCACCTCTGGTGATCCCTCAGATTCTGATCTG
The DNA here is from genome assembly GCF_011100635.1 of Trichosurus vulpecula. Taxonomy (NCBI): domain Eukaryota; kingdom Metazoa; phylum Chordata; class Mammalia; order Diprotodontia; family Phalangeridae; genus Trichosurus; species Trichosurus vulpecula. Next base: position 22,317,014 of record NC_050582.1, read on the forward strand.
TAGGCCCTCCTACCTTCCTCAGCTGGCCTACTTTGTTCTCAGGAATATTATGAAAAGGCCCAGAGGACAGTATTCAACGTGTCTGTCAGAGGGATGGGTGTTCTATGAAGGAGCTACAGGTAGACAGTGACAAGAATGCCACAGGGTGGATGGATGGGCTCCGTACCACCAAAGGCAACGGCCACAGCAGTACAATTCAACCCACATGTATTAAGTGCCTGATTATTATTATCAATAATAATAATAGCTATGTGCCAGGTGATATGTTGGGTGCTAAAAATACAAAGTCAAAGCAGATCAGCCTTTGCCCTCACAGAGCTTACGGTCTTCTGGGACAGGATACAATATGTACCCACGGAAGCAAAGACAAAGTAAATACAAATAATTGCAAAGTTATTTCAAGAAGGAAAGAAATAAGCATTTATTAAGCACCTACTGTGTGCCACGCACTGTGCTAAGTGCTTTACAAATATGATCTCATGCGATCTTCACAACAGCGCTGGGAGGTAAGTGCTATGGTTATTCCCATTTTATAGATGAGGAAACTGAGGCTGAGAGAGGTTAAGTGACCCGCACAGGATCACAAACCTAGTGTTGGCAGTCAAACCTATGCAGAGGTCTTTCTGACTCCAGGTCCAATCAACCATCTCTCCATTGCACCACCTGCTGCCTCTATGAGAAAATGTGAGATGGATGGGGGTGAGGAATAGCCGGCTGGGCAGTTTGACTTGACCCTCTAAGAACACAGCCAATGAATTGGTTAATTTTACCTGTAAGTGACCATGCATTGCTACATGATCTTTTTATTTTCATTTAAGAACTACACGGATTTGCGTTGAGTTATGTGGGCTACTTTGAAACTGCAACAGCTTTGAGTTATTTACCTTTTGGTTACTCCGTTTCCCAGCTATATTACCACCCCCTTTCCTAATAACCCCCAATTTGTCAATATCTTCTAAAGAGGAAAAAAAATCGGGACTCTCTGTAGAAAACAATGCATATATGGGCCTGATCTTGCCTTGAAGGCCCATAGCAAGGTAAATATCCCAGAAGACTACTGCCCCAGACTCTTCATGGCCACAAACCAAACTGGCTCTGACCCAGATCAGGAAGGGGAAGGCCAGAGGGCTCTGCTCACCTCCAAAGAGCCTCAGGACTGTGTTGTCCTTGGTATCAAAGACCACTTGGGGGTCAGCTTGCCTGTAAACCCAATCCAAAGGTCTGGATCCACCAAAAGCCAAGCTTGCACAACCCCAGGCCAACCACTTCCCAACATCCCTGATCCTTGGGCCTGTCTACACATGGAGGAAAATATTGGGCTAAACTGCCAAAAGCTGGTGCAATGCAGATCTAAGGGCTGAGCTGCTCTGTGGGGAAGGTGACAGGGGAAAGCACTTGGACTCCCTAGTCAGATTCAGTTTGGAATCTCACTTCCACTGTTCTTAACCTAGTTTACCACACATCCTTGTGCAAGTGCCTCAGTTTCTTCATCTACCAAATAAAGGGTAAGACTAGATGGCTTCTGAGGTCCCTTCCAGCTCTACATACAGGCTCTTATGGTCCTACTCTGTGTTAAGTGCAATGTGAGGCTCTGCAGAAGACATCAAATAAGGATACGGGAGGCTTACTGGTACAGTAGAAATTGTACAGGTTTTGGACTCAGAGGCCCAAGGTTCAAATCCTGCCCTTATTACTCACACAAACTTGGTCCAGTCACTTAACTTACCTAGGCCTCAGTTTCCTTGACTGTAAACTGAGGAGGCTGGACTCAAGGGCCTTCTGGAATTCCTTTCTAACTCTAACTCTCTGATCCTACATGTGACCTTAGGCAAATCATTTCACAGCCCTGGGTCTTTCAGCCCCCTTATCTCAAAAATGAATAGTTTGGACTAGTTCAGTGGTATTAAATGCCTGTAGAAACAGAAGTCACTGATCCATGAATAAGGATCCCTACAGGTCCTACATTGACTTAGTTTTAAAATGCGATATTCTCTTTTTCGTTGTGTTTTTATTTGTCAAGTATTTCCCAATGACATTTTAATGTGGTTGAGGCCACAGTTGGGAATATTGTCCCACTGGCTTTGTTTCTGACCCCTCTGACCTGGCTTCGGTGGCCCTTTCCAGCTCTGGAGCTGGAGGGGGGCCCATTCTGCTCTATAGAGGAGGGTGGCAACCACTCCAAGGCAGGCCACTCTGGGCCAGATCGTAGCCTGGTCTGTTCCCTTTTCCCTACCTTCCTTGCCAAGGCACCTGGAGATGCTCCTCCTCAGTTGGTCACAAACCATCTGTCCTATTTAGAGATACCAACCTGACAGCTCGCCCTGCTCCCAGCCTCTGCAAAAGCATATGGGGCTCCTTAGTGATTATAGTGATGGAAAGGGGACCATGTAGGCCGGGCAAGGAACCAGGAAGGGAAACGGAATCATCTGTGACAATGCATGGTGTCCCTGGTCCAAAACCCAGAGACATATTCATGTCATTCAAGTCCTGAAGTCCGCAGAAGCAACCCATAACGACTGGAAACAGCACCAAGATCCATCTTCCCTCCTTTGAGTGGTATATTACCTATTCCACTCACAGCATGACTCAGTGTCTGGTGCAGAGTGCTGGGCAAGTGTTTCTCTTCTGCAAACCTCAGTTTCATCATCTGTAAAATGGGGACAGTCATAGCACCTACCTCACATGGTTGATGTAAAGACTAAATGAAATCATGGACATAAAGAGCTAGGGAAATCTCAGTCTTTCACGGCTCAAGTCAAGGGTGACCCACACTAGGCTTGCCCTGCTCCCCCCTCCCCAATTCCAGCTCTTAATGCTTCCCACCATACACATGTACAAATGTACTTTGGATACATTTTATACAGTTTCTCTGGCTACATGCTGTCTCCTCTCCCACTTCCCCCAATGGAAGCTCCCTAAGGACAGGCACTGGTTTTTCATTTTTGGTTTTGTTTTGTCTTTCCATCCCCAGCACTTCAGCATAGTGCCTGGAACAGAAGAGGCGCTTGAGAAATGTTTATTTGAGTGGATGTCTTATTTCTCCTATTATTAAGCAAGAACAAAGTAACGATTAGACAGGTTTAATACCAGAGGGTAACCTAAATTACCTTTTTTAATTAGGGAGTAGGTTAAAAATGGCAGTATCTTGTTCAAACCCTCACGTGTTCCACGTTGTTATGACAATCACTTGTTTTGACAAGTTAAATGTTAGTCTAATAGTGTCTGGAAAACAAATTGTCCCCACCAGTGACATTGGCTGATTAGTCTTTATTTACATCAACAAAGTTGATATATTTGAAGCATTAATTAATTTTCCCATTGAGGTGACCTTTCCATTAAAAACAAACTTTAAAAAGAAAGAGAAAAACAAACATTTGCTCGTCAGTATTTTCAAGTCACTCAGTCAGTTTTTTTTCCCAAAATCTCGACCCTTGGGCCTCCCAAGTCTCCCAACAGTTGGATGAGAAGGGCAGGTAGGACATTGCTACACCATTCTCACTTACCAAGACATACCACAATCAGAACTCCTACCACAGAAATTCAAAGTGCTTTAAAAATATCTCATCTTTTTAGTCTTCGCAGCCCTAGTTTAGAGTAACTGCTATTATCCTATTTAGGGTAGAATGAGGCAGAGACTCCAAGTAAATAGCAATGGTTCCATGGTCCATCAAGGGAACTCTCGTCCTCTTCACCAGCCTGCCCATGCCAGGGGTGGGTAAGAATGTGTGCCAAGCAATCTTCCCAGCTTCATGACCCTCAAGGACAAGAAAGAAGGCCTGGCAAAAACAAGCCCTTGGGCCAGCAAGATGTGGGGGAGGGCTGTGGCTTTGTTTGCAAGCCAACATAGGCATCTGCCTCTTTGGGGAATATTAAGCTAACTTTGGATTTCATAACCCCATAAAGCCATTCTGAGCTCTATTGTGGGCCAGCAGCTGGCGATCCCCTACCAGCAGACCAGAGGGTGACCCAACACCATTATCTCTACCCTTACAGGCAAGACTGTGGATCTCACTCTGGAGAAAGGCCACCAAGGAGCCTCCTCTGCCCCAGAGCAGTATACATTCAGTCCACTTTCTCTGTCTTCATCCCCCTCCAATATCCCAGGAGAAAGAGTCAAGTTATCTGGCTTTGAGACCTGACTCTGCCTCTCTAGCCTGGTGTGACTTTGGACAAGTCACCTGCCCTCTCTGGGCTCATTTTTGTCTTTTATAAAATGAGGCAGGTGTATGAGCTGAGCTCTGAGGTCCTTTGTGGCTCTACCATTCTATGAATCACAATGAAAAAATACCGCCAATGGCTATCTCAAGCCAGGGCCAAAGCGTCAAGTTTCAACAGCAAGCTCACTGTTACACGCAGCTCACTTTCCCTCTCCATGTCATCGGAGCCCAATAGAAGCACTGGCTTTGGAGTCAAAGGGCCCGGGTTCAAATCTCAGATCTGTTAAGTATTAGCTATGTGCCCCTGGGCAATTCATCCCTTTCTCTGGATCTCTGTTTCTTCATCTAGAAGAGGAGGGGGCTGAAAGAGATACTCTGTAAGGCCCATTCCAACTTTAGTTTGGAGGATCTGAGGAACTGAGCCAGCCAAGTCCTCTGCCAGTGCCCCACTAAGGGCGTGAAGGTGACCCTGGGCTCTCCAGGGTTATGCTGGCAAAGCGTAAGTGCAGCCAAGTACCATCTGGCTGGAAGGACCTGGAGGACAAGCTGGCAAGGAACCACCGTGGGTTATCTGTGCACCTTGACTTCACCAAACTCCTATAGTCCTTGGGGCAATCACAGGCTAATGTTTCAACCATAGTGGTTCTCTCAGACCCTGTCCTAAATCGGAGGGGGGGTGGAGCCTTGCTTCAGCGAATGGGAGCCTGCTGGTGAAGCCCCTGGTCTGTGAAGGACTGTTCCAGTTGATGGCCTGCTCTCAAGAGAAAATATCAGGAGCAGCTAGGTGGCGCAGTGAGTAGAGCACCAGCCCTGGAGTCAGGAGGACCTGAGTCCAAATCTGACCTCAGACACTTGACACACTTAATAGCTGTGTGACCTTAGGCAAGTCACTTAACCCCAATTGCCCTGCCTCCCCCCCACCCCAAGAAAAAAAAGGAAATCCCATCCCATCCCTTGGAATGCTTCACTGCAGGACTGCAAAGAGGGTGCTAAGGGAGTATGCTGACCCTGGCTGTCTGAGCTGCCCAAGCTTCCCTGACCTTAGTGGCAAATGAAGCTGCCAAAGGGAAGGCAGAGGCAAGGGGAAGTCAGGGAACAAATGAAGCAGGCATCCCTTGGAAGCAAAAAGCAATCGAGCATCTCAAAGATACCTCTGTCCCAAAACACAAGAGTTTATCATTTGAAGGGGGCTTCAGACTGTAGTGGATAGATCCATCCAGCTGTCTTGTAGTCAGAAGACCTGACACTGAGTCCTGGCTCCATTAGTTCCACGAAATGTTACACCAGGAAAGTCACTTGAACTTTCTTAGGCCGTGGTTTCCTCATGTGTAAAATGATGCTAATAGTACTTGCTCTCCACAAATAGGACCAGAGACTAAGAGCTTGAAGGGATCTTCAAGGCTATTTTACAGATTAGGAAACTGAGGCCCAAAGAGGGAAGCAAGTGCACAGAATTCCAGCCTCCCAGGATCTCAGTTGGAAGGGCTTTCAGTGACCATCCAATCCATACCTGAAAAGGACTCCCCTCTGCAACATCCCCTACTGGTGTACAAGAGGCCTTGAGTCTCCGCCATATGAGAATCAGTTAAAGGAAACAGGAAGGTTTAGTTTGGAGAAGAGACTGGGGGAACATGATTACTCTCTTCGAGTATTCAAAGGACTTTTATTAGGAAAAGACATTTGACTTGTTCCGTTTGGCCCCAAAAGACAAAACTAGAAATATAGGGCACAAGTTGCAAAGGGGCAAGTCCAGGTCTGATGGAATGAAAGGCTTCCAGAAGTGCAATGGGAGGCCTCAGGAGGCAGGCGGTTCCTTCCATTCCTGTAGGGCTTCACAGCGAAAGCTGGACATCCCTTTGTTGAGTGTGGTATAGTAAGGATTAGGGTTTTTTGTTTTTTGTTTTTTTGGTTCTGGGTTAGACTACATACTTCGAAGGTCTTTTCCAGCTGAACAATTCTGCAAGTTGGTGTTCCTGTCATAATGGTAGCAGGCAATTTCAAAGTGGGTCCAAAAAAGCCAAATTCAGCACCTTCCCACTACACCAGGGTTGATATGAGAAAAGCACTTGTCAACTTTGAGGACTCCAGAAATGTCTCCCCACATGCAACAATACCTCCTCCCCCATCCCTGATTTGAAAAGGCTACTGGGGCAGTCAGTCTTCTGCCCCAGCAGCAGCCAAAGGGTATCATCTACACCTTCGGCAACTTCTCCCACTTTGTCTGACTGGAGATCTGCAGGTTGGGAGTGCTGAGCTCTGAGCTGTTTCCTTTGGAAGCATAGTACAGACTGCGCAAAGCCATAGACTGTAAGAGGGCCTCTCGAGCTCGGGACACCTCAATGTTTTGCTCTTGTGAGATCTGAAAGCTTATGTGATTCAAGTTGTTCATCAGTAGATTGGAAGCCACAAGACTGGTCACAGAGTGGCACCGGGTCAGGTTCTCTTCAAAAACCTGCTTGTAGAGCTCATCCACCTTCTTTTCCACATAGATGTTAAGCAGTGAGTTGGACAGGGGCTGCTTGTGCAGGAGGATGCTTCTTTCTCGAACCTCATCCCCAGGTGGGAACTTGTATGCCACAGAGGGCGGCCTGCTGGGGATGGAAGAATGGCCCAGTGGGATGTCCTCTGAGAGAAGCAGAGGCCCAGTGAAAGCCTCATCATGGACATGGTCCATGAAACAACCAGAATCGTAAGCATGCCCCACACGATTCCCCCCGATATGGAGATCAGGATAATTCTGGCAGATGCTGGTGCAGGACCACGAGCGATACAGATCCAGCTCGTTTTCTTCTGGTGGGGCTCTTTGGGGGATCTGCCAAGCTGCAGATGCATTACCCTGGAGGGCTGCACTCTGCTGGCCCTGCATCACCACCCGGTCTGCTGATTTCTGCAGGCACACATCCTTACTGTGCTCTGGGTGGCTTGTAGGCCTACCTTGGTCTGGCCTTTTCATCTCAGTGGACAGAAGCTTAGCTTCTTCACTCTCCAAAAGCTGGTTTGTCCAAGTTTCCTTTTTCTCTTTGGGGTTCTGCTTACATATGTGCGGTTTGTATGGCTTAGTGTGTTCTCGGTACAGGATACCAGGTAGGAAAGCTTCTGCTAACATTGTCAGACAAGCCTGCTAACCAGCAGAGTGCAGTATAACCCTAAAAATGAAGAGTTCACATAAGGAATAGTGAGAATGCGGTCAGGGGAGGAATTCCACAGACCACTGGTCTGCAGATTTTTTTTTGATTGAGTGCCCATATCAGTAAGAAAAAGAAATTGAGCATATGCCCCCCAGTAACCACCTATATTCCTATCTATAAATCTCACACACACACACACACACACACACACACACACGCATCCCACTGGCCATTTCTAGGCTATCTTCTGACCAAGCTGCCCCCATTCCAGCACCAGCCTCACCTCCCCCCTCCCAGAACCTTGGGATCTGCCTTCTCACTACCCAGCTCTGAGCGGTAAGCTTGTCCCTTCTCGTGCCCAGGCCTCCACCCAACTCGCCCTTCATCTCCAAACCATACCCCACCCCTTTCCAGCTCCCCTTGACATGATGTCTTTTCCCAGGACAAAGGAAGCAGGGACTGGCTTGCTTGTTTATATTTGTACTCGCCGGGCTTAGCACAGGGCCAGGCACAGAGTGCTTAAGAAATGTTCACCTATCTATTACTCTATGTGCATTATAAAACTTACAGAAAAACAGCATTTGAAAAAGGATGAGATCAAACATTTATTAATTTCCTAATAAACCAAATATTTCTTAAGTGCCTCCTACGTGGGCCCAGAACTAGACCGAGTGCGGGTAACAGAAGCACTAAGAATCCCTCCTCTCAAGAAGCATCCATCCTCATGGGGCAGACAACAAGTACATATTAAAAACATCTGGGACAGATGTAAAGCGAATAACCACACTGAGCAGACAGACAGATAAAGGAGTGAAACCCAAGGCACTGAGGAAGGGGGCACGAGCAGTTTGTGAAAGCAGGAAAGACTTTGTGCAGAAGGGGGTGCTTGAGCTCCATCTTAAAGAAAGAGAAGGCCTCTGAGAGGCAGGTGAGGAGAGAACATATCTCAGGGACAGGGATGGGCAGGGGACGGCCATGAAGAAGGGAGATGAACTGAGACAATGCCAGTTGGGTCTGGGATGGCAGAGTGCAGGAGACGGAGTAACACAGAAACGCGGAAAGGCAGGTTGGGGCCAGGTTGGGTATGGATTTAAAAGTTAAACAGAGGTCTTTGGTTTGGGTTATTCTACGGGATGTTCCTAAAGTCTGGACACATGGGCAAAAAAATGCAGATTTTCAAGAAATGAAATGAATGAAATTTTCAACAATATTTTATTTAATTGGAATATTAACAAATAATATCTTCAATATGATTTCCATCATCTGTGATGCGAAGGTTGATTGCCTTGCAAGATTCACATCAACTCGATACAATAACTCCACATTGCTGTCAATTTTAGCACATTCATTCTTTATGAGTTCAGTCAAGTGTGTTTCATCTGTGATTTTCATTGAGTGCACCTTCTCCTTTAGCACACCCCAGAAAAAATAGTCAAGGAGGCTAAGGTCTGCTATATTTGGAATATTTCAAAATATGCATTTTGCCTATGGGTCCAGACTTTAGGGACACCCTGTAGAGGCCATGGGGACCCACTAGAGTTGGTTGAGTAAGGCAGTTGCATGATTAGATCTGTACTTCAGGAAAATGGACTGGAGTGGGGAGAGGCTGGAGACAGGGAGACCAAGCAGGAGGCTGCTGCCGTAATCTGGAGAGAGGAGATGAGGCAGCTGTGGGACTAAAGAGAAGGGGTCAGATAGGAGAGACTTGAAGGTAGCAACAGTAAGATCTGGCAACTGAATGAATACGTAGAGTGAGGGAGAGGGAGAAACTGAGGATGACGTCAAGGCTGTGGACCTGGGTGAGTGGGTGGATGGTGGTGCCATTGACAGAAATAGGGAAGGAGGAACGGTTTGAGGGGAAACATGATGGTTTCGGTTTTAGATATATTGATTCCAAGATGTCTGTAGGAGATCCAGTTGAAAATGTCCAATAAGCTTAGTGCAGAGACTGGGGCTACATATGGAAATCTGGAAGTCATCCACATAGATACTGACAGTTAAAGCCATGGGGTCTGATAAGTCACCAAGAGAGGACAGAAGGAGAAGGGAAGAAAGACCATGCCAGAACCTGGGGGAACGGCCACATCAGGGGCCAGAACAGGTAGTAAGATAGACCAGCAATGAAGAATAGCAGGGAACCCCAAAGAGGTGACAATATCCAGAAGAAGGTGGCCAACAACGTCAGATTTCACAGATAGGTCAATCTGGACAAAAACTGAGAAGAGATCGCTGGGAACTTCTCAGAGACTGTAGCTTCAGTCGAGTGATGAGGTTAAAAGCCAGACCACAAAGGGCTGGGGACTTGGAGAGGAGAGGAGGTGGAGGCAGGTAGACAATGTTTAAAAGAAGAACAGCTTGGGGCAGCTAGGTGGTGCAGTGAGGAGAGCACCGACCCTGGAGTTAGGAGGACCTGAGTTGAAATCCAGCCTCAGACACTTGACACACTTACTAGCTGTGTGACCTTCGGCAAGTCACTTAACCCCAATTGCCCTGCCTTCCCCCCTGAAAAAAAAATAAAAAAAAGAACAGCTAAGAACAGGAGGAAAGATATAGGGGATTGTTAAGGGATTGAAAGGGTCTAGTGAAGGGCTTTTTTAAGGATGGGAGAGTCATGTCTGAAGGCAACAGGGAAGCAGCTAGTTGAGAGGGAGAGATTGATGACTGGAGGAGGAGAGGTGACCGAAGGGAGATTAAGTGATATGTAGAAGAGGTGGCCTTGGCCATGAGAACCACCCCTCTTGGTGAAAAACTGGGGGAAAGGCCAAAAGAATGAGAGGTGATAGAGAATGAGACAAGAGGGAGCTCAATTTTTTTCAGTAAAATAAAGAGTCAAGGTCCTCAGCTGAGAAAGAGGGGAGAGGAAGAGGTGTGAAGAGCAGATTTGGAATAGCTTCTGCCGGAGGGAGATAGGGAATCAATTAGGGATGAATAAAAGAACTGCCCTGCTTCAGTGAGGGCCCAGCTTCGCTTGGAAAGTCAGCATGGTTGTGAGATTTCCTCGAGCTTTGTGCGGCATCTCCAGAGTAGGAATGAAGGAGGCAGATGGTGATGAAATAATATGTGATTCCAGAGTTAACAGGGAGTCACTGGAATTTATTGGGTAGGGGGAGTGACATATTCAGGCCTGTGCTTTAGGAAGAAGGGAAATTTGGGTAGCTGTGGGGAGTGGGGAAGGCCTGAAGCTGGGAGGACAAGGAGGCTATTGCAACAGTCCAGGAAGGGGCTGACAGAATGAAGGTGGTGGTCATAAGAGCTGAGAGAAGGGGATGTATACAAGAGATGTCGGAGAGCCAGAAAAGACAAGATTGGCAACTGGTTGGATACAGGGATTATGAGAGTGAGGACACGGCTGACTGGGAGGGGTAGAAGCTGGGTGACTGGAAGAAAGATGGCAATCTCAAGATAGGCAAGTTTGGAAGAGAGGTACCATTGGTGGGAAAGGCCGATCACACCCCAGTGATGCCATCTCATCCTGTGTGACTGTGTGCCCAAAGGGGGAGGGAGGGTCCTTACTCTTTCACTGGTGCCATGAGATGATTTGGGAGCCAAGGGGTGGAAACACTGAGGGACAAGGTGGAGGTGGATGGGATTTTGCCTGGTGAGGGGTCACCTGGTAAGCCAGCATGGGAGGGGATGGAGTGGGAATGAGAGAAGGGAGTGGTGTTAGAGACAAACTCAGGATTGTCACTGATGCTATACCACCTCACTACTTTGGGATACTCGACTACAGACAAGTGGTTTTAGGGAAGCAATGTTTTATAGACAAATGAAAGCTGGCTTAGGACTGAGAAGGTTCAGACACTCCATGCATACATTGGCCCTTCTTACTCAATCTCCCATCTCTGGACCTTTGCATGGGCTGTCCCCTATGCCTGGAATGCACTCCCTTGGCTCACTGCCACTCTCTTAGAATCCCTGGCTTCCTTCTAAGGCTCCACCCAACTGCCAATTCCTATATACAAGGTCCTTTATTCCTTTTGAAGCCCTTCACACCTGCCTTTCCAAGCTTATTATACATTATTCCCTTGCATGGTGCCTTCTTGTTCTTCACACACAACATTCCCATCTCCCACCTCCATTCTTTTGTAAGGTCTGTTCATCATGCCTGGAATGCACTCCTCCCTCCTCACCTCCACTTCACAGAATCCCTGGTGGCCTTCAATACTCAACTCAGGTACAGCCTCCTACATCACCATCAGCTGCTAGTGCCTCTCCCTCCCCCGCCCCACCCCAATTACCCTGTCTTTAATTTATCTGTAGCCTGTATTTACTTGTATGTGCACAATGCCTGCACCAATCAAAAATGAGCCCCTAGGAGGGGGGTACTGTTTCATGCCTGAATGAATGGATAAAATAAAAATTCAATTAAAATATAATAATTAAAATAAACTACATCGCTTATAAATGTTTTCACACATATAAATGTCCCCAAGACAGTACTAGAACCTAGGTGTCCTAGTACCAGAGGTTCCCACCACAACAGGGACTGGATCTATGCTTTTATTGGTGTAAGGAACTCCGTCCCTCATGAAAGAGGTGCTGGTGCCCTGGTACTGTTGCCCAGGGACTGTCTCTCCTCAACTTATCCTAGAGCACTGAGGGCTTAAGTGATCTGCCCAGGGTCACCCAGCCAGCACAGGTCAGAGGCAGGACCAGAACCCTGTGTTCATGGCCAGCTCTCTCTCCACACTGCCAGGGCACCTGATCACCCTACAAAGCCAACTTGGCTCCCAGGGAAGTGGGGCTGAATACACCACCAATTACTAATTTTAGAGTCCTAGGTAACTGGGAAGTAAGGATGGCTTAGAGTGGGGCGTTTCACTGTCCCTGACCCTACGGGCTGCTACGCTTTGGCATTTGCCCAGGACTCCGCCTGCTCTCATGCCCATTCCCTGGAACGCTTTGAGAAGCCCCTACCTTGGAGTCACAGGGAGGCCCTGGGCACTTCCCGTAATCAGGGCCCGAAGGAGGGCACTTCACACAGAATATAGCTGGCCCCCTCTCTGTTCCAGTCCTAGGCTGTGATCTCTAAGCGTTCCGGGGCAAACTCCTTGGGGCCAGGGTCCGAGGGCCTGAGGCTTACCTTGCTCCGAGGTCCCAGCAGTGCAGCACATGCAGCCCCTCAGGACTGGCTGCCTTTTCTTGGTTCCTGCCAGAGACAGCCCTGACCACCGAGCACTCCTTCCCCTTTGGTGGCCAACCCAGTGGGCGGGTCACAAGGGCAGCGATGACTAGGCCTCGAAAGAGGATGTGGGAATATGCGCCCCGAGGGCCCAAGGCCTGGGTTTTCCCGGGAAGGGGGAAGCGCACCCTCCTTAGGGGGCCTTCTGCCCGGGGTGGAAAGGCGCCCCGCCTTCCGCCCCGGCGCCCCCGGCCCCCCTACACAGACACCCACCCCTCCGGCCCACGGGCTGCTGGTGCCCCCGCGGTCCGGCCCTTTCAGCAGCCTTATTAATCCTCACACCCTGACGGGGGGGGGGGGGGGGCGGGGGGGAGTGTGCACACGGGATAGCGAGTGGTACAACAGGCAGAGCCCCAAGTCGGCAGGAAATTGAGGCTGAGAAGTCTAGGGGACTTGCCCAAGATCCTACAGTCAGTGAGTGCCACGCGGGGGGGAGGGGGAGGGGAGAGGGAAAGGCAGTGAACAGTCGCTCTCCCCAAGTTTCCCCACAGCTCATTGGCCACCGTGGCCGGCCCGAGCTGCCCGGAACACTGCGGGGGGGGGGGGGGGGAGGGGCGGGGGCGGAACGTCTGTGCGCGTGCGTAAGTGGCGGGGCGGGCGGGGACGGAGTCGGGGAGGGCGGGGAGGGACGGCCGAGCAGCGCCCACGCCATCCTCGCCTGGCCGGAGCTGCCGCTCAAATAGCTTTGTGCGTATAACCCCGCCCTGTCTCCTGCTCTCAACTTCCTCCTCCTTTGTACCCCTTTTTACTAGGGAGCGAGGAAGGCGAGGCTTCAGAGAACTGGGTTCGAATCCTACCTACCATCTCTGTGACCTTGGGCACGTCAGTCAACCCTTCTGGGGCTCAGTAAAATGTGTACTAGATGAACCCTCTAGATCTAGGAGTGCCTGCCTTCCAGGTCCCCAGAACGTAACGATCCTGGATCAACCCTGAAGTTGCCACCTTACTGAGAGGAAGAGGTGGGGGTGGGAGAATCTAGTCTGACCCTCAGGTAGTACCAAGGAGTGAACTGAGGCCCCAAAGAGCGGCATCGACTTGGCCAAGGTCTCACTGCTAGCAAGCAGCAGGCTTGGGTTCCGTGACTCTGGGCTCATTCTCATTCGCCCATACATTTCACTGTCTAGGAAGCCTGCAGTCACATTAAACCCACCAAAGTGACTGAACCGTTCTTTTCTCCAACGTCAGGCTTAGCCACTTGATTGCCTGGTGGCTGGGACTGATGGATGGCCAGGTCTGAAAATGGGAGACGAGAGGGGGAGGGGAGAAAAGGAGAATGAGGAGGAGGCGTAAGCTGGGAGACTACAGAGAAGGGAAGTGGGGAGTGAGGAGAGGGGGACGAGGAAGAGGGGGAAAGAAAACAGGGAGGAAGAAAAGAGGGAGGAGCAGGGCCACACAACCCACTGCTTCAGATGATTAACCGCGAGGACAGTCATCCATAGATACTGAAAATTGAAAACAGAAGCCCATTGCCCCTTGTTGACCAATCAAGGCTACCTTGACTGGTTTCCCTTAGCAACAGGAGAAGTGGGTGAGGGAGGATGCCCCTGTTGCCTTCAGGTCTCCACCAGTGAAGTGGCAGGTCCCAAGCAACCCCTCAGACATTGCAATGAACTTCTCTAGCTCTCTATTAAAGTTTATTACACCAGTCAGACCCAGTCCTTAGAGAAAAGTGAAAGGAGGGGAAAGGAAGAGATGAGAGGAGGAAAGAGGTCATTATCCCTCCCTGGGAGTCAGTCACTTTATCTATAAAATGCTGACCTCTCAGAGTCGTGGTATTCCATGTAACTCCAGAGAAGTGGGTAGCCCTCCTTCATTTTAGTACCCTTTCCTCAGTTTACCCTGTACATTGGAAACGTGTTTCATTGATGTAAACATACCCCCAGGCCAGTATCCTAGACACAGTTGCTTTCCCAGGGGCCTGATCACTTTCAGGTCAAGCCTGATGGAAATGGGAGGAGCAGGGAGGGAGAGAATGTAAAGAAGGTTGGCCCCAGAGCTGCCTCCTAAGAAGCAGGTGTATTTGGCCCCAAGAAGACATTGGTCAGCCTGATGAATTGAGGCAGAACGGGGTAGAGTGAGGACCAGCATGTTCTCCGTCTAGCACCCAGATGCCTTTCTTAGTCTGCTCCAGGCTGAAAGAAAAGATGATTAAAGTGCATCACCCTGCAAGACATCTACAAACAAAAAGGGGGGACTTAAGCCCAGCAATTAGATGTATTGGCCAAAGTTGAGCAATGATATGACCTGGATGTTACCAAATGGCTGGTTTATTTATTTCACCAGCCTTCTTTCAGTAGGTGTGAGCTGGTTTTTGTTTTTTGGGTTTTTAAAAAAAACTTTTAATAGTAGTATATATTTTTCATTTGTAAGAGGCAGCGTGGTGTACTGGAAACTACACTAAATTTGATGTCTGAGATATGGCTCTGAATCACAGCTGCAGCACTTCCTATCTGTGTGACTTTGGTCAAGTCACTTTCATGCCTCAGCTTCTTCCTCTGTAAAATAAGGAAATGGATTAGATCAGAGGTATCAAAACACACAGCCTGCACATTACTGCTGTAACCCTCCCCACTGCTCCTGGAACTGTATTAAAATGTAATTGGGAAATATTAAATGAAATAAATCAAATACAATGAAATAGAGATAATGTTAATATGTGGTTTTCTAAGGCAACATGAGACCATAAGGATCTTTATGTACAGTTTGGTGGCCCTGCACATGAGTTTGTCACCACTGAATCAGACGACCTCCAAGGTCCCTTCCAGCTCATCATTGTATGATCCTAGGAAAAGCCCCTCAAGCACGAAGAAGGCCAGTACTCCCAGCCAAACTTCTGACCCAACATGGACTCCCTAAGGTATTCTTTCCTTTCCCACAGCACAGGTCGGCACCCCAGATCTCTTGAGGGTATTAGTCCCAATCTATAACATTTTTACCCATCTTCATCTAACATCACCACCTTCCTGCCTGGAGTCTCTGCTTCCCCAAGCTGAGCTTGATGGGAGTAGAAATTAATCTTTAAAAGAAAATGCTTCAGGATGAGGAAGTCGAGCATGGAATGGAAGGAGGTGGGGGAGAGTAGATACAATCACCCAGAAGACATCTCTGCCTCCCTCTTTGAAGTCAGTACAAATTATTGTGGCGTAACACACTCAAAGGAAGGAGACACCACAGTGGCAATTTCAAAAAATTCTCAGCTCTCCCACTGAAATGTGTAGGCCTTTCTAAGTAGGAAAGGGTTAAGTGGGATTTTCATTCTATCCTTCCCATAAATCAAGACCAGCCGTAAGCAAAAAGCCTGACAATGACCCCTGGGCAAAAATAGCATCAGGCATCAGGCTGAAAAGGGTGGGAAGGGAGCAAATTTGGAGGCAGAACTTGGAGAGGACCTGCCTTGAAACCCAGCTCTTCTCAACTGGCCTGATCTTGGGTAAGAGTCATAATCATCCCCAGCATCTATATAGTGCTTTAAGGCCGGCATAGTATGGAATCCCACTGGATCCTCCCAGCAGCCTTATGATGTGGGTGTTACCATTCTCCCTTTTCACTCCCAGAGTGATGTTAAGTGATATGTACAGTCACACAAACAGGAAGTACAGGAGGCAGATTTGAACTCAAGCCTTCCTGGCTCCAGGTCCAGCACTGCATCCACTGTGCTATCGAGCTACCTCAAGTCCCAACCTCTCCAAGACTCACTTTTCCCATCTGTAAAAGGGGACACTACCTACCTGTTCGAATGGTGCTCTTTAAACTTCGAGGCATTAGGGAAATCAGCCATTTCCCTAGAATCCTACCATCTCAGAGTCGGAAGGGACCTAAGACCCTCAGCAATAATTCTCATTCACCTGCAGCATGAAATTGAGTCTTTTAAGTTGCTCTGGGCTGTTTCCAGCCTCCTTTCCATGCACTGGTTTTACCAAGGCCACCGGGAAGGGGGAAAGTTGTCAGACTCTGCTCCTCATCTCTGTATCTTTCCAGGTGCGGCAAAGATAATCTGCTTTTTAGACAGCAGCCACATGAAATATGAGTTAATAGACGTATCAATCAATGAAAAAATCCTTCAAGAAATGAGTTCAAAGACTGGTAACCCCAAGGCTCAGCACCCTGCCTCCCCCCACATATTCAACAGAGGTGACTAGTATGGAATAAGAATAAAGCCAGATGTGTTTTTTTTACTTCTGCTTTTTCTTGTGAGATCATAGATAGGTGGGGAAGTACTGCATTTCTAGGGTCTTGAGGAGCAAGAGCAGGGTTCCCCGTCTTGTAGAAAGGCATAGGAGAAGGGCAGTCTGTAGAGGGTGACAGCTGGCCCCCCCAAACCTTCCCGATGCCTCCTTGTGGTATGAGGACGTCCTGCCATGGACACAATCCCTGGTAGATGGGACCAAGCTGCAAAGGCTTTGGGTATGGGTATGGGCATAATTATGTGTATGCCTTTGAGGAACCACCCATCCAGCAAAGACCAGACAGATAATTCTGGGAAAGCTAAACACCAGGTGATGAAAGCTTGGGTCACCGTGGTCTGGAAGACAAAGGACAATTTGCACTCCCTTTGGTCTTTTTTTTTTTTTTTAGATCTTTTACATGGAAGCCATTTGGGAGGGGGAGGGGGAAGGGAAGGAAGCTTGGGAGGGACATGTAAAAAACTTGCAAAAAATCTAAGCTCTTTATGTTGCAAAAGCTCTTTCATGATGTTTTTGTGTTAAGTTTAGAAATAGGATCGAGTGGGGGAGGGGAGTGACATATGTACTCGAAGGAAACTCCCCGATAAGGAGGACCATATTTTGTGAATAGTTAGGTAGCAGGCTAATTTTAGTGTGCCATCTCAGTGAGTATTATCAGCATTAACACAACAATTCTATTTTAATTGCTTTCAGGGCTTGGAAATGTTTATTAATGCAAATCAACAAAAAGAGATCTATGAATTCCTGAGGCTGTCAACAGTGAAAGACTGAAGACATGGAGATATCCAGACCAGGCTGCTTAGCCTTCCAACGCTCTAATTCATTGCTCTGTACTCCAATTGTGTGTTTTTCCTGTTAAAGTTGTGATATAGATTGGGTTGTGGTGACTCTAACCTGTGCCATTTTAGCATTTCAAATCTAGAGAAAAAAGAGGCAATATGGCATGGTCGAAACAGGATCAGCCTTGCAATCAGGAAGCACTGAGTTCAAGTACTGACCCTGACACAAACTGGCAGTGTGAAGGAGGGCACATCATTTAACCCCCTTGGTGACTCAGGCAGCTCTTTGAGACTACAACTAGCAGACAAGATTCTGATCTGCGGGTGAAGGGGGTCTCCACACTGGGAGGCCTCCACACTGCTGAAAGCACAGATCAGCCTCGCCCCCTGCCCTAAATAGAAGGGATTCTTCAAACCATCATCGAGGCAGCACTGTTTGGGCTCTGAAGCTATCACTGGCATCAAACTCTGAGAGTCATTTGCACAGGGGAAATCAAATTATGCTCTGATATAGCCTTCAAGGGCTATCTACATGGAGACAAGAAAATCAACTTTACAGTATCTGAAGACTTTCCAATCTGACTTTAGTTTGCTGGGTTTTAAAGCTTTGAATCACTGTCTATATCTGTGTCTTTGTCTCTATCTCTGTCTCTCCATCTCTGCTTCTGCTCTCCCTCCCTCTGTCTCTTTCTGTGCCTTATTTGAGCTGTCTCTCTCCATCTCTCTCTCTCTCTCTCTCTCTCTCTATATATATATATATATATATATGTATGTATATATGTAATTATATATCCATGTTTGTCTGTTCTTTCTCCATAGCTCTCTGCTTTCTCCACCTCTTTGTCTCTTCTCTCTCTCCATCTGTTTCTTGTCCCCCTGTTTCATTCTCTACTCTGTTCACTTCTCTCTGCATCTGTCTGTCTGTCTCTCCTAAACACTATCCACTAAAGTCTTCCTCTGCCTCTGAGCCCCTGTCCATTGCAGTGAGGAATGTTGAAGGTCCCACACAAAATGAGACAATCTCTGTGTGTTGACAAATGGCTTGCTTAAATGCCCTGCTTGCTGGTAGTGAATAAAGCATTGGCCTTTGGAACCCTAGAGCTCAGCAATGTGCTTTGCATATAGTAGGCACTTAATAAATGGAGACTTCGGTTCAAATCCTAGTCTGGCTGCTCACGGTGTGTGTCAGTGATCTTGGATACATAGCTTCCCCCTTCTGGCCTCAGTTTCCTCCTCCATAAAATAAAGGGGTTGAATTAGATCTGAGGGCTCTTCTATCTCCAATAGCCCATTATTCTATGAGTAAATGCCTGCCTCACAAACTTTAAGCAGGACTTTGAAGGGAAGGACATAGACTGGGGAGAGAGGAAGGTGTTTCCTTCGGTCCTACTTGGGGAAAGTCCAAAAGCTAAGCAGCCAATGGCCCATTTAACTGTTTTGCTCCATTCCTAGAAAGAAGGATAACTCTGATCTGCTAGTTAGTCATTGGGTTTAACAGACAGGATCTCAGTAATAGGGTTTTGGTTTTCCTAAATTACTCATATAATTTGTTGCTTCAGAGCTCCATCTTAACATGCCTAGAGCCCTTAATTCAAGTTAAGAAATGCAGATTTATTCAAGTATTCTCCATCCTGACTGTAGAAGGAATTAAAAAAAAACAAGAAATGTACCCCCTTGATAGTAAGGCAACTCAGCATATAGGATGGTCTTACTTAGAGAATTTCCACAAGCAATGCATATACTGTGCTTCTTAGATTGGCACAAGGGAATTGTGAATTTCTGCTGCCATGGCAACAGCAGCATTCAGGGCCCCAGGCTCTCATTTATAAATTCAAGTCGACGAGAAGAAAAGGTTTGACATCTTGAATTTTTCCTTACAGCCAACTTTTCAAGAACACATTTTATATATGGAAGGATACTTGTAGCAAGGGGCCTGAAAGGGGGGTGGGGTGGGGGATGAGAATGGAATGGATTTTTTTCCCTCAGCTCTAACCCAACCCCCAGCCACCCACTTGTCTACCACTGTGGGCTTTAAGCATGGCAGAAAGGAGAAAGGAGAAGAAGGGGAAGAGGCAGCAAGGGGGAAAGGGGAGGGGAGGAGTAAGGAGAGGAAGAATGAAAGCTCAGAAGGAGGGGGAGGAATTAAAGAGATTGAAAGAGATTAACAAAAACCGCTGCTACCCTTCCATTCCACTGCCCACCCCCTACCCCCCTCCCACACACATGCCCCTGGAGCCATACAGCAAATGGGTCTGGGAAAACGGCGAGCCTTTGAGAAGCTCAGTCCTCGCCAGATCTGTCCGAGGGTGGTCAAGGTGTAAAATGACTGCATTTAAGGAATTAGTCATCCCACGGGTATATTTACATTTTAATAGGGACTTGGGAGAGTGGCAATTGTAAAGGGCACGTTCATTACTTGGCACTTTGGGGGCACATTTCCAAGTTTAGACTGGACCTAACTGAATTTTTTATATACATACACACACACACATGTGTGTGTGTACATGTCCATATGTGTATATGTATATATGTGTGCGTGTCCGTATGTGTGTGTATCTTTATGTATATATTGAAATCCTTTCTGAAACAGAAAAGGGGGTGGCATTAATTTAGATGGAATATCACAATCCTGGGAATGCTTATTCTAGGTAGGAATCCATATTTTCATTTGTGACATAGAAGAGGTGAGGAGTATAATTCTGTACATATTTAGGGCCAGAACAAAGAGACCAGACAATCCAAACATCCAAAATGTGAAAGCATCTTAAAGAGGTTTATTGGAATGGTAAATCATTTGTTTCAAAGCAAAGATATTTATTTCTGTTTAGGCTAAAGAAAAAGACAGGGAGAAGGAGGAACAATACCAATCGTTGAGAATCTTCAGCATTCATAATTGAATCAGAAGCACAACACAGACAAGCAGCGGCTTTTCCCTTGCCTTGCCTTCCTTCGGATACCACGCTCCCTGCAGAGACCCGCTAGGGCTCGGACATTGATACCAGGGCCTTTAGCTCCTCAGAAGCAAGTCACCCTTACTCCCTCAGGCATCTATGGTTCTTAACGTGAGGACCATGGATTCCCAAGGGACAGTTAGGTAGATTTCAGGGGCCCTGTGAATTTGGGTGGGAAAAAAATGTATCTTTATTTTCATTAACCTCTCATTTAAATTTAACATTTCCTTTAATTGTGAATTTTTAAAAAAAAAATCATTCTGAGAAGGGTCCATAGCAGAGTGCCTACAGGGTCCATGACATCCAAAGGTAAAAATTCCCTCCTAAAGCATGAGCACAATCTGTAGATATGAAGCTAACGGCCCTGCTCTGTTGTCTTCCAACCTGATGGAATAAATCTGTTTCAGAGGAAAATATTAGCTCAAACACCTGAAATTCATCTTTTTAGATCAATGACCAACCAACAGATCTGATCCACCAAAAAAGTCACATGCCATGATCTCCCTTAAAAATCTGACATCAGAGGGCAGGTTTTCGAGGGCAATCTGATTTTGTTTTCTCATCAAAACTCCCCCCACCATTCTGCTTTTCACTTTTTCATCTACTTTATTGGACCTGGCTATAGGGGACACAGCTAAGGAAACTCCAATAACTGGGCAGGGCAGACAGGAGGATTTTTTTCCCTTTGGATGAATGTGTCGCTTTATCAGTTCTGAGCCACTTAGCTGGAGGCTAGCCACTCAACAGAATCCCCTCCCTTGAGACCAGCACAGAGTTAGAAGCTCAGCCAGACAGCATTCTCCTCTGCATGGGAGATAAGGCTAGAGACAGGATTGGACCTTGGATTTCATTGATATCTGGAACGTGGGGAGAGTCCTACCAATGCAGGCTGGCATCTTCTCCAAGACTTCCAGTCTTCAAGAGTTGCCCAGAGCCCAGAAGGGTTAGGTGGCTTGCTCAGAGCCACAGAGTCAGGATGGCTTAGAGGGAGGACTTGAACTCAGGTCTTTCTGGCTTCGAGGCCAGCTCGCTAGCCGCTAAAACCTGTTTCCCTCTCCTGCAAGGAAGTGGAGCAAAGTCATTTGGGGCCCAAACATTTCCCATCTGTTAGAATCTGATCCAGACACCTCATGGCCCCCAGTATCTTCATGCCATTATTCACATACAAATGAGTCGAACACTTGTTCTTGAAATGTCTTTGTTAATGGCGACTTTAGAACCCTAAACAGGCCTGACAGAGCAAACTTAGAAAGGAATTTTTAACCAGTTTTCTTTCCACTGTTTCCTGTTCCCCTCCCTCCCCCTCAGAAGAAACCACATCCTATTCATCTGGCATTATTCCTATTCATTTCAGATCCCCAGCAGTCTGTAATTTCGGTTTCTAAAAATGCTGATCTCACTTTAAAGCGCTGTGCCCGTGTTGAACCTCCATAAACAATGCCATATATTCATTACATGTTGATTTTGGCAAACGACACAGCAATGCATACAGCGCAGGGTAATGGAAAGTCATTTAAAGGAAAATGGGGTTACCCATGGGGTGCTTTTAGTAGCAAAGGCTCTATGGTAAGAAAACTGCTCCCTAAGTAAGTGATGGAGGCCATATCGCTCCTTGCCCTTTTATCAGCCTTGAGGGTTATGGTTTTAAATTGGTCCCTTGCTTGGATGGAGACTCTTATTGGATGTTTGCTATTATTGAAGTGTAGAAAAGATAAATCCATCTAAACTTAATGTACTCATGAAAAAATATGTTTCACATGCTAAGAAAATGCATTTGCACAGCTGAGTTTCTAATTCCTATTTGCCAGTTTCTGGAGCTTAGTGCCATGGTGATGTGTCATTTGAAAATTGAAGGGGAAAAAACAACCCACAAAGCCACAGTACCAATTATCACCTGGGGAACATTTGCTTCTTAGCTCCTCCCATGGAAAGTCAGGCTCCTTGGGCGATGATTTTCTGCCCATTTTTCAGCCATGTAATTGAAGGATTCTGCAGCACCCATGTTGACTCAAGGCCCAAGGCCCAAGGGCCAAGTGCTCAGACACAGACCTGTCTTTGCACACCTTGAAAGAGAAGATTAAGCCTGAGCTGGGTAGTCATGCAAGGGACCCGTCACCTAAATGTTTTTGTGACTTCTCAATGGAAATGGGTTTGTGTCTGTAGCTCACCAAAATGAGCAACACAGGACTATGCTAAGGAGCCCCGAGAGTATGTGTCATGCACAGTACACAATTTCCATCTACAAAAGAACTGGAATATCGGAATGGCCATAAGTTATCATGACGAGTGCCAAATGATGAACATTGCTTATGGCTTCTTTAAAAATCACAAGAGAAACGCATCGAAATTGTACATGAGTACTTGCCTGGAAAAATCCAGGAGGACACAAAGGTATTGAATCAATTAGACAGATTCTCTTCCCCTCCCATTTTATTTGGGATTCTCATATGCTTAACAACAGGAGCTCTAGAGATATTTAAGCCGCAGTAACAATAAAAAATAATAATATAAAAGAGGTTTTTGCATTACGGTTACAAAAAAGAGGGGGGCATGGACGCCCAGACAGATCACAATACCACTCCATCACATCTACTTGTAATTTCACAATAATCATCTCCCATAAGCTCTAACCACATAACATTCCCATTTTAATCATGTATTCCATTGGCTATTGTTTGGACGCTGAGCACACCGAGCAACAAATGGATGCTGGAGACATGAAGCCTATTGTTTTCTGGAAGCCAAGATCATTTAGCTCTTTTAGGAAAGCGACTGCGGTGGTGAATCCCTCACAGGAGGCATAGGGCCAGAAGGCAGAAGGGTTCACGCTTGCTGCTTTGCCAGGGCTTGGGCTTCCTAAAAGACAAAGATGAAGTCAATTAAAATGCCCCCCAAACAGTTGCCTGGAGCTACTGGGATGAAACTGCATTAGTGTAAATAACTACCAAATTCCTTATGTTCTTCGATACCAGTTGCTCAGAAAGTAATTGCAGTTGAGCCTACGGATGACCATTCCGAAATTCAGAAGGATGTGATACTTTCCAGTTTGTAAAGTTCATAAACTTTTCAGTTTATGAACTTTACAACCCCATAAGCTAAGAAGGGTGAGGATTATTAAACACATTGTATAGATGCTCCAACTGAGGGTCACAGAGGCAAAGTAATCTGCCCAAGATCACACAGCGAGTTAAGTAGCAGGGTCAAGCCAAACCCAGACCTTCTGACTCCAAGTCTACTGCCCAAATGTAAATGGGAAATCAACAACCTTTTATGTGGCAGTCTCCAATTTCAGAAACTTGTAAGATCCCTTTCCCACAACTCCAGACCTCCTCTGATGCTTTGTTGAGGCCCAGAGATGGCTCTGGCGTGTTGAACACTTATACTAATGGAAACCTCAAAGCCTGAGGAGATGGAGTCTGACGCCCAGCCCAAGGGCTACAGGGCTGGTCACAGCAGCTCCAAACAGTGGTGGAGAAGGCAAGGACAGGCCTTCTGAGCAATTGTCCAGATGTCTGCATCCACTGGGATCTTCCCATGGTCCACGTAGATACTCCAGCAAAGGAGTACACAATGTCAAACATGGGGTAGGTGTGCAACAAGCCACTGATGAGCCTGGCAACTCAAACAGCTGTAATAACTCAGCCTGCTGGGTAATAAAGAACCAAACCCTTGCAGTTGAAAAGAGGCTGATAAAGATGCCTGGCACATATGTAAGGACCAGTGCCGGTGCTGGCAGGGAGCTTTCTATCTCTTGACAGCACACGATATCTTGGCGGAACTTTGAGGTCTTTCACAAGGCGAAAGAAAGTGAAATGCACAAATTTCCTTCTCCAGCGTCCTTTTATTTTTTAAGGGGGGAAGGGGGGGAAGGTAAAGAAGCCTGTAGCCAGAGGTGAGAACATTCATTGTCTGTCCTGAAGGGACCAACAAGGGACCAACGAGTTTGACAGAAAATAACAGAAAAAAAAAGAAACTCACTGGCTTTAGGTCTGAATACTGGCTGTCTCTTACTACCTGTGAGATCTTGGGTGAGCCCCTTCCCCTCCATGGGCCTGTTTCCTTATCTGGAAAATGGGACTGGACTAGATGGTCTCTGAGGTCCCTTCCAGCCCTACCTCTGTGAGCCCCTGATCACATGAACAAAAAAGAACAAGAATAAGTCTCTACCAAAATCTTTGGTAAACGATGAGACACCAATGCTCCCTGTCCCAGGCAGGACAAAAAAGCAGAAACTCAACCCTAACTGAACAGCAACACTGACTTTAAAGAAGGGGAAAAATAGAACGATGTGACCAGATTGGGCTAGACGTGCGCCTCCCTCAACAGCAGGCCGCCTGTCGGAAAGTGTAAACTTGGACTCGCAAATATTTAGACAGAAGCTCTATTGAAGGTGGGCAGGAAGTCCCAGGGGTTTCAGCTCCAAAGGTGAGCTGTTCTAGAGAGGCAGCTTCTGGTGATTTGGGCAGTGCAGTTGAAAAGCAAACAGATTCCAAGTGCCAAGAGAATGGGGGCCCGAGGACTCATTAAGACATATCATGGTAGTTCCCCCATTACCCGTTCCAGGCGGGGCTGTGATTCTCTGAAGCCAGTCTGTCTCCAGAATGCAGAGCTGGCTCTGCATAAACCAAAGGATGGTCAGATCGACTCCAAAGGAGGCAGAGGAGCTGCCTTGGAATCCTGTCTCCAATACTTATGATCTAGTAAGCACAGACAAGTCATTCCATCTTGCTAAGCCTCAGTTTCCTCATATGTGAAATGGGGCTGTTATGACTCACCTTCTGCCTACCTCCCAGGGTTGTCGGGAAAGCAATTTCTAAACCTTTCAGTGCTATGGAAATGTGAGTTATCTACTGTCAGGAATTCTACCTGGTCTATTTCACAGTGGGGGAGGGGCAGGGAGAAATGCCAATAATCAAGAATATAACAAATGAAATAAACTATAACCCCAAATAATAGCAAAATGCTTTCCTTGATAAGACAGGCCTAGCTGGTCCTCCTACTTTCTAGAGGGGTGAGAAATTGGGACTGTGCATTAACACTATAGCTGGCTGTGTCTTTAAGTGCCACCCAGTACTGGATGGCAAAGTCCCATCTGCTTCAGGGGTCCCAAATCACCTTGGTGCCAATCAAGCAGCCTGGTTGCAGGAGCAACGAGCTGGGTAAAGGTGCCACCTGCCTAAGGCAGCCCAAGGAAGGCTTCCACTATGGTTGGCTGGTGGCCCATAGACACACACTGGCTGTTTCCTGTGCTTTCTCCCTTGTCATTTTTCTTACCTCAGCAGCTGAGCCTTGACTAACCAGAATGCTCAGGGAAATGGGGCTTGTGGTTAAATATAACTTTCTGGGTAAGTGAGTCTGCCTCAAATTTCCGTTTCAATTCTCGTAAACAATGTTTCTAAACAGCATTAGTGAGGAAAAGCCAGGGGTCAGGGTTTGCCAAGCACCGTGCTCATCATTGTCCACGTAGAGGGTGGGGAGAGCCAGCTGCATCTGGGCCGACTTTGCAACTGCAGAGTCATCCTCCCGGTGCACATGGCCCATCTGCTGCCGGATCACACTGTCTCCTGTATGCAGTGTACCCAGGAGCCAGTTCTCTTTGGAGTGTGAGCATCTACAGCTTAGAAATGAGCAAATACTATAGAACAAGGCTGCATTTGTTGTTTTATTGCCTGTCTACATGTGGGAAAGTGAGGGAGAAAATGTTAATATGGCAAATTAAACTTAAAAGCCTGTCCTGTGTCCAGGTTTTGTTTTCTTTTGTTTTCCTGGTTGTTAAATACTCCTCTCCCCTCACACATGTGCACCCCTATTCCAGGTCCTCATCACCTGTTACCACACTACTGCAATGCACTTTAAGTCTCTCCATATGGCACACAGCTGCCAAGGCCATTTTCCTAAAACTTAGGTCTGACCATGTCTTCATCATCTCCCTCCTTAATGAACTCTACTGACTCCCTATTACCTCCAGAACCAGATAAAAACTCCCCCCGTTGGTATTTAAAGCTTTTTATAAGATAGGTCTTATATTTTCCTCCCCTCTACACACTCTATGATCCAGCTATACTGGTTTTCTTGCAAGTTCCTGAAGGCAACCCTTCATTTCCTACCTCCGTGCCTTTGCACAGGCCACCCCCCCATGCCTGCAGGGCTCTAGTCCCTCACCTCAGCCTCTTAGTTTCCCTAAAACCCTTTAAATCTCAGTTCAAATCCCCTTTTCTAGAGGAAGGTTTTCCTTCTCCCTCCCCCCGCCCATAGTGTCTTCCTATGGAGATCACCTTCCGCTTAAGCTGTATTTATCTCATATGTATCTGGTAGGTATCTAGTTATTGGCAAGTCATTTCCTTCATTAGAATGGAGCTCCATGAGGGCAGAGATCATTTGTGTCTTTCTTTGTGTCCCCAGTTAACACAGCACCTAGCAGGTGCTGCTTAAACTCTTGGTGAGTTACTGACCAACACCAGAAGCAGCTTTTCTTGAATAAATGCACACAATCAACAGGTTTCCTTGTGTCTTCTGCCCACCCCCCCATCTAGTTATCTGATCATTCTGGTTAAATTGAAGTTGTACCATATTCAGAAAATGTGCCCTTTTTTCATTGCTGCTGTTTTGAAGTTCTGTCAGGCCAAAAGAATGGCTTAGACATCACATGACCATTACCCTTGTCCAGGCCTTTATTACTTCTTGACCCAAGTGCTGCAATCACCTCCTAGCTAGCCTCTGGCCTCTACCCTTTCCCCTCTATTGGAAGAATCTGCTGCCAAAATAAGCTTGCTAGAGCCCAAGTGTGTTCATGATGCTCCCCGCTCAATACTCTTCAGGGGCTGCCCATGGTCTCGAAAATAAAAAAAAACCAAGCTCCTCAGCTTGCCACTTCAAGCACTGGCCTCCCATCTCGGGCTCCAACTTCATTTCCCACAAATTACCATGTACCTACTGTGCGCCTACTCATCTGGCAGCAAGAATGATGACATCATCTAGGAGCTGCCTTTTAGCTCTCAAGCCCATGTTCCAGTGTTCCAAAGCAAAGATGACACTGAATCTTCAAGAAAAACTAGACTGAAATCTTTCATGGGCTACAACCTCTCAGCCATCAAAGTGCCCCCAGCTTGGCCACATGTCATGTAGTTTGTTCAAAGTCTAGTTGTCTTTTTATAGAACAGCCTTCCAGAAATTTCTGTGTAGAACACAATGGATTCTATAACCAATTAAGGCTCCTCGAAGTCCAGGCATATGTAGTTACTGTACCAGTCAAACAGTAAAACAACGGGGCCCTAAAGTGAGCCAGCTATGAGGAAGGAAGGAAAGAAAGAAGGAAGGAAGTAAAGGAGGGAGGGAGGGAAGGAAAGAAATAAGGAAGGAAAGGAGGGAGGGAAGGAAAGGATGGAGGGAGGGAGGGAAAAAGGAGGGAGGAAGGAAGGGAGGGGGGAGAAAAAAATGAAGGAAGGAGGGAGGGAGAAAAGAAGGAAGGAAGGAAACAAGTATTTATTAGGTGTCTACTACATGCCAGCACTGTGCTAGGCTCTTTTTACAAATATTATCTCATCTGATACAACAACCCTGGGGATAAGTGCTATTATTATGCCCCCTTTACATTTGAAGAAAATTAAACAGAGGTTAAGTGACTTACCCAGGGTCACACAGCTATTAAGTGTCTGAAGCCAAATTTGAACTCAGCTTTTCTTGACTCCAAGCCTAGCATTCTATCCCCTGTGTCACATAGCTGCCCCTTAAGGTACAGAACATTAGATCTTGAATCAGACGAGTTCAAATCCTGGATCTGTCCCTTGCCTGACCTTCTCTCCCATAGGGCAGTGCATCTCCCAGGTACATGCCTTTGCACCGGCTAGCCCACCATGGCTAGAAGGTTTTGTCCTCTCAGCTTTGCCTCGTAGTTTCCTTCCCTTCTGCAGCTCCCCCTCTGACAGTGTCTCCCCTCTGAGATGGCCTTCCATCTCCTCTGCATGCATATTCTCCATATGTGTTGCCTGTTGTCTTTTCCCCCTCCAGAACGTGAGCTGCTGGAGGCCAGGTTCTGGGTTTTTGCCTTTCTTTGCATCCCCAATGCTTGGCACAGTGCCTGGCATATAGCACACACATAATAAATGTTTGGTGACTGACTGACTGCTTTGGTCCTCCGTTTCCGTCTCTGTAAAATGAGGGCGACATTTCCTAAGATCTTTTCCAATTCTAGAGTCTATTACTTTAGTCATGAGAAATAGCAAAAGCATCTGAGGAAAAAAGCTTTCTGGAAGCAATATGGATGAGAGAAATGCTCAAATCATAGGATATTAGTGCTCAAAGGGGCCCGAGGAGCCCCTTGGATATCTAAAGCCTCGTGGCTATGAAAGCCTACATGGTCTCTTGGTACAGAAGGAGTGTAACATTTGGAGTCCACCCCATGATGTCTCTGTGACCTGGTGCATCTCACTTAACCTCTCTGAGCCTGGTCACTCATCTGTAAAATGGAGACAGGGTTGTTATGAAACTCAAATAAGATAATGTCTGTAAAGCACTTTGTAGGACTTGAAGCACTAGATAAATGTCGCCTCTCATTACTGACCTAATTTGAAATGAAGGCAAGGGAGCCACAAGATCTAATAACAGAGCAGCAGCGGTAGTGGTAGCAGTGGTAGTAGCAGCAGCGGTAGTGGTAGTAGTGGTAGTAGTAGCAGCGGTAGTGGCAGTAGCAACAGTTGTAATGATGGTAACAACTGACATTCTGATAGTAAAGTTTGTCACACTTGAGCCTCAGAGCGGTGCTGTCTAACACACAACCCCTGACCTGCAATTCACTAAAAAGCTGTCCATTGATGCCCCTACTTGGCCTGGCTATCACTAATACATTTACACAGCAAAGTCTCTGAAGACTTAAATTAGACAGAGCTTAAAATAGGACATTTCATCCATGGGAAAAGCCAGTTTGGCAAGGATTAGACTTGGGAGGGTGACTCAGATCAGCACCCTATGGTCTTCGGTGAAAGCAGTAAGCATGTCAACCTCGCCTCTCTACACTGGAGGCAGAGTGTGCTGCCTACCAGGACGAAATAGAGATATCATCAAGGGGCCTTCATTGTGGGCTTTGTTTTTTGGCTTTGTCTCTTTGACTTGGGCTCTCCTGGGATGACACACTTGAAAAGGAATCTGCCTTTGGCAAGGAAAAGGTCCCAGATTCAGCCAGCAGTTCACCGGCCAGCTTTTGAACCCCAGGGCTCACTTGTCAGGCTTGCCAACGGATCCCTCTGTAGCATTTCTCCTCACATGCTGCCAAGAAAATGACCACCGCCTGGGACGCATGTCGTGACTGAGAAAGGGACATGACAGCTCCAATGGTGGAATCTTTACCATTCTTTGTGAGCTGACCAATGGGAGCTTGGTGGGCAAACCTCTTAGCCTGGGATGTGATGGGTCACATTTGGCTGTCTGGCAGGGTAGAAGAGGATTGCCAGGATTGTCTTGCATTCAGGAGGGGGGAGTGCCAGTTTGGGATAGCCTACACTGCCACCCGCCTCTCCGTAGGACTGTTGTACAACATCAGAAATCATCACCTGTCAAGTAGGAAGCAGAAGGAGAGCCTACCTTTGACCCAGGTGGGGCTGTCAAGCCCAAAAAGGCGTACACTGCATTATTTTCTCTGGCTTCAAAGAAGGCATCATAATCCTGAGTGAAGAAGAGAGCAGAGAGAATTAGGAGTGTTGGGGACCATGGAGGAAACAAGGATGGCAGACAGTAGGACTGGGCCCATTTTGGTGGCCCACGGCTAAGACTGAAACTTTGCCCTTGCTGTAGAGTGATCTCAATGCCATGGTGCCAGGACACACAGCAAAGGGGCAAAGCTCAGGCCCACGGCAGTCCTGGGGGCTTTGGAGGCAAGACGACTTGTAAATGCCTTCCTCCAGCCCACGTCTAATTTCAAACCACTTTGGGCAGTTGTATCTTGGGAGAACCCTACAATTTCTCAGTGAGTAGTAGTTCCTTCTCCCCTCTGCTTAGAAACAGTCTTCTCCCAGGCTGCTTCTCTCCCTTTGTCAATCAGAGAAGAAATGTTCACCAGAGCCCTAGTTAGTCTGAGCTTCCGAGGAGGTCCTTAGGCAGAGGATGGAGATGGTGGGTGCTGAGATAGGATCCCCGTGTGGGGCATCTGGGGACCTGAGCAACAGCAATCAGATTCCTGAGAAGTTAGAAGCCAAGCTAAATCAGGGTCTAGAAGACTGAGGCATGGTTGCAATCACTGTTATCCTGCCAGGCCCACGGACCTTCTCCTAAGTGACTGGAATAGTCATTCAAACAAGGCTGTAGGCCATAACCCAAACTGAGCCAACCTAGTAAACAAGTGGCATTTTCAGATCTGGCCTGTAATTTTAAAAACTGCAGCAAAGTAAGCCTGCTGTTCTGCTTGATTTATTAGAAGTGAAAAAGCAGTCCTGATGGGTTTGCTTCTCCAAGATGACCTCTCTCACAGCTTGCCAAGTAGGGCCAAGGCTCCCAGCACACATACCATAGTCAATGTTTAGGGCCCCCCTGGGGCTAGCAAAGCCTCACCCCAAGAAGAAACCCACGCAGTAATTACTCTTGTTCTTGGCTCCTTTCAACAAGGTGGGGCTTGCTTCTGCCGCATCCGAACTTTTCTCCAGAAACCAAGGCATCCATTGATAAAGCAATGTATATCATCAAAGACACCCCCCAACCATCATCAGCGCCATCTAGCCTCTGAGGGAGGGAGGCAGCAACACCTCCAGATGGGAGGCTAACTGACTCCTGACATCAATGGCTCATAGACAGTTCAAGACAAATCATGGAATTTTACAGGGAGGACAGTTAGTTCAACTCACACCCACAAAGGAATCTGCACATACGCATCCAGTCTCTGCTTGAAGGCCTGGGGGAGTGGGGGGAGAGAACCACCTCCCCAAGCAGCCTCTTGTACTTTGGGAGAGCTCAAATCATGAGGAAGTGCTCTCTTACATTAGGCCTTAATTTGCCCTTTTGAGGCCTAACGGACTAAGTCTAATCCCTCTTCTCCCCACAATGTCTGACTTGAGGGTAACCTTGAGCCCTCTACTGTTTTAAAAAAAGGTCTTCTCCAGATACATTGACCCAGAAGTCACTTTTGTTGACTGTCTCCAAAGCAGCAAACACACACCACCTTGCCCTCCAGTAACAAGTGTGGAGACAGGCAGCTTTCATGCTAGTTCAGAATGGGATCAAAGCCTGGTCAGGGGCTCCTGCTACAGTCTGAGGATCTGGGCCACGAGCCCTTTGTCATATGCTGGCTGCTAAGGGCCACAACTCTAGAGAGACTTGAAAGACCCCTTCCAATTCTAAGCTTCAGCAGCATTTGAAACATGAAAGAAGGTTTTCTCAAAGAAAAAAATCTCTTTTTGTTTTTCCCACCTGAAAACGAAGCTGGTGAGCCTTGGATTGCGCTAGCACAAGACAGATGGGATCCCCAGGCCTTTTCTAATAACTGACAGACTCTCTTGTGGAAAAAAGCTGGTCATGCCAGCTCGGGCTCAGGCTCTTTCCTGCCACTTCTCCCTTGGCTGTTGCTGCTGCTGCTGCTGCAGATTGGCATGAGGAAGAACAAAAACTGCCCTCCCCAATAAAGACCAGCAGCAAAGAAGGAGAAGGTTCATCGAGGTCTCCCTTTGTCTTAAGGCCAATGGCGCTTACATGGGATTTCTCTGCACAGAGGGGCCATTTAACAAGTGGCTGTTGAACTGAATGACATTCAGGCCACTTTAGAATTATTTTAGGTGTTTAATAAGTGCTTGCAGACTTGGCTTATGCTTTAGTTGATTCACAGATGTCCCTGTAAGTACCTCAAGGACAGGGCCTGTGTTTCAGCCTCCTCTTATCTCTACCTGCTGGGGCTTAGCATGGTGCCAGGCCCATCACAAGTGTTCGATAACCCCCTTAAGGAATAAAGGTATGTCTGAATAAATGCAAACACCAATGAATGAATGAATGAACGGGGGCAGGGAGAGTGTTCGGATTTCTATAAGCCCTTTCAATTCTTTATGATGTCACAGGAGCAAGTAAATATTTGTTGAACTGAATTGAGCAAGACATTCTAAGCAGACAATAAAAAAAAATCAGTCAAAACAAGAGTGCCATATGGGACAACTCAGGCTCAAACGCATTATACAAAGAACCTGGCAAGACAATAGGGGAAGATGAACAGATGAGAACAAAGGTTACTGACCAAAATGAACCTTCCTGATGGCCAGCTGGGATTCAAATCCAGATCTCTGGAGGCTGCTAAACCTTCTGGCAGCAATGACAGAGCTGCTGGAGCTGACTTCCATTAAACATGGCTGCCCCAAGCGGACTCTCCTCCCAAGAAGTGGAGCCCCAGGGGCTCCTGCAACACTGTTTGGAAATTGCCTACCCCAGATCCTTCTATCAAGGCCTTGCTTCAAACGACTCTAACTACCAGAGATCACAAACTGTTAGCATGGCTTCTGCAAGAGCAGCTCAGGCTAGATGACCCTTGTTTCCTTTTTGGACAGGGTTACTAGACTGTTGGTTTGAAGGAAAAAGTACTCTACGTCTCACACATCAAACCTGAGTGTGGTGGAGCATTCCATCACAACCAGTACGTATGGGGACGTGGAAACCCTATGGCTGATTCAAAGACAAAAAAGATCCTGAAAACTCCCTCCATGAAAACAACTGTGAACTGTGAGGAAGAACAAGATGGTTGGGTTTTTTTTTATCTACTTAGAGTCAAGTAATGAGAGGAGCTGAATCCTTTCCAGGGGCTTCTGCCATAGACATACCAGAAATAAAACACCTAGTTGTTCTGACTGGAAGAAATCAGGATGAAGGCTAGTAAAGGAAATCTGAGATGAAATCCCTATCTAACGGCACTCCATTTCCTGTGGAGGATTCACATGTCTGACAGCAGACAGGCCAAAGAAGACTCTGGCCTTCTGAGACAGCAGTTAAAACAGGGTGCAGGGGAAAGGACTGGCTGGAAAATGGACAGAATTCCTGAATTGTCCTTACCCCACGGTACTGGGACTCGTTGAAGATCTGAGGGGGAAGTGGGTTCCCCGTGGCTGGACGACTTTCTTCAGGTACATTTTCACGCATCCATTTCCGATTCTCTTCATTAGCTGCAATGTCTTTCTCTTCAAATCCTATCTTGTTTGCTTCCAAGAAGCCCAAGACATCTTGCTGTTTCTTCTTAATCTAGAACATAAAAGTCATCCCCCCCACCAAAAAACAATTATTACTGATGAACAGACAGACATGACTTTAGACACGTTGATACCAGGCCAAATGAGTGGGGATTAAAAGAATTGGAATGAAGAGGGTGGAGCCAATATAGCCACCCTCCCAGAAGACAGCCTGCTTCCCTTCTCATGTCTGCTTACTGAGGGCCTTGAAAAGAGGCCCCCAAAGCTTTTTATGAGCCCCAAACTGTTCCACTCCCCTCACACAGCTGACAACCATGAATGGCCTTAAGGAATAGGCCTAATACTTGATGAGGCAGCCAGACTGCTCAGTTTACTTACAATACAGAATATTTTCAATATAAATGATCCTTGCCCAGCTCTTCTGCATGCAGCCACATGTTTAGGGTGATGTGGCCTGCCAAGCAGGCATCATGTGATGCTAATCTTCTCATTCCCTCGTGGGGCTTAAGCTAAAGGGACTGCACTGAACAGATGTGACTGAAAACCATACACTCCAGGCACAATTCGGGGTGAAAATTACACAGATTCTCTAACAAATGAAATGTGTATCTCCTACAGGAAAAAAAAAAGACTTTGGGATTACTGCCATCCTCTTTCGGACATAGATGCAATTTGTGAGTAGATGGAAGAGGCGCCCAGGAATGTAAGTCAATCTTTTTGAAGCCTCTTCCCTAACTGGCCCCCAACCTAGAGAACACTAAGCCACTTCTGGCCATGTGTCAGAAGTCGGAGATTTAAGGTACCTTTCCCCTGTGCCCTAGCACCGGGCAGAGCAAAGGAACAATTGCTGCCTGGAGGGAACAGCTGTTTTCCAGCAAGCTACGCTAAGCTTCTCGTCTGTTGTGCCAAGGGTCAAGTTTCTTTGAAAGAATGGAAACTCACACTGGCTCGGGGATGACTGACAAGGCTTCTGCTTTAGAAAAAAACCAGTGTGAGCATTCAGAATGCCAAGGGAAGAACAAAACCTTGCCCCTGATGCTGCTGCAGATGACAAATCCAGAGCTACTTTAATGAAAGCAAACGCCAACCAACCACAGAAGAGTTGAGGCACAGGGGAGGGAGGGTGACCTCATTCTATAATTGTGCCATTATGTTTTCACAATGAACACCTTAACAAGGCCTGAAAGAAACCAAATGCCAGGAGACAAATGTCTAGAAGTGACTGACAGAGACTACTTTTTGTTATCCTTTGATAATATGATACAGCAGAAAAAAGATTACAGTATTAAATTAGAGGCATTATTATTGAATGCCTACTGTGTGTAAGGCGCTGTCCAAGGTACCCAGGTAACAGAAAGGAAGAATACCACCATAGAGTACCTTGCTCTCAAGGAGCCTACAATCTGGATGGGCAGACAAGATAAAAACACTCAATAAGATGATGTAACAATGAGATGCAGCCTAGTGTGGCGACAGACTTAAGTCCCACCTTCCACCCAGACAAGACGTATGACCACAGACCAATCACATCACCTCTCAGCACAACAGGCAACTCTTCAATCTGCGTCCGTGGAAGGAGCTCCCTATGTTGGGAGATCCAAACCATAATTCCTCCCCATGCCCCACAAAGAAGCCAAGAGATACAATTAAACAGCATCAGAAGAATAGTGCTAGGAGATTCAGAAGATGGTGTGAACATTAATTAAATTATTCACTCAACAAATATTTATTATCCATCAATAGATGGATATCTGGCACTGCCTAGCACTGTGCTAGTGCCATGGGGAGAGACAGAGACATGTAAAACAAGGCCTCTGCCTTCAAGAAACTGACCATCTGGTGGAATAAGGGAGTGTGACATGTACATAGATAAAGAAAGAAATTAGGATATAAATACAAAAAAAAAGAGAACGTGGGAGAGGAAGCCCTGGGTTCAAGTCATGTCTCTGATGCATACTAGTGCCCTAAGAAACAGTCTAAAACTAGAAGGTATAAACAAGTTGCCCATCTGAATCTATGAAGAGAATTTTCATGATTGGAATTCACAGAACTAAAATCACAGATCCAGACCAAGACAAAACAAAAAACAGTTCAAAGGCTTGAGGATCAGGTGAAAAATCCAAAGTGCCATCAGAACAGAGAAGGAGGAATCGTTTCCTCATTACCACTACTGGGTTTAATAATAACAAGGCAAATGCTGGCTGTATCAGACTTCCTACAATTGGCCTGGATCCATGATTTTATCAGGGTAACCACTCCATCCAACAACACAGATTGCAACAACTTCCTTCACCTTAGAGCCGTTGTGGCCAAAGAAATTCAACAGCTGCTTGCTGGCCTTCTGGTGATAAGCACACTTGGGGCTCTTCTACCCTGATAGGACCTGGCAGAGTTTGTGCACCAGCCTTTGAGGGCCCAGACTCACCTCGAAGCTACCAATCAATCAATTAGAAAGCCACTACTAAGTTCTATATTGAGGCATCAGAGTGGGAAGTGAATGGAAATAGATAGACACATTTAGTCTCTATATCATGAGAATCTACCCTATGCAGTTTGAATTAACTCACCTACCTTGAAAAAAATGAGACAGCACTAAAGCTACAAGAGATCCACCAGATTCTGAGCATTGAGAACATCAAAACTGGAAGGGATCTTGACAATAAATCTAAACCAAGGGTCAGCCAACTATGGCCCATAGGTCAATTCCTGATATAGACTAACACCCCCCTCCACACCTTTTATAAAAGGTTATGATAAAAATATAAGCTCCCTGAAGGCAGGGACTGCTTTGTTTCTGCCCATGCGTCCCTAGTACCAATGCCTGGCACATAGTAGGTGCTTACTAAAGATAAGTTGAATTGAATTGGATGAATGACCACAATTTCTACTGTTCAACTCTTTGAATTTACAAACTGATTTTTTAAAAAGACACGTTACAGAGTGGATTTTTAAAAAAATATGTTCCCCAGTCTTCTTATTCTCCAACTGGTACTGTTTCTTTTCAAAGGCCACTTCAGGAAAGGCCGCTGCGCTTCCAGCAGAGTGAGAGGGAGGGTGAAGAAGAAGCAGAGCTGTTTACCTAGCCAGCTCCTCAAAATTTACTCTGGGACAAAACAAGCTGACATTTCATCTCATAAAACACTCCTCCTGGAGACAAAGTCTAATGTGAAAGCCCTGCCCTCAGCCACTGGCCAGGCCACCAGGCTGATCCTGGGACTGTTTTTAATGAATGTCATCATGGGACCTTAACTCCCTGGCTTCCTCTTGCTCAATCCAGTCACCACAATGAGACCCACTTGTTTCCAACTGTTCATTTTGCAATGTTTTCAAGGGCAGCCAGGCCAAAACTCTTTCTTCACATATTCTTCTCTGCCCAGCCAAGAGGCCAGGATGAAGATGACAATAGACACGGTTTCTTGTCCCCCCTGGGATCGCCGGATCTCTCCTGCCAGAGGCCTCAAGCCTCTTCCTGCCACCTGGGAGACAACCTCGAGTACTCTGCTGGCCTTTGTCCCTTCCTCTTCTGGTAGGGGCGTGTCTGCTGGGTTTTGGAGTGAGAAAGGCTAAGATCACTTAGTGCAAGGGCCTTATTTGACAAAAGAGGAAATGGAGGCCCAGAATGGGGAAAACAAGTTTCCCAAGGTCATAGAGGAAGTGGGTTGTTGTGTATAAACCCATGCAAAGTACAATCACATGAGGAGAAGAGTCAGTGGGCCCTGCCTCTAAGCGCACAGACCCTGGGGAAAGGAGTAGAACAGCTGCTTTGGAAAGAATCAGGCTGCAGGAAGCCCGATGAAGCCAGAGCAATGCCCAGCTAGCTCCCCAGCAGCCACTAGATTTGGCCCTCTCATTTAGCTCAGATTCTTCCTAAGCTTGTGTTATCTGCTCCAGCAACTGGGCTGCATGCTCTTCTCAGTCCCAGGGATCAGCACCCCATCTGGCCCTAACTACCAAGCCAGCCTGCCTTCCCAGCTTCCAGTGGCCCACTTCCCAACTGAGGCTCCACCCCCTCAACTCCCAGGCAGGGAGAGGCGATCCTCATCCAGCCCCGAGCAGGTCCCAAAGGCAGAGGCGATGGCAGAGCTGGGATAGAAACCCAAACCCCTTTCCTCCCAATCCTGGGATCTTCCCACCACCACTTCTGATGCTATCTTAGCAATGCTGTTTTCCATTTTCCCATTAAAAAAACTAGAATTCTCTACAGAGCTAAGCAAGGCATAATTAAAGAACATTTGATTCCTAAGATGATACATAATTAGATTCATATTGAAAGAAATGCATCCCTAAGAACAGTTTGGTACCTCTCACTTTATTTCTAAAGAGATGCTCAGACCGGTGCTCGTTGACTTCCGTGGTACTGATCAGCTAAGTACCAATTTTAAGGTTGTTTCCCAAAGGGTTCCTTATGGCTCAAATGCATGGGGTAGCCAAGACATCCCAACGCCCCCTCCTTTCGGCCCTCTCTAGAAGGCCGAACCAGGCTCATCTAATCAGCCCCTCATCCATGTGCCTGTTGCTGTCCCATCAGGCTGTGGAATCCTTGAGGGCAGGGACAGTTTGGGCCTTTCTTTAGATCTCCAGTGCCTGGCACATAGTAGGTCCCTAAGAAATTCTTGCTGACTTGACAACTTGACTGTCAGGGAGCTTTCTAGTACCTTTCCCACTATGGTCAGGACCAGCTAGCATTAGGTGAAGGTCCACATGGTCTCATGGGAAACAGACCCTCTTGCCTCCAAATCTCTCCTCCACTGATCCTGGACATTTCTCCTCAAATGATCCATTTCTATGGCATAAGCATTGCCCTCGTCCTCAACTCACACGTGGCGTCACTGAAAATGGTACAGACAAGGAGAAGGAGAGACACTGGAACTTCACAGAAGGTTATGCTAGAAGGGATCTTGAGAGGTAGTCCAGTCCAACTCCCTCCTTTCACAGATGAGGTAACCCAGGCCCAGAGAAGGGAAATCACACAGTAGGTGGCAAAGCCAAGAATTGAACCCAGTTATATTTTGGCTCCTTCCTCTACCCGACACCTTCAGCTGCCACAGTTCTGCCCTATACAACACACAGGTGCCAGCATGCATTCATTCCATGAGAAGGAGGCTGGAGAGCACTTTCTCTGCTAGATCAGTAGGTCTGGAGCCCAGATGCTGCCCAACCACAAGCTTGGTGTTGTGAAGGATGAGGCATGGCCCTCGCCTTTGAGGTTACCACCTCCCTGGGGATATGGTATACACAGAAAGCCACAAGACAGATGATGACCAGGCACTCAATGGCAGGACAGTCTGTTAGCAACATGAGAGCTCAAACAGCCAGTTTTCTGGACAGAGACTAAACGAGCAGATGGTATTTATTTCCCCAGGACTCAGAGAGGTATGACGGTATTTCTCCTTGCTCTAGGTCCCCTTCTTTCTGACAATCTTGATCCGACTGCACCAAAGACCTGGAGCCCTCAACATGCTCCAACTCCAAGCAAGGCTCAAATGAACATAGGAAAGCCCAGAGGCCTCAATTTCCTCATGAGCTCTGCTATGAAAACTGTATCTTTCAACTGATCACTGTGTAGTTCTAACAATTACCAAGTTTGGTTTTCAAGAAGAGCTGAGAAAATGCATCTCCCTCCCTCCTTTGCAGAGGTGGGGGGCTATGCATGGGGAACACTGCATACACTATCAGACTCAGTTGATGGTAATTGGTTCTGCCAAACTCCCGCAGCCTCCCTTTCTTTTTTAATCTTTGTTGCAAGGGAAGACTTACTCGGCAGGGGAGAGGGGAAGAATTTATTTGGAAATGAAGGCAATGTAAAAACATAAGGCATCAATAAACATTTTATTTCAGAAAAGAAAAATGCACCTTCTATCTTCCCTTGTTGAGAGCCCAGGCCCTGCCCAGGCAGCATTACGGGAGCTGAGGGTTGTGTGCAAGGACTCCAGCCAGATTCACCAATCTTATCTAAATGGGAGAACGACTACAGAAGCCCACATTCACCAAGTTCTTTGACACTCTTGAGTGCTAGCTATGCACAATTCCATTTGTTCTTCAGAGCAGACTAGTGAGGGATGGCAGCCGCCACCTGATGTTGGTCCTGGCCACATGGGAAAGGCACTAGAGAGCTCCCTGATAGACAAGGGTAGCAGCAATGGTCCCACCTGCCATATGTGGAGGCGCCCAGAAGCCAGGCAAGGCTCCAGGCATGAGCTGGGGCCCAGGTATTCCTGGCAACATTCTAGAAAGAAAAGCGAGATGGCCAGTGAGCATCTTGAAAGTTAGAACTCAGCTGAATGGAGCTGATAAAATCCTTACTGAGCGATTTACACTAAAGCACAGAGACAACAGGGGGTCCCTAGAACTTGAGGAAGATGTAAGGAAAAGTCCCAACAAAGACTATGGGGCTGCATTATTGTGGATGGGAGAGGGGGAAGCTGTCAATCCATTTAAACTGTTTTCACACAATGACAAGTAAATTGGGAGAAAGGGAAATCACCAGATGTTTTCATAACAGTTTCAGTGATCTGTCACAAGCAGGGGCTGTAGGAAATGGACATTTCCCAGGTATAACCTTGGCCAGTGATTTCACCTCTTGCAGCCTCAGTTTTCTCATCTGCAAAGTGGGGGTAACAATATTTGCACTGCCAACCTAGGATCATGGAATATATTAGGCCTATGATAGATCTTCTATCATATTATATTACAACATGACACAGCTTCTGACACATGACCATGACCACAACCAAGACACTTTCTTTACTTCTCAGTCCCCCAGGCAACTCTCCAAGACTATGTTACAGATTACTTGTACTGGGAGAAGGCATTTTCTCAGTGGGACTTTCCTACAGAAATGAAATCATAGGTCCTGGCAAAAACCACAAGAGACTTTCAAAATCACCTCTAATCCAAGCTCTTCACACCCAGCACCTTGCAGAGGACAGCACTGAGGATCAGCCATTTGGCCAAGGACACAGGACTGATCAGGAGCAGATGCTGGATTGGAATCTAGGTCTCCTTGTGCCCAAGCCAGTGCTCTGTCCATTTTACCGGAGAAATGGGAGGAGATCGTTCAAGAAACATGAGCCTGCTTTGGCCACCAGAGCCAATACACACGATGAAGTCCTGCTACCAAACATTGTGGATCTATGGAGCTCAAATGGTGAAGTGGAAAGCACAGTGACGTAGCAGGTGTCGGAATCCTGACTCTGCCCACTGTGAGTTGCTTCCCTGAGTTTCCTCATCTAGGAAATGGGCATGGTAATCTTTCTATTACCTTCCTCACTGGGTTGTTGGGGAAAGAAGACTGTCAAGTGGAAAGTACGACAGCAGTATGAGTCACGAGAAGACAGGGCCCTAAAGTGGCAGCAAATTAAATAAGGACATTCAGCCCAGCCTATGGCTCCTCATCGTGCTTGGGAAGAGGTGTTTTTATCTTTGTTAGAGTCTGATCCAAGAAAATGGGGATGTTCCCCAATCTGAGACAGGGGCCAACCTGAGGGGGACAGGACCAAAAAAAGCTCCTACTTCAGGTCCCCTCGATTACCCAGGCAGCCTTGCCATATTTAGAAAAGCAAAAAAAAAAAAACCACATGAATTCTCCAACAGACTGATGTGAAGTCACTGGACAGGCAGATGAGCACCAAATATGGTAGCTAAGCTCTCCTGCTTGCAACAGACACTGAGAAGGAACATTGTAGTCCCAACCTCAAGCTAGTATTGCTCAAACCACAAGCCAACTAGTAAGCAATCGATGGAAGGGCATTGGTGTTAACGACTCACATCCAGAGCCCAGCCCATCTGCCCAGCTATACAGCCACTTGGCTTGTTTTCCTTTCCCAGGAGACAGCTGTGGAGGAGGCAGGGCAATGCAATGGAAAGAGCTCCAGGCCGAGAGTCAGGACACCTGGTTTCCAGCCACAGCACCTACTGCAAATTTGGAAGGGATCTTTGGCATCTGGGCACACTCCAAATGGCAGCGAGGTATGGGATGGGTTAGGCTAGATGGTTCAAGGATCATTCCAACAACACAACCATCACTTTGGCCCTGGGAAATCTCCCAGAGGAGCCTGGGACCTCTTCTGAAGCAAAGGCATAACAGGGTCCACAAGGACCCTAACTCATTTTCACCAACATGAACATGCTCCCAGAAATGTAGCTTGGGGCTCTGCCACAACTCAGAAGAGACTTCCCATGAGTTGTTGTGGCAACCATCTCCATTTTACAGATTAGGAAACTAAGTTTTTTCTTACATCAAGCCAGAATCTGCTGCTTTGCAACTTGGACCAAGTGATGCCCTCTGAAGGACTCTCATGGTAGGGAAGCCTTGGCCCCTAATACTTGAAGATGCCTAGCAGATTCCCCTTATGTCTTCTCTTCTCCAGGAAAAACATGTCCAATCTTTTCCTCTGATCCTCATAAGACAA
Organism: Trichosurus vulpecula; assembly: GCF_011100635.1. NCBI lineage: Eukaryota > Metazoa > Chordata > Mammalia > Diprotodontia > Phalangeridae > Trichosurus > Trichosurus vulpecula. Next base: position 22,358,948 of record NC_050582.1, read on the forward strand.
GGACTTAAGGCCCAGTCTTTCCATGCTGGCTGCCCTCCCTTAAAGAGGCTCCAACATATCAATGTCTTCCCCAAAATATGTTGCTCAAAACTGAACACAATGTATTAGACACAGTCTAACAAGGAGGACTGGCACCCCTCTTACTTCCTGTAGCCCAAGATCACAGGAGATTTTTTTGGCTCCCTACCACAGCACACCATTGACTTATATTGAGCTTATGGTCCACTAAGACCCCCAGATCTTCATCAACAGAACCACTGTCAGGCAATACCTCCCCCATCTTATACTTGTGAGGTTGATTTTTTTAACCCAAGTGTGACACTTTACATTTGTCCTCATTAAATGCCGTCTTAATGGACTCAGGGCACAGACTGGGGCATTCATTTTTGGACAAGGTCACTGCAGAACTTTGATTTGCTTGACTATGAATGTTTGTTATAAGGACTTTGTTTTTTCAACTGGAAGGGAGGAAAAGAGAAAATCAACTTTTGTTCATTGAAAAAAATAAAATCAAAAATTTTAAAATTTCCTCTTAAGACATTTGGCCCAGGAGTCTAGCCTGCTGAGATCGTTTTTGGCTCCGGACTCTGTTGTTCCAGATGTTAGCTATCCCCCTTCTCCCCATGTTTCTGTCATCTATAAATTTGAAAAGCATGCCAACAATGCCTTTATCCAAGTTACTGATAACAGTATGAGATCAGACACAGATCCCTGGGGTACTCCACTAGAGACATCCAACCATTAAGAACTTCTTTGGGTCTGGCCATTCAACTAGCTCTGAATTTCCCTAACTGTACTTTTGTATAGCTCACATCTTTTCATCTTTAAGAGAGAATGTGGAAAACAATAACATGAGATGCTCTGTCAAAGACTCTGCCAAAATCTGTAGCATTCTTCTCATCTACTAGTCCACTAACACTGTTAAAAAGGGAAAAGGTGAGTCTGACATACCTGTTTTTGATGAAGTCATGATGACTCTTTGTGATCACTGCTCCCTCCCCTGCCCTTCTCTTCTCTCCTCCTCCTCCTTCTCCCTGGTCTCCCTATCTCACTCAGGCAGTAAGTGCAGCAGCCACCCATAGACCCAATCCCACTGCTGATCAGAGTGGAAGCTTTGGCCTGTGCCATTTTCCCAACCTGAGTCTGTTGGTCCTTCCTCAAGCAGTCTGCTGGCCCTTGGCATCTTGGTGGCAGACTTAGTGCAGACAAGATCCATTTTAGGGTCACTAGAGAGTCTAAATTCAAACAATCCCCCAGCCTCAGCCTTGTCACCAGCAGGGACTATAGGTGGACACCTCCACACCTGGCTCAGCTTCCTTCTCTACATCCAAACTAACCATCTCTTCAACAAGACATTCTAAAATCTTACTCATCATACAAGTCAACATCAGAGGCCCTTGATTTGCAAACCCGACTTTCTCCCCTTTCGGGCAGATGAGGACTTTTGCCCTTCTTCAGGGCTCTGGCATTTCTCCAATTCTCCGACACCTTCCCATCCACCAATTCTCTCTGTCAGTGCTTGGGGGCCATTCAATGAATTCACCTTGGCCTGGTGACATGATGTCATCCAGGACAGCTGAATGTTCTCTTATTATCTCCCTCTTTACTAACCTCAGGAATCAACTCCCTCTTGGCCATCTTGGCTCCATTCTGCCCAGTCCAAAGATTATTCTCCTTGGCCGAGAAAACAGAAGCAAAATAACAATGGGGCAGCCCTGTTTTGTCTCTGGAATTAATTCTTAACATCCCATAAATGCTAAGCAGACTCTGATCCTCATCTTTTCCCCAGCACAGCTTCAAATGCCCTGTCTTTGTCATCTTTAGCTTTCTTTGCCCGTTTCAGCTCATTCTGAGCTCTGGAGGTGACACTCTTCTTCCAGGACTGGGCCACTTTTTTGTATTCATCCCTCATTAACTGTTCCTGCTTCCACTTCTGTTCAAGTCTTTTAACAGTCTAGGCTTCTTGGTGAGTACCCTGTGCATCCACATTGGTCCCCTTGGATACTACCTCCCTTTTCCTACTCACAGCAACTGCTTCTCTTTGGCTCTTCAGAATTTCATTCTTGAGGGCTTTCCACTCAGCTGATTTTACCTACAAAGCTTTTGTCCACAGGATCCTAAACTATCCTTTCTCCAAACCCTTTGAAATGTGCTATTCTACAATTTAGAGCAGGGGTGGGGAACCTGCAGCCTCAGCCTTGAGGTCACATGTGGCCCTTTAAGTCCTCGGGTGTGGCCTTTTGACTAAGTCCAAGTTTTACAGAACAAATCCTTTTATTCAGGGGATTTGTTCTGGGAAGTTTGGATGCAATCAAAGGGCCACACTTGAGGACCTAGAGGGCCACATGTGTCCTCTAGGCCGCAGCTTCCCCACCCCTGGTCTAGAGTATGTTTGGGAGCTAACCACTCCCTGCTTTCACACCGTGTCATTTCCCCCAAGGTTCCTATTGTTTCCACCCCAGTTACCAGTTCCTCTTTGCTGGTGAGAATCAGATCCAGAACAGAAGTTCCTCTAGTTGGTTCCTCTACCCTTTGAATTAAGTCAAGAAGTGTTAGCTGTTCTACTTTGGGCCCATAGCTGAAGTCTCCCATCACTAATATGGCGTGCCCTTATGCCAGGCTTCTGACTAAGAGTACTGGACACAGGGTCAGGAAGACCGAAGTTCAAATCTCGCTTCAGACATTTACTATTTGTATGACTCTGGGCAAGTCATTTAACTTCAGTCTCAGTTTTCCCATCTGCCAAAAAAGGATGAGAGAAGCACTTATGACTCAGGGTTTTGGTGAGGATCAGATGAGACAGTGAAGGTAAGGCGCTCTGCAAACCTTAAAGTCTTATAGAAATGTGAGTAGTTGGTGTCATTCGGTTGCATCAAATCCTTACCTAGACCTTCCCCATCCACTCAGAAGCTAAGCTCTCTTATATACTTTGTGTCCCCCAATTAGAGTGTGAGCTCCTTGAGGGCAAGGATTGTCTTGCTCTTTCTATTTGTATCACAGTGCCTGGCACATAATGCACCATAAATGCTTTCTCAGTCACTCAGTCCAGGTGGTCTGTCATATACTCCAAAGACAATATCACCTGTTTCTGTAATGCCATCCACCATGCTTCCCCTATCTTGTTTCTGGATTTCCTTTACGTAAGTATACCTTCCTGATATAAAATTTTCATTCCAAACCCCAAGCCACCCCATGCCCCTGGCCCTTTTACCTAGCTAGTTCCTTTTCAATCATAGGTATATCCTTCCAGAGCTCGATTTCCACCATACTAAGTCCTAGGTCCTATCTCACCACGTCTCAGTAAAGGTCCAATGTGTCACCTTGCTTGTTACCTAAATTTTGTCATTATATATGGATGCATAAGGCCATGGGTGTTCTTGCTGGCATCTTTCTTGAATCTGAGGCATTTCTAATGCTGTTCTGCCTATTCTGTAGGCAGGCTACTCTCCATGGTAGCTAACGCCATTCCCTGCCATACCAAGTTAACAGAGCTTAATGTGTTTATGAAGGTAACAGAGTCAATAGTGTATTTGTAAAAGCTCTTTGCAAATTGTGGGGCCTGCTCATTTTGGCAGAGACAGAGCAATCAGCACAGGCACAGGATTCTCTGGTTCTATAGCCAGATAATGGAAGTCCCCCATCACTACTCCATCATGGCTCAGTGAGCCCGCTTGTGATTGAGAGCCTTCAGCGTTAGCACAGGAAAGCTTCCATCCCAGAAAAAATAAACATGGCCTCCCCCTAGGCAAAAGCCTTCAAATTCCAGTCAATTCCATCAGCATACATTTGGTGCCCACCAAATGCTTGCATCACACAGCAAGCCCAAGTTTGGTTCTTTCCTATTAGACCCCAACGTCCAAGCTTTGAAACGGGCTTGGCATCTCATCCGTAAAATGGCTTTCTCCTGACACAAGCACAGGGATTATTATAACCTCCCTTCACCACCGCTCTTTCCTGGACCAAGCATTCTTTATTAAATTAAGGAGCTACACCGATTACACAATTCTCACAAACAAAAAGGTTCTAACAAACCAAGGAAAGAGGAGGACAAAACCAGAAAGCACAGTTAGACAGGACATTCAATATGACTCGACAGATGTTTATTATGCATCTGCTATGTACAAGCATCCAGATAATTACCTGCCCCAACACTTTCCAAGTCAAGCCCATAACAGCTTATTTACTGAGGCAGTTAGGCAGCCCACTGGATAGAGCACCGGAAGTACTTAGGCTAGACGGAGGCAGGAAGGCCTAAATTCCAATCCAGCCTCGGATACTTCCTAGCTGTGTGACCCTATGCAAGTCACTTCATGCTGTTTTCCCAATGGCAAAATGGGGATTATAAGAGCACCCACCTTGTGACTGTGGTGAGGATCCAATGAGATACCCTTCATAAAGTGTTTAGCACAATGGGGAACACAGTAGGTACCATCAAAATGCTTATTCCTCTCCTCCCACCTCCCCAATCTCCTTACAATAAACCTGTAAAGTAGGTATTATCTGCCCAAACTGAGAGACCCAAGGCCCCACCATAGTTCTACAAATCTTGAGCTGAAAGACCAGCTGACTTAAAGCCCTCAGTTTACAGATGAGGAAACTGAGGAGCAAGGAGATCAAGGGACTTTCCCGACGTCACATAGGCAGTAAGTGGTTCAGCTGGGATTGAAACTCAGTTCTTCTGTCTCTAAGTCCAGCACTTCTTCCATCATACCGGGCCTTCTATTTGCTCCTGAAACCAGGGGAAGTCCAGCAAATTCATGAAATCAACTAGAGTAAGGAAGTCATTGAGGAATGTACCAAAAAGTCCCTGACATCATCCTAAGAAGGATCAGTGTCTCACACACACACACACACACACACACACACACACACACACACACACAGACACCAGACGAGCTGGTTCCTAAATGGTCTAAGTTGAAAAGAAAACATTTTCTTTCCTATTCTTTTTTCCAAATGAAAGCCACTCTCTGTTCCAGCCAAACTGGCCTGTTTGCTGTTCCTCACTCACAATATGCCATCTACGAAGTCCCAGTACTTGGCTGTTCCCCATCCCGCCCTCACCAATCCCTCTGTAGGACCCCCAGCTCCCTCCAAAGCTCAGCTCCAAGGCTACCACAAGTTCTTCCTGATTCCCCCTCACCCCAGCTGCTAGGTACTCTCTTTGGTTTTTTATTACTGTTTACTTTGTTCATATCTGATATTTACTTTTATGTTTACATGGAGATCCATGCCCCAACTCTCATCCCTCACACAAAAAAAAAGACTTAGCTCCTTCAGGACAAAGAGTATTTCATGCCTAGGACAGTGTCTGGTATACAGCAGGGGCTAAATAAATGCTTGATGACTTATTGAAGGGAAAATGCTTGATTTTTTTTTTCATTTCAGCCTCAGAACAGTAAAGCCCTTTTTATGGAGGGCAAACTTTTCTGTATTTTTTAAAAATCACCTTTTCAGTTAGACCTTTAAATGTATAACTAATGTTGATGTTTTGCGCATTAGCCCTAAAAGAAGCAGAAAAGGGATTGCAATGTGGAAAGAGAAGTGAAAGCAGGTATTATTGAGACTAACGTGATTTAGCCCCATCTAGTCCTATTGCTAATGGAGAACCCTGAGCAGGGGCTCCAACCTACACCCCAAAGGGAAGGGGTCTGCACTGACCATAGAAGGAAACAAGCCAGATCTGTAAGCCAGCCCTCTGAAGGCCAAATTCATTTTCAAAAGTAGTGCCAAGTTCCCCAAGGGGCTCCAGGTTTCACATCAACTTATTCCAAACTCTGGATATTTGTCTATTACATACATCAAGGACCAATACTTTGCATCAGTAGAGGGAATTCCCACACCAACGAAATGCACAGATCCAGAAAGAAATGCTAAATGATAGGGCACAAGAAACACTCAGCATCTGCGTGCATTACTCAAGTGAGGGACTCAGAAGCCTGGCAAATTTGGGGAAAATAAGGACACCTTGCATTGCTATGACACTGAAATATCTGTCAAATGCTTTGTATGCATGATCTCATTTGAGCTGTACAAAAATCCCCAGGGGTGGGTAGCCCCGATATTAATATCCCCACCCCTCTATACATGAAGAAAGTGAGGCTCGGAGAGGTCAATGTCCTGCTGAGGGTCACACAGCTAGTTGGAGTGCAAGGGAGGGTCACAGGGTCAGTTAGAGACACTGAATGGCAGCTGGCAAAGCTGCCAGTTCACAATTAAGGTAGTGCCATTAGGTGTTATATTACACTATTTTAAAAGGTCCTAAAAAGTTTTTAATGACTTTGCTCAAATCTATGATATTTTTAAACTTTTAGCTGGCCATAAGGAATTCACTATGGCCTTTCCAAAAACTTTTTCATTATTAAATACTGATTGGCCATCTGGATTCCTACACTGACATATCTCCCCTGTGTCCAGCATGAGGCTCTATACACAGTAGGCGTTTAATAACTGTTTGTTATTGCTCTCATTGCCATCATCTGAGGACCAGACTACCTAAGAGGTGAAGAGGCCCATCACCAGAAAAATTGCCACTAGATGGTATGTTCTTGTACCTATATGAAGACTTACCACATGGATGGGTTATATGAAAGGGTTGCTACCTATACCTGTGGAGGGCATAGCCATGCTGGAAAACACAGTTCCTTAAAGCACTAAGCAAATAACTATCTAGTCAAGATTCTCCAATGTCAATATATCTTTTTAATTGCCTGAGAGGTACTCACGAGGCCAAAGTCATGCAAATCCATAGGCCCTAGGAAAGAGTGGGCTGCCCTGGAGGTTTAAGTGGGTGCATTGCAGACTGGCCCTCCACAGGGTGCTACAAATGGATGCCCAGGCTCTAGCCAGGAAAGCATGTTCCAAAACATCCGGTGGGGGACAACCACCGAACTGGAGGTTTACCTCATTCACATATGCCACGTAGCCAACAACCCATGCAATTTATCCAAGAGAGTCAAACCAACTTGGTGACAGGAAAGGAGCCTCCGGTTCACATTTGAGGTATCATGGCCTTATTAGCAACTCTGAGATTTGCCTGCAACCATAGCCGGGCCATGCCTGCCAAGGGCAATGAGTGAAAGCCCCGGTATCTTTCCCCAACCTCTGCCAGCATTCCGAAGGGCGATGCTCTAGTCTTGCGTCTGCCTCATCTCATCAAGGGCAGGGTTGGGTGATGAAAGCCTGCCTTTTCATCACCTGCTTCAGCACAAACCTGTCCAAGTTAGGGAGTAGGATAATGCTTTCAGAATCCTGAAGGATGTACCTCGCACCTCTTCTGGCTGAACTCTCCTGCCTCCACTACAAAAGCCATTTGCTTTCCAGAATCCCCTTTCCCAGGTGTGCCCTTTCTACACAGAATCATTCCTGCGAATAATCTCTCTTTTGCATTTCTAACTTCTATCACTGTAAAATTCCAGGTGTGCATTTGCACCAAAGGCCTGCGATGAAAAAGAATTACCATGATGTCACTGGAAGATCCTGGACCAGCTGCAAGGGAACCAATTCCTTCTATAAACATGATAGTGTGTTGTAAGCATTCCCAAAAGTTGGTCCTGATTTAGAAAATGACTCATTCAAAGTAACCCAGATTAGGGTTCCCCTGAAAAATACCTCTTTCTAGACCTGGGCAATTCCTCTCCGGAGGCCTTATTTGTAGGAATCTCTATATTATTTGTAAGAATTAGGGATCTTTCAGTCAGGTATCATACAGTGAATCTTCTAATATCTGGAGTCTCTACTCAAAAAGCAGAACAAGCAGAAGGGCTTGATTTTCTCAATTATAAGAATTGAGTTAATAATTTTACTACCAAAAGAAAACCTGGAGCCAATGAGGGGAGAGAGGAGTATGAAATCACAAACACCAAAGTACACAGAGTGGCAGCCGAATCTCAGCATTAGGAAGGCCTTTGGCAGCCACTAAGCCAGCTGATACCTGAACGAGAGGCCGCGCTACAACACACCTGACAAGTAGTTGCCCAATCTTTACACGAATAACTTTGGGGATAGGAGAAGAATGATCACCCCCTCTTATACTTTTGGATGGTTCTTATTAGTTAAAGTCTCCCTTAGACTGAGTCAAAATCTGACCTTTTTATAACGTCTGCCCATTACTCTTGGTTCTGCCTTCTAGGGCCAAGAAGACCAACTCTGATGCCTCTTCCATGTGACAATGCTTCCATGTGATGCTGCATTTGGACACAGATATCATGTCCTCCAACCCCAGTTTCTTCATCCAAGTCTCATGTCCAATGCATAAGTGATCGATCTCTTGGCTAAGCCACAAAGATACAAGGAAGGCAAAAACACAGTCTCTGCTGTCAAAGAGCCAACATGAAAACAACTACATACACTGGAGGTGGAAGACCTGTGCTTCAGGAAGATCACTTTGGCAGCTGAGAGATGGATGGACAACTCAAGTATGGAGAAATTTGAGGAAGGGGATACCAAGCAGAAGGCTGCTTAAATAGTCCAGGTGAGAGGTGATGAGGGCCTGCAACAGAGAGGCAGCTGTGTGCAGAGGAAGAGAGGTATAAGAGATGATAAGATTGGGCAGATTAGCTACGGGGGTTGAGTGCAAGTGAAGAGCAGAGGATGTGGACTTGGGTAACTGGGAGGATGGTGGTGCCCTCAACAGTAATTGGGATGTTGAGAACAACAGAGGGTTTGGGGGGAAAATAATGAGTTATTTTGGGGGCATGTTTAGTTTTCAGTGCCTATGAGACATCCCATTTGAGATGTCCAAGAGAGTGTTGGAGATGCATAAATGTAGTCTAAGACAGAGACTATGGCTAGATGTATAGAGTTGAGAAGCACTTTAATAGGGTGAATAATTGAACACATGGTAGCTGATAAGATCGCCAAGTGAGACAGTACATAAGGAGAAGAAAATAAGAGAAAGCTTTGGGGAACATGTAGGTTTAGTGGGCATGACCTGGTTGAAGATCCAGCAAGGGATAGTAGGCAGGAAATTCCAAACAGGCAGGAGGAGAACCAGGAGAGAACAATGTTGTAAGAACCTAGAGAGAAGAAAACAACTAGAAGAGGGTTATCAGTGTCAAAGATTGCAGAGAAATTTTTTTTAAATGAGGATTGAGAAAATGTCATTGCCAGAATAGTATTGTGCTATGAGAAATGATGAACAGGCAGACTTCAGAAAAACCCGGAAAGACTTACATGAACTGATGCTGAGTGAAATGAGCAGAACCAGGAGAACACTGTACACAGTAACAGCAACATTGTGCAATGACCAACTATGATAGACTTAGCTCTTCTCAGCAATGCAATGATTGAAGACAATACCAAGGGACTCGTGATGGAAAATGAGAAAGAACTACAGAGTCTGAATGCAGATGGATGCATACTATTTTCACTTTTTTTGTTTTTTGTTCTTTCTTGTGGTTTTTCCCTTTTGTTCTGAGTCTTCTTTCACAACATGACTAATGTGGAAATATGTTTAACATGATCATACATGTATAACCTATATTAGGTTGTTTGCTGTCTTGGGGAGGGAGGGAGAAAAATTTGGAGCTCAAAATCTTACAAAGATGAATGCTAAAAACTATCTTTAAATGTAATTGGAAAAAATACCATTAAGCAAAAAATAAATAAATGATTAAAAAAAAGAAAGAAAATTCCATTACCTTTGGCAAGTTAAGAAATCATTGGTACCTTTGGAAAAAGAAATTTCTGATGGATGATGAGGTAAGAAGAAAGACTACAGAAGTTTACAGAGGTAGCAAACTTGTTGCCCACAAAACGTAAAGCTTGAACCAGATTAAAATGTAATTGGGAAATGTTTTTTAAAAATTAATAAAAAATACCAGATGAGCGGGTAGGAATGGCTGTGTACTCTGAGATTTGAAGAATGAAAGAGTTTGGAAAAACCACTGTAGTGAGTAGGATAATGAATCAGTTAGGAGGTGTAAATGGATCAATTGTTTTGATGTAGCTGAGATTATGTAACTTAGATTTGTCGAGGATCTAGTCAGTACAGTCTCATGATTTTTTTCTGGTTCCATTCAGTAGCATGGAGCCCCTTGGTGGGAGTATTCCAAGACTGAGGTTTCCAAAATGTTGATAGGATAAGTGGGTAAAGAATAAGATTGCAGAATGTGACACTGAACTGAACTGGGAGCAGAGAGGGAAGGAAGAAAAGTAGAGACAACATAGTTAACCTAGGAAAAATCTGAGGACTTCAGGGATATGAGGTGATGGAGATCATAAGGGAGAGGGGGAGAAAAAGAGAGGAGGCAGAGGGAGAGAGAGAGGGAGAGAGAGAAAGAGAGAGAGAGAGAGAGAGAGAGATGATGATGATGATGATGATGATGATGATATAAAGATTATTATTAGAAAAGGAATTTCAGTGTTTGTGAGCATGGAAGTAGAACACTTGTGGGCATGTGGCCAGATCAAGGGAATGACCATCTCTATGCACAGCTGAGGTCATGGGAATTGAGCAGAATGAGGAACTGAGAAGTCAGCTGTTTGAGAGAGTATCGATATATATGCTGAATTCCTCTAGTATAAGGATAGCAGTTGGGGTGGAGAGAGACTATAAGCCAAGCAATGAACTCTCACAGAAAAAAAGGAGAATGTCCTAGCAGTCAGAAGATAATAGCTAATAGAATTTTAATTGGGTGATAAATTTAGATTGAATCAACCTGAAAGGAGGAGGAATTATTGAGTGATGTTGGGGAAAGTCTGGAAGTAGGAATGGAAAAAAGAAAATAAGATCAGTCTGGTATGGCCTGTTGTTGATGAAACTATGCTGGCTCTTTGTGATCATGACTTTCTTATCTAGACATTTATCAACCTTCCCTTGAAAAATACAGTCTAGAATTTGTGAAGGAATTCAATTCAAACTCATTGACCCATGGTTTCCAGACTCCATTCTGTTTCAGAAAGAAAAAAAGAAAGAAAGAATGGGGATGTTTGCCCATGCAATACTTTCCATGATTTTTCAAAGGTCGTTGAAGAGAAATCAACAATCATCATCAATAGTTATTCATTCGGTGTCAATGACAGTGTCATTCATCTGGGCCAAGGTACTTGAGCTCCTCAAGGGCAGGGGGTTCCACTCTTACTAGCTCCCTGCTTACTTTGGACAGAAACCATACGCTTCTGGAAGGTTGTCTTCTTATTCCCAGTGCCTGGCACACAGTAGGTGCTTAACAAATACTCATCAAATTAGCCCTATTACTATTTTTCTTCTATCTTTTTTAGCCCAAAAATCATTCTCCTTGGAAGAGAAAAGAGAAACAAAATTAAAAATAAGTTGTGCCACCATTTAACTTCTTCAACTTTCCAAAGTGCTAAACAGAAATCTGCCATGTTTGTTGTGGTAGCCAGCAACTAGACCTGGAGGCCAGATAGGAGCTAGCAGGATTCTAGGCTAGCTCCCATGATAAACTAGTGGGCTGTAACACATGTAGTGTGACTCAGGAGTGGAATGAATTTTTCTACCTAAGGTATGACCTAATGACCTGAAAATTGATTAATTTGCTGAAAAATGCCTTGGTACCCTAAGCAATTTTATTTACATGATTCAGGTAAAGATTTTATTCCGGATGAGAATGTTCTACCCCCTGGCCTAGCAAAGAATCAAAGACAACCCAATGGTGCCAAAGATGACCTTTGTGAAGTTCAGGCATGCTTGTTAGCAGTACCCTGTGGGCAGCCTACCTGAGAAGTAAAATGATGCCTCTGTTAGCTTCCTAGGAGACAAATAGTTTCCTTCCAGATTTATGAGATTTTTTTAATGACCTACATACTAAACAGCTGTTAAAGTTTCTTTATTATAGAACTCTAAAACATTTTCCCTTTGATACCAAAACAATTTCACCTACCGCTCAGTGACTGGCCTGGGAGGGAAGGAAGAAAGGAGACCTCCCTATTCCTCTAAAATAAATAAATGTCCCTTTATTGAAGGCTGGGAAAAGGAAAGCAAGGTAAAATAATCTAAAAGAAAAAAGAAATGGGGAAGAACCAAACACATTTATCTATCTCCCCAAAGGCTAATACTAAACGTGTCAGCAATTTACCCACTTTAAGAGACTCTCCCTAGGGCTTCCTGATGTAGTGTCCAGCACTGTCGGGAACAGAAAAATAGCACACTCTGCCCAGCCCTTCTAGAGCTTCCAACTTATCTGGTCCATCCAGGTTCAGTGTCAGATTCACTTTCCAAGCCCAAGGAACTACGATTTCACCGATCTTGGTCCTCTCTCCCACTACGACCTAGTAAACAGTCTTCATGAGGTTGGATGGCCCAAAATGTTACCACCTGCCCCCTCAGCGTGGTGAAGATGTACTCTGGACATAGTGGGTCTGGTCTTCAAAAGATAGATGTCCAAATTCAATGTCAAGCCCACGTGCTAGACCTTCCTAACCTAGTAGGACTTGCCCCCATAACCTTCAACAATCACCTCCATGTCACAGTGAGGAACCAGCAGAGGATATACCCCTCTCATATACTGCTCTAATAAAATACCTGTGAGCTGCAAGTAGACTTTTAGGATGTCTTTGTGTAGCAAGAGAGATGGGATGTGGAGCTAGGATTTCCTAGGTATAATCAACTCCCAGTAGGGGAAACTTCCTCCATCAGTGCAGATCGACAAGTCTTGACCTAAGACTTCAGAGTCTTTGAGTGCTGCTTAGTGCACAGAGAGGTTAAGAAATTTGCTCCTGGTCATAAAAAAAGGATACAGCAGAGGCAAGAAGACTGGCCACTGCAACAAGTTGCCTGAAATAGTTCCAAATAAAACATTAGGATATATTACTTCCTCCTCATTCATTCAGCACCTACTGTGTACAGAATGCAGTGTTTAGTGCTAGGGGATATGCCAAGATTCCCATGGAGTTTATGATCTGTTAGAGGAATAAGACACACATTCAAACAGCTGTAATGCACAATATTACATTGGTTTTTCAATTTTTAGTTCACTGCATTATTGAGTCACTTTTCAAGAGGTGTGTGCACCAGAAGTTACATTACTGAGTTACATTTCAAGAGGCTTGTGCAGCGAGGTCTATGGCCTTTATGTGGGAAAAGCAAAAATTCTAAAGTACTGTGGCGAAAACCCCTTTCATCTAAGCTCCAAGAACATGCTTTGAGTGGTTCTTTTCATTTGAAATACATATTTGTTCCCAATACTCAAGTTTTTTTCCTTCAGCAAAATTGATTGAAAGAAGCATTCATGTCTCTTACGTTTCAATTCCAGGATGGAATTCAGCTTTACAAAAAGAAAATGGATTTTTAAAGAGACTAGAATCAAATTCATTGAAAAGGAAGTAAAGTGTTTTTACCAAATTGTTTAGGAGGCTTGGATATTTTTGTTTGCTTTTATCATTGGTTTGATATGGAGAGAATAAAAAGGAATTTTATAAAAGAAGGATGCAACTAAGAGACCTAATAATTGTATGGCTTCTCAATACCCCATGTATTAGTTTCAGTTAAGTAGGCGGTATACTTCAAAGCCTATATATATCTCTCTATCTATAGCAATGATGTGGGCTAAGTGATGGTACCCCTCTATAGATGGCGAGAGGTGGGCTGGACAATAGGACAGGTCTCTCTATAGAAAAATGTGAGCTCCATCAAGCAGATTCTGAATTGGTTGAGTAATTACATCCAAAGAAGAATCACTAATAAGGTGCTCTCAATCGGGAGGGCAGCCTGGAGCACTAGGCCTCATGCATTGTTGTTTGACACTGGATTTTTTAAACATTTTTATCGGTGAATTGGATAAACTGCCTCCATATCAAATGGGCAATGACACAAAGAATAGCTTACCACTGGAGACCCAAAGAAAATGTCAAAATACCTCTGCAGGTTGCAACACCATGCCAAAGCTACTAAGATAAAGGTTTATAAGAGGCGCAGTTTGTAAAATCTTATACTTGGGTTCAAAAAAATCTACCTCCTAATATCAAATAGGAGAGACACAGCTAGGCAGGGTGGCCTATTGCAGGGGTGGGGAACCTTCGGCCTCAAGGCCACAAGTGACTCTCTAGGTCCTCAAGTGCAGCCCTTTGACTGAATCCAAACTTCACAGAACAAATCCCCTTAATAAAAGGATTTGTTCTGTAAAACTTGGACTCAGTCAAAGGGCCGCACCCAAGGACCTAGAAGGCCACCTGTGGCCTCGCCCCACTCCTGCTCTAGAGGAAGGTCTTGTTCACATACAGGTTAGAGTCAATGGCCTCTGAGGTGCATTGGGGGAAAGTTCCAATGAGTATTTAAATACAGCTAGCATTTAGATGATGCTTTAAAGTTTGCAAAACACTTGCATATCATCCCATATGTATTTACCAGGATACTGCAACAGAGGTTTGACTGGACTGGCGTGGGCACTGTTTCCCCTAAAGCAGGCTACAATCCCACCATACCTTAGTAAGAGATTGCATGAGTTGCTATGGCCCCAAAGTTAGGTTCCCAGTGGCCTTGCTCTCCATGGGTTGGTGTTTGAAGAGAAAATTCAGTCTGTCACTGGGTCTACGCTCAAAACCATCCCATCCTGACTGGGCCTGCCTGAGCCTGCCCGAGCCTGCCCTCCACTGTCACAGGCTTTAGGAATCCCAGGCCACCTCCACATGCTGATGAGACAGCAGATGGATAGATTGCTTGAAATCAACCAATTTATTTTTTTTAGCAACAGGAACACAGAACTGGGGCTAAGGCGTGAGTTGAAGCTCTACTTTCTTATCCTCTAAATCACCTCATATCACACAGCACTTTCCATACAGCAGTAAGATGTTCACAAGAATCAGTCTGAGCATCACTTATGGCCCAAAGCACTGACCTGAGCTGGACAGAACCCAGAATTCCTGGTCCCTTGGAATCCCCCATTGTACAAACGGTTGGACCAAGGGTTATGGCTGGGACAATTCTCAGAACCACCATGCCAATGAGCATGCAACAATAGGCAAAATTGATTTTTTCCACATAAGACCTTTCTATTTACAGGACAACTCCCTCTTTATGTGGCCCTTATGTGACCCTGGTTCGTGGGGCCCATTTTTCTGGGCTATTTAAGATTTCTCTAGCTCTTCCTTTGGGACAGGAAGGTCATCTCTTTGGAATGATCGACAGGCTGGGGAAAAAGGGTCCAGGGTACACTCACACAGCAAGGCATCTCCATACTTGGAGAAATTGTGCCCTACCACCCCTTCCATGTAGGGGAGCAGTCTGAGCCAACTCCTTAGACTAGCCACATATTGGACTATCCAAGTCATACTGATCTCAGTCACTTTGGAAGTGAAGTCATAGTGTAATGAAAAACCTTTTTGCTGGTAAATAACATTTACTTAGAAAAGATACAAGCTAAGGACCAATATCTCTAGCTATAGATCTCCTGAAAATGAAAAACGTATACTTCAGTGTCTGGGAGCAGAATTTGGCTTTACAAAGGAGAAGGGCGATGGTAGGGGGAAGAGGTGGAGTTAGTTGATCTTCTAAAAATGTACCATTCAGATTGCCACATGCAAACCAACAGTATACTTCTGCACCAGTTCCACTCAAGGATTTGTGAAAAGCAGACCCAGGGTGATCCACATGCCTGAGATGGGAAAGGGAAGTAATTATTCATCATTACTGCTGGGGCATTTCCAACAGAGAAAGAACCTGAACCTGTAATTCTCCATTATAGGAACCAGATGAACTGACAAGAAAAAAGAAATACAACAGTTAAGACCTTCATTAGCTTTTATGGGGAAGCTTTCTGTTCCCCAACAGCACACATCTCCATTGAAATGGGTTAACTGGCAACCTACTCTCTATCCCCTCTAAAAGTAAATGCTTCAATGTACAATAAGAGCTAGAAGGAAACTCATCCCCTTTGACCAAGTGATCTCACTACTGAGGGTGTTACTGAAATATTAAAAAAACTCAGCAAAACAAAAATAGTATCGCAGATCTGGAGCGAGAGGTAGCCTTTGAGGCCAGCTAGTACAACCCTCCCACTTTACAGAGAAGGCAACTGAGGCTCAATGGAAGGGAAGTGACTTGGCCAAGGTCACCCAGGAAATAAGCAGCTGAGCCTAAAACCCAGGTCCACTAAGTGCAAATCTGGCAGTCATCGATTCACTCTAATCATAGCAGCTTTATAATCATTTGTGATAACTAGACAATGCAAATGACGTATGTTTCCAGCAATTGGGGGATGGCTGACTCGACTGTGCTGAATGAATGCCATGGAATGTCACCATGAGAGATGACAAATAGGGAGAACAAAAGACATATGGGAAGCCTCCTATGGGGTGTTACAGTGTGAAGAAAGCCAAACAAAACGCACACCGATTCCAACCGTGTAAACACCATCAGCAATAACAACTGCTAGAGGTGGGAGGGAGGGGCCAGGGAAAAGAAACAGACTATTTTAGTCGCTGCCTAGTTAAAGTTCATAGGTACTTTTTAAAAAGTACAAATAAAGGCAGTTTTCATGTATGATTAGTTTTTTCTTTGTGTTTCTGTAGCTGATTGTTGATGGTTACCAACTTTAGAATAAATACATTAAAGCTTCAAAGCTTTCCTCTTCCTTCATCCCATATAGATACTGTGTGTGTGTGTGTGTGTGTGTCTGTGTGTCTGTGTCTACACTAAGGGAACAAGCACTGATTAAGCACTTGCAGAGTACACAGCACTAAGCAAAGTGCTGTGGGTATACAAAAGGCAGTATGGTTCAATGGAAAGAGGACTGGGTTCAAATTCAGGCTCCACCACCTATGGGACCTTAGACAAGTCACTTTAGGTATCTAGGTGGCACAGCTAGAGTGCTGGACTTGGAGTCAAGAAGACCTAGCTCAGACACTAGTTCTATAACCTTAGGCAAAGCATTTTACTTCTCTCAGCCTCAGTTTCCTCATCTGAAAAACAGGGGTAATTATAATAACACCTCTCTTCCAAGGCTGTTGTGAGGACCAAATGAGATGAATCTCTAGAGAAAAGAAGCAAAAGGAGAACAATTAGTTAAGAAGAAAAAGTGGTAAGCTTTATCCTAGGAAGAAAAAATCTGAAAACTGGACCAGATCAAGCCAAAAACAATGATTCCAGAAGACATTAAGAAATATTAAAACAAAATCAAAAGTTTGAAAATGCAGAAGAAAATATAAGATGTCACATATCAAAAACAATGACCTGGAAAACAGGTCAGGCAAGAGAATTTAAAAGTCATTAGACTCCCTAAAAATCATGACTACCTCCCCTTAAAAAAGCCTTGACACAATATTTCAAGAAGCCATAAAGGAAAACTGCCCAGTTCATTAGAATCAGAAGGCAAAGAGAAGATAGGAATAATCTCCCCATCACTTCCTGAAAGGGACTCCAAAAGGAAAAGTCCCAGGAACACCATAGCCAGAATCTAGAGCTTTGACATCAAAATAAAAAAGCTGCAAACAGCCAGAAAGATTCAAGTACCACGTTCTTGGTTCAAATACCAAGGAACTACAG
The DNA here is from genome assembly GCF_011100635.1 of Trichosurus vulpecula. Taxonomy (NCBI): domain Eukaryota; kingdom Metazoa; phylum Chordata; class Mammalia; order Diprotodontia; family Phalangeridae; genus Trichosurus; species Trichosurus vulpecula. The sequence goes on from NC_050582.1 coordinate 22,376,391, forward strand.
TCAGGGTCTCATAAGACCTGGTGGCTTTGACTATAAATGACAGGAAATCTTGGAATACAATATTCCAAAAGGCAAAAGCTATAGGTTTACAATCAAGAATAACTTACCCTGCACAGCTGAATATAATTAAATGGGGGGGGGAATGGAAGCTTTATGGATTTTCAAGCATCTCTGATGAAACAAGCTGAGCTAAGTAGTCATTCTGAACTGCAAACACAAGAGTCCAGAGAAATCTAGAAAGGCAAATTTATTGGAGCGAGTAGAGGAGGCTATATGAAATGTAAAGCTGATATTTAATAGGGGAGAGAAGAAATAAATGTTTCTTTAGAACCTCCATTTCTTCAAAGAGTACTGAGGGAGTGGATACAGAAACCAAGGGAACCGGGAATCCATTAGTAGTTCTCATTATCAAGGCACATGTGGGGAAGGGAGTGGGCATTAGATAAATCTCATTCTTATCCAAACTGGACAATGGCAGGCTGAACACAAACACATGTGTAGGTGCGCACACGTGCGCACACACATACACACACACAAAATGTGGTGGCAAATACACCACACTCAACAGGGAAACAAGCAGGAACATGGAGATGGGTGTTAAGAGGAAGAGTTTAGCCACAAGCAAATCAAACTTCCTGATCCTGCAAGGATTAGTAAGAGGTGGGGAAAAAAAAGAAATCCAAAAAACTAGCATCTGGGGCAGGGGGTATGGGTCAATTGGGGGAGAGCAGAAGAAACTGTGGTCTATGAGGGTACTGGAATATTATTGTTCTGCTAAAAACATGATGAAAGAGACCATTTCTGATAATACTGGCTACTGTGAACAGAGTAAAATGAGGGGAATGAGGGAATGAGAGGAACAATCTACACGAGGTCAACAACAACAAAGAGAAACAACTTGGAAATTCCGATCGGTGCAATGACCAACCGTGCCTCCAGAGGGACCATGAGGAAATGTGGTACCTGCGGCCCGCCAGGGGACGGACACAATGTACAGGAAGGCACACGGCCACCACGTGGATTCATTTGGCTTGCTTGTGCTTTTTTGTTACAAGTGCTCTTTTTCTTGCTCCATTTTTAATTTGGAAGTAGGGTGGTGAGAAGTTTAGCAATAGTGATGCCAAAAAGGGGGATCACTGAAACCTTTTTTTAAATGCCCAGCCAAAAATAGAAGAAAGCACAGACAAGGAGGACATTTTTGAAAGTAACATGTAGAATTATTATATACTTTTTTAAAAAGCAAGTGGTATGAAATAAGAGATTCACAGTTTCCTATACAGTCCTCTTTTTGTGTTTAGTTGCATATATGGAAATGCTTTTTTGGGTGTTTAAGTTTGGAATAAAAAATCTTTTTTAAAAGAAAGCAAGATATATACAAATGACATGAAGGAACGTGGGGTAATATGCAATGAAAAACAGACTCTATGTACTATTAGAATTCTTAAAAGGGAAAGGCTATTGTGAGGCCAATTGCTGGGAGCTAAGGCCATGGCCAAACCCTGCAAGCCCCAGGGAGCAGGCAGCATCTCTCTCTTCCTCCTTAACCATCCCACCACTTCAGCATTTTCCACCATCTTGGATTTCCTCCCACCACCTAGCATCTAGCTCGCCAGTCTTTTCAGGGAACGGAGGTAAAACTCAATCCCAAGAGCCTGGCCTTGGGCTGAAGAGGTTTCCTTGCTTATGAGACTGGGTGTGCATAAAACTTTCGAAAATTGCATAAAATCTTACAACATATGTGCTTCATGACAAGCCAGCCCCCAAACATGCTTCCCACCCTCCAGTCCAGCTATCTTCTTTCCGCCTAGGGAGGCACTAAGAATAAGCACGGGTTCACTGAAAACAAGTCTTGCAATACTAACCTATTTCCCATTTTGATAAGGTTATGAGATTAGCAGAACACCTAGATCTGCTCCTTTGCTGTTATCAAGTCACACGGAAGATCTGTGATAGTTGGGTGGGTTCAGAATTTGTTGACAGACTGTGCCTAGTACAGGTTAATGGACAATGGACGTTAATGGATAGACATCGACCCAGAGGAATATTCCTGGTGACATACGAGGGAGGGTCAGGATATGAAGCCAAGAAAGCCCAGAGCAAAATGGGGAGGTGAGGAATTCAATATGGGGAGAGAACCAAAAAGAACAAGGGTGGGAGGCGGGGTGGCTGAGCCATCATCGCACAAATTAGCACAAATCTCTGTCTCAAGGATTCCATATCTGGTCAAGTTTGATCCCCAAACAAAAAGAAATCCTCTTCCTCTCCCCACTGTATCTAACCCACCTCCTCTAAAAATCTCTCACTGCTGATTGTTCTTCCATTTGTTGACAAATCAGAGTATTTTTTAACCTGTAAATTTAAAGCTCTTAACACAAGCCACTCACAGACCTGTTCAGAACCAGTTGAACAGCCAAGACAATTACATCCATGTCCCTATTTCATCTTCCCTCCTCTCATCTTGTTTGAGCTGTAAAAACAATAAAAAGATGGGAAAAGCCAGCTCAAGGCAAAAAAACATGATGGTGCTTGTGCACGTAGACATAACCAGGGAGTGTTCCTCAAAAGGAAGCAGCTGAAGTTTGCAGAAAAATACAAATTGGGAGCTGACATTTTGACTCAAGTACTGATGTCCAGCTGAGTGGCGACGGGCCAGCTGCTCCATAAAGCAGAGCCTTGTTCTATGTCTGAAATGCCTTTTTCTTTAAGTAATGCTACATATGCCCTGATTCACATGTTAAAGACATTCCAATCTTCACACACATCACCCCCATCCCACAGCAAAATAAAACCTTATTCTACTCCCATGAAATCCCTCGCTCACTACAGGGGCCCCTGGTCTACCCTAATTCCTTTTCTCAAACAAGATTCCTTTTCCCTGGATGTTTCTTGGTCCTTCAAGGCCAGGGAGGGGGTCCCTTTCCACGTCTTTCCCATTTTTCATGAGCATCTTGACAAAAGAAACTTTCCAAGTTCCCTACCTATTTTTTCCGCTTTCTCTTAAATGTTAGGGCTCTGTCTGAGTCCCTCGCTTGGCGCTGACTCAAGCCCGAGAGAGGGGTCAGAATTCAGACTACCCACTGCAGTTTATTTAACATCTGGTTTGACTTCTCGGCATACCAGCCTTCCCAGGGACTCTGCTGCATTTCCTTACTAATCTGGGTCTCAGTATCCTCATCTGACTGCAGCCTCAGGATTTTCTAGAAGAGCATTTTACTCTTTTTATCCAGTGCTTCTAGATCATTTAAAAATTTTTCTGAAGGAAGTCCTGAAATTAGGCTCTTTTTTGTGTTTTTCTGGGAGACCAATAATTATCACATCGTCTCAACAAGTTCTATATTCAGGGTCCATTGCTTTGGTTTCTATAGACCTCAAGCAATTGTCCCATTGTGCTTAAATTGTTTCTCTTATTTGTTGCATTTTTGAATTGTTCTGTCTTCTTTCTGCTACCATCATATACCTCTTCTGCCCTTTGTAGCTAAACTCTAGGCTCTGGACACACCCCTTTCTCCTCATTCTCCTCTTACATATCTGCCCACTCCTGTCTCCTTTGCTGAATCCTCTTCCAGATCACCGCCTCTAACTGTAGGCATCCCTCAAGTGTCTATTCTGGGCCCTCTTCTCTTCTCCCTCTATGCTACTTTACTTGGTGATCTCATCAGCTCCCATGGAATTAATGACCATCTCTATGCTGACTCTCAAATTTAACCTATCCTGCCCTAACCTCTCTTGGTGACCTCCAATCTGGCACCTCCAACTGCCTTTCAGACATCTCAAACTGGATGTCCAGTACCCATCTCAAGCTCATTATGTCCAAAACAGAACTCATTTTCCCCTAAGCCCTCCCAACCTCCTATCTTCCCTATTACCATACAGGGCAACACTATCCTCCTAGTCACTCAGGCTTGTATCCTAGGAATCATCCTGGATTCCTCACTCTCTCTCCCCCTCCTCCCCTATCTATATCTAATCTGTGGCCAAGGCCTGTTCATTTTACCTTGACAACATCTCTCAAATACACCCCCTTCCCTCCTCTGAGTGCCACCAATCTGGTGTAGGCCCTCATCACCTGAGGCCTGGTCTGTTACAATAGGCTGCTGGTGGGTCTGTCTGCCTTAAGTCTCTCCCCACTCCAACCTATCCATGCTCCCCATTCAGCCACCAAAGTGATTTTCCTAAGGTCTGATTATGTCACACTCCCTCCCAACTCAAACTCCAGTGGCTCCCTATTACCTCAAGAATCAAATACAAAGCACTCTGTTAGGCATTTAAAGCCCTTCCTAACCCAGCCCCCTCCTGCCTTTCTAGTCTTCTTACACTTTACTCCCCAACAAGTACTCTTCGATCCAACAAACACTGGCTCCCTGGCTGTTTCATGAACAAGACTCATCTCTCAGCTCTGGGCATTCTCTCTGTAGCTGTCCCCATACCTGCAATGCTCTCCCTCCTCCACTCTGACTACTGGCCTCCCTGGCTTCCTTTAAGTTCCAACCAAAATCCTTTCTTTTACTGGAAGCCTTCCCTAGTCCCTCGATTCTAGTGCCCTCTCTTAATTCTTTCCTATTTATCCTGTATACAGGTATCCCTTATTTTATTGCTTTCCACTTTATTACATTTCACAGATATTGCATTTTTTACAAATCAAAGGTTTGTGGCAACCCAGTGTCCAGCATGTGTCTTGGTGCCATTTTTCCAGGAGCATGTGCTCACATCCTGTCTCCATGTCACCATTCGGTAATTCTCACAATATGTCGCACTTTGTCATTATTATTACATCTGTTAGGTTTGGTCTGTGATCAGTGATCTTGGATGTTACTACTGTAATTGTTTGGGGGCACTAAGAACTGCGCTCATGTAAGATGGCAAACTTGATCGATAAATGTTGTGTGTGTTCTGACTGCTCCACCAACCAGCAGTTCCCCCATCTCTCTCCCTCTCCTCAGGCCTCCCTATGCCCTCAGACACAACAAAATTGAAATTAAGCCAATGAATAACCCCACAAAGGCCTCTAAATGGTCAAGGGAAAGGAAGAGGCAATTGATTGAGCAAACTTCATTCTTTCTTTAAGAAATTGCCACAGTCACCCCAGCCTTCAGCAACCACCTCCCTCAACAGTCAGCACCCATCAATATGGAGGCAAGACCCTCCATCAGCAAAAAGATTACCACTGAGGGCTCAGATGATGGATCACAATTTTAGCAATAAAGTATTTTTGAATTAAGGTGTGTACAATGCCTTTTTAGACATAATACTACTACAGACTTCGTAGATTACATTATAAGGGAAACATAACTTTTATATGCACCAAGAAACCAAAAAACTCATTTGACTTGCTTTACTGCGAAATTTGCTTAATTTCAAAATTCGCTTTATTGCTGTGGTCTGAAAGCAAACCCATGATATCTCTGAGATATGCCTGTATAGCCTGCTCTGTATATATCTGTTTGCACGTTATCTCCCCCATGAGATCATACGCTCCTTGAGGGCAAGGGCAGTCTTTTGCCTCTTTTGGTATCTCCAGCACTAAGCACAGTGCCTGGTACATAGCAGGTGCTTAATAAATGTTGATTGATTGACTGACTGCAGGTCCACTGTGTGATGAAGAGTTTTGACCCACTGTTCTAAATGGGTGATTAGTCACCATTTTTCTACTGAAGACACCCAGACCTATTTATCAGTCAGTCAACAACCATTTATCAAGTGTTAACTATGTGCCAGCCCCTACGTTCAGCATTACAGCAAAGAAAGACCAACCTTTCCACCCCCAGCACCACCACCAAAGAGCTCAGATTCTAATGGGAGAAACAACATGCAAATGACTGTACAGAAGGAAAAAATAAACAATATAAATAAAAGGTAATGTCAGATGGAAGGTGGTAATAGTATAGGGAACTGGAGGTGCTAGGAAGAACCAGCCAATCAGAGAGAATCAGAAGGAAAGGCCACAGTCAAGGATGTCAAGGACCATACAAGTTGCAGGTCTGGGTGACAGAGCAGAATGGTGCCCTTAATAACAACAAGAAAGTTGGGGCAGGGGAAGAGAATAAGTTCTGTTTTGGACATCTACATAGACAGAATTGAACCTATGGGAGCTTATAAGATCAAGTGAGATAGTAGACAGGAAGAAGAGAAGAGGACCCAGTACAAAGCCTTGGCAGAGGGGGGCACCCACAGTTAGTGAGAGTGACTTGGAGGAAAATCCAGCAAAGGAGACTGAGAAGAAACAGTCAGGTAGGTAGGAGGAGAACCAGTAGAGAGCAGTGTCATAAAAAGAGAGAAGAGAGTGTACTGGAGAAAAGCATGATCAACAGAGTCAAAGGCTGCAGAGAGGTAAGGAAGGCTCAGGATTGGGAAAAAGTTATTCCATTTGGCAATTAAGGGATCACTGTTAACTTCAGAAAAAGAAGTTTCTCTTGGATGATGGAGTCAGAAGCAAGAGAGCAAAATGTTTAGAAGAGAATGAGAGGAGAGGAAGTGGAGGCAGTTGGTTGGAGCTGAGCTGAGTCAGGAAGGAGAAATACAGGGCAGCAGCTAGCAGGGATGGTAGGAATAAGTGAGTGTTTAAGGAGACAGGGGCAGCAGGGAAAGAGCCAGCATATTGGGCAAGATGGATGATCAGAGAGGGAGCTATCTGCTAGAGAAGATGAGATGGTATCAAAGAGGCATGGAAAGGGCTGGCATTGCCAGCGTCTCCTCCTCACTTGAGGACAGAGTGAGTGATGGGAGATGAGGAGGAGAGAAGAGGGAGTTCTTGGCAAGCGACCTCAGGTTTTGCTGTGAGGTACGAAGTGAGCTTCTTAGCTGAGAGGGTAGGTGGAGAAGGAGTCACAGGAGGTTGTTGGAGGGAGGAAAAGGTTTGGAAGAGCTGCTGTGATGAGTGGGAGAGGGCATTATTAGAGAGGTATAAGAGGATTACCAGACTGAAGTGAAGGCGCAGTTGAGATTAAGTAACAGAAATGTGTAGCGGATCCAGCCAGCAGTTTCCCAAATTTTCTCCAGCTCTATTCATCGGAACGTGAATAGGATCAAAGGAGGCTAACAGCGGGTGTGATCCAAGGGAAAAGCTTGGCACAATCAGAGATGAGACAAGGGCCAAGACAGTGGAATGGGACGACGTAGAGCTAAATGAACTCACCAAGGGATTGAGACAGAAAAGAGGAGAGTGTAGCTCATGCAAGGGTGATGGCCTGGGAAATAACTGAGTAGTCAAGGCATTGGAGGTCATGGAGGAGACAAAGGGCTGTGTTCATTTGTGGCTATTAAGCATCTCAGAGCACAAGAGAAGAAATGGGTAGGTCTGGGATGGGGCCCTGTGAGAGGGGGAGGTTGAGAAGCCAGAGAGTAAGGGAGTGGGCACTTGTCCATAAGGAACAGAGTTTGTACATTGGTGGCTGGGGGTACAAAAACACAGGGATGGGGATTGGATGAGGGGAATAGGAGTATGTTAATCATTGAGAAATTAGTCCAGGCAGATTACCAATGGTTAGAGGGATGTAGCTCATTAGACCATTCAAAGTCTGCTTTGAGGTTCACCCTTGTGGCAGGTGGTGATTTTATGTCCTTTAATACCCAAGAGGGCCTCACAGTGGGCAGGTGCAGACAAAGGTGTGGCCAAGGGAAGTAAGGTCAGGAAGCAAGAAAAGGCAGCAGTAAGTAAGCTTGGTTGGGAGGCAGCCACTGGAGGACTGGAGAAGGTTTGGGGGCGAAGCCAGAGGCCAAAGAGGTGGGTTACCAGAATCCATTGCTAAAAGAGCATCTCCCTGGGAAGGACTGGAAAAAAAGAGACTGGAAGCAGGTTGTAAGGACTGGAGCGGCCTCAGTCTCTCTGCTGAGATCTAGTCCTTCAGCATCAACCACCTACTAGACATTTGGAATTATAGATGCTGCAGAGGTCCCACAATAAACCCATTATCCTTCCCCCAAAGCCCACCCTTCTATCAAACTTTTCTCTTTCTGTTGAGGGCACCTCCACCCAGGGTCACCACCTTGGTATGGTCCTCAGCCTTTCCCGCTCTCACCTCCCACAGACGATCAGTTAGCCAATCTTATGGTTTCTCCCCCCATTTTCTCCATGCACACGGCCACCTCCCTAGACCAGGCCCTCATCCCCTCTTACCTGGACTACCACAATAGCCCTCTCATTGCCCTACTCCAGGCCATTCTTCACACTTACCAAAGGGATGTTTCCTAAAGCTCAGGTGTGATCGTGTCCCTATGATATTTAAAGCCCCTAACAACCTGGGCCAGCAATACTCCCTTTTACACACTACATCTTGTTCAACTGCATGACATTCTATCTTCTGCGGCCCTTTGCAACTGACTCGGCCTCCCCTCCCCCACCCTTCCCCCACCTCTCCCCCACTGTGCCTAGAATACACTCCCTCCTCACCTCCAGCTCCTGGAATCCCTAATTTCCTTCAAAGCTCAGCTCAAGCAGCATCTTTGAGATGAAATCTTTCCTAATTTCAACCCCACCACCACTCCCCAGATGCTTGCCTCATCTCCCAAATAGCTTCGTATCTACTTTGTATCTTATTTGGATATAGCTGTATCTGTACATGTTGTCTCCACTAGCTAGACTGTAAGCTCCTTGAGGGCAGGGACAGGTTCACTTGTTTTCAGACCTTCAACATCTAAGACAGTGTCTGACACATACCAAGGGCTTCATAAATGTGTTCTGATTGATGTCTATCCACATGACCTTACACAAGTCACTTAAACCACCTGAGCCTCAGTTTCTTCATCTGTAAAAATGAGAAGATCAGGACTTTTTTGCTACAGTCTTTTTTATAGCATATGGCACAATACTTTGTACTCTTGGGGGGACAGGGGGAACCTGTGATTTCAAGGAGCTAGACAATTCCCACCGTGAAAGCTCTCTCCACCAGTGCAGAGTAGCAGCTCTTGCCTGCCACTTATTAAGTGACTTGCTCATGGTCACAAGGGCAGTGTGGATCAGAGGCAGGATTTGAACCTGACTCCAAAGCTGGCCTCCATATTAGGGCCCTATTAAATGTGTGTACAGTATATTTAAATTCAATGGGGGAGATGGGGGGTAGGCTAGATAATCTTGAAGGTTCCTTTCCAGCTCATGACTGGAGAGGACCAGACAGCTGTGCTATGGAACCGGGAAGATCCATGAGGAAACAGCAGGGAATGCAGGGTAGGAAGACAGGCTTCATCCAGAGCCCTTGGCACAGGAGCCTCCGGCCTGGAGACTGACTCTAGGAAGTTACATAGATCACTGGGGCTGATAGTATTCTTTCCAGCCTCCCCCGCCCCACACCTTCCTTTTCACAGCACTTAATTCTAGAAGATCACGAAATGCTTTGCTCACAAGTGGGAAGCCAGTCTCAGAATCCAGAGGTACTATCGTAGGCATTCCGATGCTTCCTGAGTGGGCACCACAAGCCATGGATAATACAGGGCAACGATCCAAGAGTGGGCCTGGCTCTCTGTGCAACCCGCTGCTATACTAACACGGCACCATGGAAAAGGGAGGAAGGAAAAGGTCAACTGGCCACAGTGTGACGAACCTTTGCTTCAGGTAAATTAAAAGGCGATATGGAAAACCAACTTGATCAGTACTATCCAAAAACTGGGGGTGGAGGTGGGATGGAAGCTCACCATATTATTTTAGTCAAGTGAAAGTACTTCAGTTGTTGAATAACCTTTGTGCAAAAGGCGTGTACCCAAGACCACCTGAAGAATTTAGAAGGCGCTGAGCGTGGGGCCACCTCTACTCCATTTTTGGTTACCTACCAGAATTCTGCCTGAAGAAATAAAGTAGTCTGGCATGTGTGGGAGAAGTGTGGGAGGGAGAGTTAATCATTAATGTCAAACTGAATCAAAGATGAAATCATCTTTTGAATGATAGCCTAGAAACAGCACAAAGTTTCTCAACAGGATATGCAACGCCAACAACAAAAACAGTAACAACCCCCCAAAATGCCCAGAAGCAATTAAGATGACCGAGTACAAAAACAAACAACTGCCATCTCCGGCGATGCCACCAAGTTTATCAGAGAGCACATTCACTTTTCTAACTGGAGAAAACAGTAGCGCTCCCCTGCATGTGTGCTCCTGGGATGAGGCTTCTGGAGAACTCGTGGGTTGGAGAAAATGCACTATCCACCAGACTCTACCTGGGATTTCCCCCCGCCCCCAGCTCTCCAAATCAGACCCATTTCTTCAAGGCCCAGTTCCAGTGACTCCTCTCTGAGGAGCAGGTTTCCCTCCCTCCCAACTCTGCTTTAGGAAACTTTGCCAAAGGTAGCATTTTACAATGGGAAAAGCACGGCATTGGATCTGCTTTGAATCCCAGATCTGCTACATATTGCCTGTGTGATCTTGGGCAAGTCCGTTAACCTCTGTTCTGTCTGTTTAGTGGTATCTGACTCTCTGTGACCCCATTTTGAGTTTTCTTGGCAAAGATACTGGAGTGGTTTGCCATTTCCTTCTCCAGCTCATTTTACAGATGAGAAAACTGAGGCAAACCAGATGAAGTGACTTGCCCAGGGTCACACAGCTGGGCAGTATCTGAGGCCAGATTTGAACTGACTCCAGGCCCAATGCTCTATGCACTGCAGCACCATCTAGCTGCCTTCTCTTAACCTCCCTAGGTCACAGTTTCCTCAAAATAATTTCTGAGATCTTTCCAAGTCTAAATTGATAAAACTGAACAAACAGGAAAACTGCACTCACAGGGATGCCTCCTTTGTCTGAATTCCTCCCATACTTCTAGTCCTATGTACCCAATCTGGCACTTGATCAGATGCATGGCTCTCCAGCTGCTTTATGAGTAGGTAACCTGGTGTCCCAACTATGGTGTAAGCTCCTTGAGGTCAAGGGTCGAATCTTGAATATCAACAATGCACATTTATATGGTTTGCCCATTATCTAGCACAGGGCAGGGGCTCAAGAACTTGTTGGTTGACTGCTACATATCTGGCCAATTTGGATTCTGCTTTCTTCCCTGTTGTTTTCCTGACCCTGGGCTAGAATCCCAGGCTCTTCCACTAAACTGCTGCTACCTGTGTGACCCTGAATGAGTCATTTCCCAGTTCCCTGGAGCTCAGCTTCCTTATCAATAAAATGGAGGGGAAGGGGAGTTGGAAAAGACTCATGAAGGCCCTGCCAGCCCCAGCATCTTGAAAGGGTAAGGGCTGACCATGTCATCCCCACCTCCACTTAAAGTAACTGACAAAAAGGAGATGCCCTAATATCTTGTCAGGTGGGAATATATCTCTACTGAATCAATCAATCAATCTGAGGTACGAACTAGGTGCAGCAAGAAGACTGGTGGGATTGCTTGAGGGATCCAGTCACCCCCTTTGGACCCTTTATAAACCCAGGAAGCTAGTTTGGAATCAGAGATTCAAGAATCTAGCAGCTTAGTAGTGGAAGCTTCCAGCCAAGCCCCTAAAAAGTAATGACTTGAGGTGGGAGGAAGGAGAATGCCTTCGCCTCTGTCTCCATCTCCCTCTCCTTCCACCCACTCCTGCACCCTCTTCTCATGAACTTCAGAGGACCAGAGGATTTGGACTTTTCAGTGATGTCCTAGAAGTATCCCCAGGACACTAGCAGTAGCTGCTGACAGCAGAGTCTACATTGGGAGCCAAAAATAGACTGATGGGATGAGGAAAATAAATTCAAGGCTCTACAAAAAGTACAACAGAAAAAACTACAAAATGCCTAGGGGAAAGTTCGTGAGTACCCCCAAAAAGAGGAGAAAAGGACTTCCACCAACCGAAAGTTGTGAGTTATCCCCTTGCCGTATGTGCTCTCTAATATTTAGTCTACTTTCCCTGAGACTCTGTATGTACTTTGGGAGTCTGTCACAGACTTTTTTGGGAGGAAAGGGGTAGAGATGATTTGTACCAACCACATCACTGGTAAATACATATTTCTAAAAGTTATTTAAGTCTGCCTGACTAACTGATATTAACTTATAGCCTTGGAGGTGAAGCACACTGGTGGGGGCTCATGAGCTATATAGCATTAAAAAGATACTCTCAACCCCTCAAGGTTATCCCCAGACTCTGGAGATCCAGACTGACAGTGAGAGGATTAGGATAGTTAACTATAGAGCATGTTCTACAACATTATAAGTTTATGACTTTCACGGTACAGTAGAAAGAACACTGAGTCTGGAGTTTGAGGATCTGGGTTCAAATGTTGCTTCTACTTATAAGCTGTATGACTTTGGCAAGTTACTTAACTTTTACAAGCCTCAGTTTCCTCCACTATAAAACAATGGGGTTGAAATAAATGACCTCTAAGGTCCCTTCTGGCTCTCAACCTGTGATCCTATACTCTGCTTTAGAATCTTGGGCTATAAGACATTCCAGTATACTCGATTGAATAGAAAGGGCTCTTTTGTCTACCTAACATCAAACATGGCACAGAAACTCAGGACAACAAAGAGTGAAAGAGCTACCTCAGGGGGACACTGTTCGCCATGGTTTGCTCCACAATCTTTGAGTTGATGATTTTCTTAGTTCTGATAGAGTGCCAGCCTATCATGGGACAAGACATACAGGGACATGCATGTGAAATGCAGTGGATGTTGGCATGATTCTCTTTCCATTATTATTCCAGAATGAGGCATTGGCTAATGGGATAATGGCCCAGGTCAAGCCTTTTGGCTTCTCAGTCATTTTTCCTCAATCTGTCACCTTCATTTCTTTTCTCTGCCACTTCTCTTCCACGCATCATAGAAGGCCAAGTACAAAAACACAGGATCACAGATCATGGATTTTGAGCTAATGGACCTTTAAGCAATCTAGTCCAACCCACTCATTTCACAGAGGAGGAAATCAAGGTCCAGAAAAGGGAAAAGACTGGCCCAAGTCAGAGTAAGTGGTGGGAGTGGGATTTGAACCCAGATCCTTTGACTCTCAAGTCCAAAGCTCTTTCTACTGTTCCATTATTCTTTTCCTATATATGTAGCAGGTGGTTGGTATTGTTTAGAGACTGCCTCCATTTGGAAAAGAAGAGAGTATAGGCAGAGTAACTGAGAAGGGAAGACAAAAAACACCAAAGGAGAGAATGCCCCTTCATTCTGAAAAAAACAGCACAGAGCTATGTGAGCCATAGCCATGTGGGGGATGGATTTCCTTAGAACATAGGTGTCAGGCACCAGGTAGGATAGGCCCATGTGGCTGCAATGTAATTGGCAAATACTGAATAAAATAGAGAAACAAACAATAAAACACAGATAAGTCACTAGGTGGCCTCCGGGATCCTTATGCATCATATGCAGATTAGTGGCCCCCTCCTCCATTTGGGTTAACACCACTGCCTTAGAAGAGGAAAGTCAGCAAAAGCTTTACCCAGAAGCCTCTGCATTCTCAGTTCCAGTTCACAAATGGACCAACAAAACAGCTCAGATGGGTAGAGGATGGCTCAAGGAGGAGCCATCTGGCTACTCCAGCAAAGATCCCCCTGGAGGCAGTGACCTCTAAAGAGGTCAGGCTTTGTCTCCATTAGTCCCAGCCCCCAACCCAAGCCCACTAATGGAAGGAGCTAAGGGGAGAAGAGGTGATAAAGAGTACTGAAGAGTGCACTCAGAAAAAAAGCAATCAGTTGACAATCCAGTAGCAGCATTATTTTAAAACCACAGCTGGGTCTTCAAAAGACCAGTTAGTTCCATGGCATGTGTCTTTTCCAAAAAGAGAGCACACTTTTAGTGTCCATATGGCAATGAGGCATTAAGAGAGGGGGAACAGAGGCAAGATCACGTTTACACTGGACACATTCATGAAGTGTCTGTTGTGTGGAAGGTCCTTGGCCAAACATGGGAAACACTGAAGTCTGACTCAGCCCCTGCCTTCATGGAGCAGTGTGGGGAATCAGTATGGCTACAAATATGTTTAATACAAGGTATGATGTGATCAGGAAGAAGAGCCAGACCATGTGCTCTAGGAGAATCTGAGGCCAGAGTGGCCCACTTTCACCTGGGGTTGGAGGTCAGCTTAGGCGAGTCAACCGAAGAGTCTGTCATTAAAGGACCTTCAGAAGAATGGACAAAAATAAAGTGGCCCGATTAGAGAACAATACTGTTCATTCATTAATAGGGAAGCAAGAGGTTTGTTCCCCAAAAAGCCCCACAATCATTTCTTTCTAGGCTGCCTGGTCTAGTTTCCTAGAGGGATGGAGCATGCGTTGAGGATTAGAGGGCAGGCTGGAACTTGCCCATCTTAGAGCTTGGAGCAGCTTGGCATGTGGTCTTTAGCCTTGGGCTCTGGGGCCTGGACCTTCCAATGTGTTTCTAGCAGGCTCTCCTGGATACTCCACTTCCATAACCCCTGGGAGCCAGCCAGGGCTGCAGAAACAAAACTGAATAACCTTCTTGAAACTGAAAATGCAAGGATGCCCAGATCCTATTATGATGTAACCCAAGGGCCAATGTATTCCCATCCCTACCTTTCAAGTCATCTGAAGGACAATCTACATTGCAGCCCTTTCATTTAGGTGGACAGGTTGGATAATCCGCTTCAAAGACAGAGATACCTAGGTTTTCTCATAAAGACAAAGTGTCTCAAGGTAACACATTCTTTCTTAGCTTGCCTTATTACAAATTCTAGAAGTTACTGATTACCCGAGGTGTAGATGACACAGTATCCATTCAACAAAAAGTGGTTCAGCAAGTATGGAACAAACTTCAACCCTTCAATAGATCCATGATCTCATTGGTGTGGGTCCACCCTCCACCAGGGCATGTGACAAATCCTTCCATCTTCTCATTCTTGGCAATTCTTGGATATCTCCCTACAGACCTGCCCAATACACTGTTTCACAGATGTCAGAGTATCACTGGGACAGTCCATCTGTCCATCCCTCACTCTTGCTACCTCAGTGGCCCATGTCATTTTCTGGTAATAACTTGTCCATCTGATATTGCCTTCCATACAACTTCTCAGGCCCAGTCGTCAATGGAAATGTACAGCAGACTACTTCCACCCACCATGTGTCTTTGCGTTACCCTCAGGGTCATGTGGAATCTTGGTGGGGTTTTGGTTTTTTTTCTGAGATGACGATGGCATTCAATGATGAACAACCGTAACACAGTACTGGAAAAATATGGGTATGAAAAGTGGTGCTTGGGCAGAAGGGAGCAGGTTGGGATCACTGAAAACACTATGCAGTTTCCTAAATACAATGAAGCCCATTCTTCTCCTCATATTCGAGTCTTAGCCTAGATCACCTGGGTCTAGTTACAGTATCCATGGACTTAGTTTATTAATGCATGGAAAAGAAACAAATATACAAATCTATTTATCCACATGGTATAGTCTGAAGAGACAGATACAAATATATATGTGTGTGTATACGTATATGCGTGTATACATATGTCAATGGGCTGTCCATTTATTTACATGGCACAGTCTGGATACAGACTGCAGACAAGATATTTGTGCGGTGTGTATGTGTGTGCGTGCGTGTATGTGAATAAAGAGAAATACATATACACATATGTATGTTATCTGCAGTCTGTATCTAGACTACATGAGTAGGTGTGCAGCCCATTGACATGCACACTCACGCACACACACACACATACATATAAATGTATATATTTGTATCTTTTCTATGCATTAATAGACTAAGTCAAAGGGCTGCCCATTGCCCATCTACCCTTATGGTGAGGTTTGGACAACATGCATCCTTCCTCCACTTTGTTTCTTCAATGAGGTCTATCTCTTAAGTGACTACAGATTTCAATGAGGAGGCCCTGAAACTAGTTCCCAATTCAATTCAATGAAAAGAAACATTTATCAAATTACTCTTAGCACAGTGTTGGAAACGGTGTAGGCATTTAATAAATGCTCACTTAACTGAATTGAGCCATGCAAGACGCTGGAGATACAAAGACAAAAATGAAATAGTCTTTGTCCTCAAGCACCTTACAATCTACATGTTCTAGGGCTTGATACACTCATCATGATGACCCCTGCAACTATAGCTAAATATCTGGTGGCTGGAAATCAGTGGCTGAGTTTAGTAGACTTGTATCTAATCTGCCGGGGACACTGGGCCACAGAAATAAAGCAACCAATTAATAGCTAAGGAGGGAAAGCACACCCATATCCAGTTCCCCATATAAGCATCTTAGAATTAAGCCTGACCAATAAAGAAAAGAAACCACTGCAAAGAAGACCAAAGCTGTTCCATTCTATGACACACACTGTCTGCTGACCTCTTTCTTGAAAGGCGAGATTTCTAAGCAAAACAAAATCCAACTCTCCACATATATATACATACATACATACGTATATAGGTATAAAAACTACCCACACTCTGCCTGACAGCTGTCTTAAATGATCAACTGAGTTAGCAGGTGATGAGTGGTCATGTGATGCCCAATTTATCCAAACAGAATCTCAGCTGCAAATATTTCTTTCTGGAAATGTGACTGGCGAAGTGTATCCTTCCTGTTGGCACCAAGTCATTTTCCTAAAAGCTTAAACGTGCACAAAGCTTGCTGTCACACGTGACCCTCCAGAGGCTGATTAAGGTTACTTCTAAGCGGAAAAATTTCAGAGGGATGTAGCTTCTCTGCCTCGTCTGCCTGGCAGACCACAAACCACGAAATAATGAACATGTGTATCTGACTTAAACATAGAGAGAGGAGGCTGGCCTAGGAGTCAGGAAACTGGGCTCTCAATCCACCTCTGCCACTAACTGGCTGGGGGACATTGAACGAGTGAAGTCATTTCCCTTCTTTAGAGCTGTTTCCTCAGCTGTAAAACTGAAAGTGCTGACCTCGAGTCACCTCCTGTGGAAGGCTCCTTGGGATCACAGTGAGCCAGGTACCCTCTGGCATGAATCACATGAGGCCAAACTCCGTTTTACATCAACCATCAGGAAGATTGTGAGAATCTCCAAGCTGGCAGCACACTCAGGAGCCATGTGGAGCAGGCCATACCTAGGTCCAAATGCCCTCTACACCAGACCTAACAAGTGATCACAGGGTTCTGCTTGAAGACTTCCAGGGAGCAGAATCACTGCAGAATGGGAGAGCTCTAATGATCACATTTGCCCTTTTTGTGACCTCCATCCATTGCTCCTAGTTTCTATCCTCTGGAGTCAAACAGCAGAAGTGCAATCCCTTTTGGACATGACAGCCCTTAAAATACCTGAAGATAGCTATTAAGTCCCTGCCTCTTCACACTCCAGTTCCTTCCACCAATCCACACATGCCATGATCTCAAGGCCTTTTCATCACCTTGGTCACCCACCTCAAAATGCTCTCTGCTTTGCCAATGTCATTCCTGAAATGTGAAGCCTGGAAGTGAACACAGCATTCCAGGTGGGGCGTCACGTGGACAGAGCCATCACACTAGCTAGGCCTCTTTTAAGACAGCAATGGCTCCGTTGGTCATCATAGCCCAGTTGCTCACAGGGAGCTTGTAGTCACCTCACACCTACAGATCTTTCTGAGACGAGCTGCTACCTCCGTCTTATTCCTGGGAAGCTGAATTTTTCAAACCCAAGTGTAAGACTCTACCTATTCAATTTCATCTCATCCAACCTGGCCCAACGTCCCAAGCAGATGAACTCTTTCTGGATCCTAACCCTGCCATCCAACATGTTAGTTTTCCCTCCTAGCTTTGGGCTACTTGCAAATTTGACAAACATGCTAACTGCACCTTTATCCAAATTACTGATAAAAATGTTAAGTAGCCTAGGATACTAGGTGGCCCAGTGGGCAGAGCCCTGAGCTTGGAATCGGGAAGACTCATCCTCATGAGTTCAAATCCCATCATAGATGCTTACTATGTGACCCTGGGCCAGTCACTTCACCCTGTTTGCCTCAGTTTCCTCATCTGTAAAATGAAGAGAGAAAAAAAGTGTGGAAGAAAATGGCAAACTACTCCAGTATCTTTGCAAAAAAAAATCCCAAGTGGAGTCATGAAAACACTCAACGACAACAAAAAACCCATGGCCAAGCACAGCTAACTGGAGACCTGCCAAGATTCCATAAACCCATAAATGAATGTGCTCAGATACCCCTATCACTGAACTACTTCTGAACCCGTGCAACTGGGATACTATCTAATCCATAGTTTTCTACATTGTACAAAAGAAAAACATGGGAGACTTTGTCAAATGTTTGGCACTAAAATCTAAGTTAGCTTTGTCTATGGCATTCACTCGATCTACAAGTCAGTTTAATAATCAGAGAAGGGGTCTGGCATGATTTGTTCTTGGTGAAGTCATGTCTTCCTCTTCTAGATGTCTACTAACCATCCTTCTTAATGAATGCATTCTAGAATTGTTCAAGTTCCTAAAGTCAAGCTCACTGACCAAGCAACTGGCCAACACATTAGCTTATGTTCCCTCTCTTCTTGAAAAGGCAGCTAGGGAAGAGACAGAGAGGGCAATGATCTATCTACATAATAGTCATCTATAGTTTGCAGACTATCAGAATATTTACCCTTCTCTAGTCCTGTGGCATCTCTCCCATTTTCCAGGACCTTTCAAAGATCACTGACTGGCTCAGCCTTGCCCTCTTTCACCTTTAACTCTGATAGGATCTTGACAGTCACACTCAATTCCCTCCTCCAGTTATAGGACCATAGAACACTGCAGGTGCCAGAGACCTAAGATCATCACATCACTGACCCCCTCATTTTACAGATGAGGAAGCTGACTCAAAGAAGTCAAATGACTTGCCCAAGGTCACATAGCCACTCTTCGTCCATCCTTCTTTTCCTTTGACTTCCCCTCAAATCTTCCTAAATTTCCTTTCTCTGGGCCCTTACCTTGCTCAGCATTCCAAACCCTTCCCATTCTTCTTCACAATTTCTTCCTTTGCTTCAGCTCAAGTACTTTCCTTGTAACTTTTCTCACCAAAGTTGGAAGCAGGGCTGACTTCCCCTCTGTGATGTGATACAACGAAGCCAGCTCCTGTGGTTTCCCAGAAATGCCATCTCAAGACTTTTGGTGGCAGATTTCTCTACTCTTATGAAGCTGTACCCCAAGAAAGTGAAAATGGGCCACTGGAAATCTGAGAGAGAAGACATGGGAGGGGAGGGAAGGGGAGGGGAAGGGAGGAGAGGAGAGAGAGAGAAAGAGGGAGAGGAGAGGGAGAAAGAAAAGAGGAGAATGACAGCAAGGAGAGAGAAGGAGAGAGGAGAAGGAGAGAGAGAGAGAAGAGAAGAAAGGGAGAGAGAAATAGAGGAGAGAGAGAGGAAAGAAAAAGAGAGTGGAGAAGAGAGAGAAAAGAGAAGAGTGAGAAAAAGAGGAGAAAGAGAGAAGAGGGAAAGACGAGAGGGAGAGAGAGAAGAAAGGGAGAAAAATAGAGGAGAATGACAGTGAGGAGAGAGAAGGAGAGAGAGAAGAAAGGGAGAGAGAAATAGAGGAGAGAGAGGAAAGAAGAGAGGAGGAGAGAGAAAAAGAGGAGAAAGACAGACAGAAGAGGGAAAAAGGAGAGGGAGAGAGAGAAGAGAAGAGAGGGAAAGAGAAATAGAGGAGAGAAGAGAGGGAGAGAGGAGAGGGAGAGAGAGAAGAGAGGAAAGGAAGAGAGAAAAAGAGGAGAGGGAGAGAGAAAAGAGAAGAGAGGGAGAGAGAGAAATAGAGGAGAAAAAGAGAAGAAAGAGAGGAGAGGGAGAGAGAAGAGAGGAGAGGGAGAGAGAAAAAAGAGGAGAAAGAAAGAAGAGAGAGAGGAAAGGGAAAGACAGAAGAGAGGAAGAGAGAGAAGATAGGGAGAGAGGGAAATGGAGGAGAGAGAGAAAGAAAGGACAGGGAGAGAGAAGAGAGGAGAGGGAGAGAGAAAAAGAGGAGAAAGACAGAAAGGAGAGAGAGGAGAGGGAAAGAGAGAAGAGAGGGAGAGAGAGAAATGGAGGAGAGAGAGAGAGAAAGGAGAGGGAGAGAGAGAAAGAGGAGGGGGAGTGAAAAGGGGGAGGGGAGGAGAGAGAGAGGGAGAGGAGATTGTCTATGTCTTAATAGTCATCTCATTACCCCAATAATATATGCATTATTATGTAGATGATCACCTTTCATCCACTCTCCACAAGTCCCTCAAATGACTGGCCATATTCCAATCAGATACACAAAGTCCAATGAGAGCTTCCAAGACCTAACCACCATATTCATCTGACAGAGCAGAGCTCCCATATCCCTGCTGTGGAGTGGCACATCCTCTGTGGTGAGTGATAATCTCTGAAATCTGTCTCCCTCTTCTGAAGAAATCACTGGCTCCTGTAAGTGGGCACCAGCATGTGAACCATGTGCCTAACACAGAGCTGTGGGCCCACCTGCCTGGGTGCTCACTCCTTCCTCCTCTCCCGGTCACATCACTCCCATGCTGGTGGCCACAGCGTATGTTTTGAGGCATTCCTCTAGTTCTCTTAATCTTCATACAATAGGGCCCTAGAGTATTTGGCAGATCCCCTGTGGGAAACTTGTGGAAGATAACAGACCAGAGTCAAACAGGATAGGCTGGGATCTGTATCCTCGGCGGGAATACTGCCTCAATGAGAACACAGAGCCACTGGAGTTATTTGAGTACCAGGTACCATGGGGGCACCATGTATCCTTCCGTTGCCTTTTGGGGCACCCGAAATTTCTATTTTCATAGAGAATCACAATTGATTGTGGTGCTTTCTTGATGATACCAATGAATTCTAGCTCCTGCTTCAGATACCCCATTCACTAAGTAATGCTGCATAAGGTCAGTCTATATAGCATAAAGAAATACTTCACCTGGATTATACAGCTGACTGCTAAGTATCCCTCGATAGAAACCACTCGTGTGATGTCATATGTTGTACACACACGAAAGAGTAATTGAGGTTTAGTCTGGAAAAACCTAAAAAGGGGACACATGGTAGTTTGCTTCCAAGTATTCGTTTGTTTGTTCTTGAGGTAATCAGGGTTAAGTGACTTGCCCAGGGTCACACAGCTAGTAAGTGTCACGTGTCTATGGTGGGATTTGAACTCTGGTCCTCCTGACTCCATGGCCAGTGCTCTACTCCCTGGGCCACCTAGCTGCCCCGCTTCCAAGTATCTGAGGGTTTGTCATGACCTCCAATGTAGAATTAGAACCAATGGATTCACATTATAAAGAGGCAGATTTCAGTTCAGCATGAAGAAAAACTTTCCCCCACCCAGAGTTGTATAATAATAGCTAACATTTATATAGGGCTTACTACGTGCCTGGCTCTGTGCCAAGGTTTACAGTTATTATTTCATTTGGGCCTCACATCAACCCTACAAGATAGGAGCTATTATTAGCCCCATTTTAGAGATGAAGAAACTGAGGCAAACAGAGATTCAATGATTGGCCCAGGGTCACACAGCAAGTGCCTGGGGCTGGATTTGAATTCAGGTCTTCCTGACGCCAGACTCTATGGACTGTGCCCTAACAACATGCAGGGCTGCTTTCTTCATGTCACTGCACATATCTGAGCAGATGTCAACCAGATGTCAGGGCTGCTGTGGAAGAAATTCTTGCCTGGGTGCGGGGAGGGGGGGGGGGCCAGGGAAGAAACTAGATGAGATAACCCCTCTGGCATTTCCCAGTTCTAAGAGTCTATTACCATCCTCTCAAAACCTACCAAATATTTCTAGATTAATTTTGCTTCTTCTACTAATATACTACCCTTTTGTTGCCAGGATACTGATATGGGACAGATATTTAATCAAATTCCTCCTACGCACAAGGCCTGGGGCACAACTAAAGAAAGTCAAAGCCCCCAAGTGCTTGCTCTCAAGAAGCCCATGACTGTCTGGTCATGGGAAGACCAAGCACATACTGAACTGCCTGAATTGCAGTGGTGAGGAACAGTACTTGGTAAGCTTCAAAGTACTGGAGAAATGAGAAAGGGTAGCGATCACGAAAAGACAATTTAAAAATCAGCAGGAGACACCAGGAAGGAGCCGTGCTCACAGATGTGGAGAAGAATAAAGACTGGAAAAAGGCCACTGGCTTTAGCAACTCACCTCAGTGGTGATCTCTGAGTAGTAATAGTAATAACTGACCTTTCCATGTGGCTTAAGGTTTATGAACCACTTTACATAAATCACCTTAAAGCAAATTTGAGAACTGACCTTTCAAGTTGCACAATTATCTGCTCGGACTTCCTTGGGAGGCGGGTACTTATGGGGATTATTAGCTTCACTTTAAAGATGAGGAATTGGGGCCTGGAGAAATGAAACCACCTGCCCGTGCATGGTCAGCCACTCAGGGTCGGAGGCGGAATTTAACCTGCTTCTCCCCTGACTCCAAATAGACAACTACCCTACAAGGTAGTACTGCTCAAGTTAGCTCTTGACTCTAGTAGGAGAGACAGAAACCAGACTGCAAGGAGCTCAGGGAGCAGATGCCTCCATTTCTTCAGAAGTGGAGACTACACGTCTGAAAAGCTTGATAATGAGAGAAATGTGAACAAATAGATGGTAGCCAGAAGGGTTGGCGGGGTCAAAAGTTTGGTTTTTGTGTTTCTGAGATACAGGAGATTTGTACATGTTTATAGGCAAAGGCTAGAGGATCAGTGAAGGTGCTAGAAGGAAACAAGGTGCTGGAGAAGGCCAGCAGGGAAGGTCACATGTAAGGGGAGGGCTAACCTGGGCAAGGATGAGGGCTGTCTTTTCTGCTGAAACCCAAAGTTAAGGAGAGGAGAGAAGAAAGGGGAAAGAGGGAGAGAGAGACAGACAATGAGGGAGAGACAGACGGACAGAGAGGAGAGAGAAAGAAGAGAAAGGAGGGGAGAGGGACAGGAGACGAGGGGGAGGGAGGGAGGGAGAGGGAGAGAGAGAGAGAGAGAGAGAGAGAGAGAGAAACAAAAGGAGGAGAGGAGAGAGAAGAGAGGGACAGGGAAAAGACAAAGATTAGGGTGCTATAACTAGGTGCCCTAATTTGGCATTCAAGAGGAAGCCAAACTTCGAGGACGAAGGAAGATGCAGCGAATTAATGAAAATAAATGAAAATAAACTTCTTAGAAAAAAACGAATGGGAACCCAGATGGGGAGAGGTCTACCCCAGAGGTCACAGGAGAAAAAGAGTAAGTAAAACTTAACTCCATTGTAAAGCAGCAGATTCTGCCCAATCCCGGGGCCCAGGTTTTATCTTTGCCCCCCCCCATCACCCCCATAGCAGAATTGTTACTGAGTTTTTTTTAGTTGTGTCTGACTCTCCATGACCCCATTTGGGGTTTCCTTGGCAAAGATACTGGAGTGGTTTGCCAATATCTTCTCTAGCTCATTTTACAGATGTAGAAACTGAGGCAAAGAAGGTTAGGTGACTTGCCCAGGGTCACACAGCTAAGACGTATCTGAGGCCACATTTGAACTCAGGAAGAGGAGTCTTCCTGACTTCGGGTCCAGCGCTCTATCCACTGCTCCACCTAGCTTCCCCTATAGCAGAATTAGTAAGAGTACAATACTAGAGAAAAGTCCATCCAGCTGCCATTTCACTATTTCTGAAAACAAGTTCTGACTGATTGGTGGCTTGTAAGATTTTAGAACTAAAGATTGCTGAGCATTCATTTTCAATTTCAGAAAACATCCTACCATATTGTTTCGAATCAGAGTGTATGCTCCATGCCATCTGTATGCTTGATAACAAAAGGTTTTGTGGTGAGCAAATTAAGTACTACCGATAGAAGTCATGATTTCCAAAAGGGTAATTTGTAAGAGGCAATTATTTCATTAGTACACAATTAGGCCTACTAAAGTTCTGTCCCAGCCTGCAGACTGATGAGACCTCATTTTTTACCTACTTCAAAGTGTCTTTGATTTATCCAAGAGATGAAAGGAGAGGAACTCTTTCAGACTGAATGCTTCAAAGCTTCCTGACCATGAACCCAGACTTGATGTGCAAAACAAGACACAGAACAGCTCATTGGTCCACTGACAAGTTATCTGATGTTCTCTATCAGCACATCTACTTAGACAGGACTGTGGCATCCTCCACTTAGGAAGGGCCACCCATAAATAAGGCTGTCCTTTTGACCTATTTGAGTCCATCTGATCAACTTCAGGCCTCGTTTCCTCTAGCTGTCTAGTCTGGTCTCCTCTGGCATGCCTCAGAAATCAAGGCATGATAAACAACCCTCCTGTTCCATTCCTGCTTTCATGGAAACCTGTCCAAGTGAAATGGTTTGCATTCTAATCTCTAAACCACAGGCAGCCCATGGAAAGAAGCCTCATCCTCTGGATTAGGCAAAGGTTCTGGGGAACAGCATATTTTCCTTAAGGAGCAAAGAGGAGCTGTGCCAAGTGACACTGTCTGCTCTCTGAGGTCTGGGGCCAGAGCCTAGGAAAATGTCAGTTAACATTGAAATGAGGGTGCCACTAAAATTCCCAAGTTACACTTCCCTAAAAAGGTTGTTGATTTTTCATGGATCTTATCTGGAAGACTCCTGCATCATATGAGAAGGAGCTTGATTTTTCTCCCAGGAAAGGAAAAGAAGTCTCACTCAACCCTTTAGGATATCAGCAAAGTACCAGGCAGTAAAAGCCTTACTAAGTAAATGTAGGCTTCTCAGCCATGCCCTACTCTTCCAGACTAACACCATTGACAGAAACTCCATTTAGGAAAAAAGGACTATCATAGGAGCAAAAATGAAAGGATTAAAAAAACAACAACCTCTTTTGTTTTCACAGGGAATTCTCCAAAGTGCCATGGGCTGAATCTAGTTGATTTTCAGGGGACCAGACATAGAGAAAAGAATAGGCCAAAACAGCATTGTTGTTTCTGCATGTAGGTCATCACTTACAACCCACTCCATAGGAGGCCACTTGGGTAGAGCCCTCGAAGAAGCAGCATTTTGAGAGAAGCAGCTTGGTACAGAGGAGAGCCCTGGGCTGTACGCCAACAGACCTGGCTTCCACTCGAGGCTCCTCCCACTTATTTGCTGTGTGTGACCTTGGCAAGTCATTTTTTTCCTTTCTCAACCTCAGTTTTCTCATCTGAAAAATAAGGAGCAGGATAAATGTTCCAGCTGCAATCCCAGGCCTATTATGGGAAGTATTTGCTTAAACCCTTCAAGGCTACAGAGAGGAGAACTTTCTCCCAGTCAGAATTTTACAAAACCTTCTTCAAGAAATGTTTGTTGTTTTGGTGTTGCGGAAGGGGGGGGGGGGGCGCAGCGAGGAACGACACAGCACATTTTTTTTATCAGGCCTAAAAGGTTTTTGGGAGGAAAAGTGTAGACCCAATCTAGCACTTCCTCACCATCTGTAAATAGGGAGTTTTTATGTGAGAGACAGTTTACAGAAAGCTTTACATTATCATCCAGCAGCCCATTATCTGATCACGGCTCTTCCAAAGAGAGGCCTGAGCTTGAGCCAGCCTTAAAGCAGCTGTCTCTGGCAGGGAGTAGCAACAAGGCTCCTTTCATCACTCCCCGGGTAATGGTTTCTCCAGGAGTTTCATCTGGGCTCCTCCAGCACAAAGCTGAAGGGAAAGCCAGGCCTAGAGGGAAGAATAAGCTTATGGAGACAGTAGGGCGTGGACCAAGGACTGTTGGGCCACCAACAGTGGGCCACTGGGGCAAAAGGTGGGGTTGAAGAAAAGAGCAGAAAGACCAAGTTCAGGTCACAGAATCCTCCAAATAGAAAATTCTCTCTCTCTCTCTCTCTCTCTCTCTGTCATTAACTCGGTTTTGCCACCTAAGGTTTGGGGAAGAGCCCATGGGTCGTGCTGGGATTTGTCTGAAAGAGCCGAGTGCTTTGGACCAGCAGACGAAGAAATTCAAATAAGGAGATCATAGTAGGACAGACTTGAGAGGTCATCTAGCTCAACCCCCTCATTTTATATGGAAGGAAAGTGGAACCCAGAGAAGGGAAGTGACTTGCCTAAGGTCACAGAGATGGTGGGGCTAGGATTTGAACCCAGGTTCTTGGACCCCAAATCCAGCAGTTTCCACTATAGCACATTTGTTCTCACTTACCCATCACGCACCTCTACAGGAAGCAGCATGCACGATGTGGTTAAAACCTCTGACACCAGCACTCCCCTCTTCTCCTAGGTCTCCTTTCTCTGTAGCTTGTCTTGGTCCCACTCTCCTGATTCTCTTCCTCCTTGTCTGTTCCTTCTTGGTCTCCTTTGCTAGATCTTCATCCCCACCATACCCAAGAACTGTGGGTGTCCCCCAAGGCTCTGTCCTGGGCCCTCTTCTCTTCTCCATCCCCTGGTAATCCTATCAGCTCCCATGGATTAATGATCATCTCTATTCAGATGACTCTCAGAACAATTTATCCAGACCTAACCTTTGGTCTCACATTGACATTAGCCTATTAGACATTTCAAATGGGATGTCCTGTAAGTGTCTTAAACTCACCATGTCCAAAACTGACCTCATGACCTTTTCTCTTGAGCCCCTCCCCCAATTCCTAACTTCTCTCTTCTTGTCCAGAGTACCACTGTCTTCCCACAGGAGGAAACCTGTGGCCTTCAGGCAAGTAAAATTTGGATTCAGTAAAAAGGCCACACTTAAGGATCTAGATGGTCACATATATCCTTAAGACCACAGGTTCCCTGCCCCTGGTCTAGCTTTTCTATTTGTATCCCCAGCATTTAGCATATTATACAGTAAGTGCTTAATAAATGCTTTTTCATTCATCTCACTTTCCAGATGCAAATGTACAAAATAGCAGGCGATCGCAGGTATCCTTGATCCGAGCTTCCACATCACAATGCCCCATTCCCTCACTTTAGCCACTGGGGAACTGAAGCCCCAGAAGAAGCTACAAGGTGGCCAAGGTCTGGCTCAGTAGCGGCACAACCAGGCCTCCAATCCATGTCCTCAGACCTCCCATCCAGAGCTCTTTCCATCACACTGAACTGCCTCCTCTTGAGGAAGTGGCTAATCAGACCTCCCCCAAGGAGCCTCTCCAGATGAAATCTTACTTTGGGAAAAGAAAATGTCACAGGCAGCTTATCTGCAGTAGCTAGAGGTGCGAGCCAGCTTTCCTCCAGTTTTTTTTTTCCTTTCCAAAAATTCAGATTTCAAACTGAAATGCTTCAGGGCATGAACTGTGTTCTTAAATGCCACATTCAGCCAACTGTAAATTATTGTGCATACTTCCAACAGGACAAAAAATGGAGAGCAGGCAGCCCACTCACCATTCCCCCTTAGGATAATGGCTCCTTTGAATAGAAAAGGGATAATGGGTGGGCCTCCCTACTGTACCACTGGTAGCCCTTCCAAACAAAACAAGGAGCTAAGAGTTTGATGAAAACTGCACTTTGTACTGTCAAGATTAGATCCACACCTAAAAAGGTTTTAAAGAAAGCTGGACGAGCTGTCCTACTTTCAGCCAACAGCTTGAACAAATAAGGACAGCCACGTGGCACAGTAGAAGGTGTGTGAGACTTGGAAAGAGAAAATCTGGATTCAAATTATGGCTCCGTGACTCACTACCTAGATGACCTGAAGAAAATCCTTTGGCCTCCCTGGGCCTCAGTTTCCTCACCTGTAAAATATTGTTCCTCAATTAGATTATGTCTAAGGTCTTGTTTAGTCAGGTGGCTTAGTGGATAGAGGGTTGGGCTTGGAGTCAGGAAGACCTGAATTAAAATCTTATCTCAAACATTAAATAGTTGTGTGATCCCGGGCAAGTCACTTAACTTCTGTGTGCCTCAGTTTTCAGAACTGTAAAATGGGGATCATAACAACATTTACCTCCCAGGGGTGTTGTGAGGATCAAATGAGCTAATATTTGTAAAGTAATTAACACAATGCCTGGCACATATCCTATGAATGTGGGAGTCCCATTTTTTTTAACGTCACAGATAAAAATGGTATGTCAAGGTATAAAAATTTAAAATTCTCTTTACTAATAAGAGCATTTATTAAGCTGCCTACTAAGTGCCAACTACTGGCACTTAGTAGGCAGCTTAATAAATGTTTATGTCACCCCCCCCCATCCCACCTTAACCTTGAAAAGGGAAGTAAAACGACTGTGGAAAGGTCAGACAGGCCCTACAGGAGATCTTGCAGAGAACTCTGAAGCCCCAGGGGTGGTAGTGATGGGACCGCAAAGAGTTCCTAGGCCAAGTTAGAAGCTACAGGAATGAAATCAATCAGCAAGAGACTTACTAGACCAACCAAGGCCATGCTTCAAGTCAGGGACCACTAGACTTGGGGCTGAGGAATAATGAAGCACTGAGCCACAAGGAGGACAAACCTGTGCCTCACTCTTCTGTGAGCCATATGGACTGGGGAGGGACCTGGGCGGGAGGTGACGCAACAACCACAAAATCTTTACCTCCAGTTCTGGGGAGTGCTCTAAGTCCGAAGGGTTGTATAGGGCCAGGGAGACCCAGTGCTTTTCTCCTGCTGGGGTAGAGGGCTATTAAGGGCTACCTACCCAGAGAGGTACCCTAAGTCTAGAGTCTTCCAGTTGGCTGGAAAGGCCTACAAGCCAGGGAAAGCCTCTCAGCAGAAAGAGGACAACCTGAGATTAAAGTCCAGCCCTGACATTTTCTTCTTGTGCTGCCTTGGACAAATCCCTTCATCTGCCCAGGCCTCAGTTTCCTCATGCATAAAATGAGGGACTTTGACTACACAGTGTGAGATCCTTACAGCTCTCAAGCAATCATCCTATGTATGATCTTTTGGGGGAAGAGATTCTGGGAAGTCCCGTAGACAGGGGTCCCACCCAGAGCAATATTAGAAGTCTGGAGGATAAGTCCCAGAGGAAAGTGGAGGCCCACAGGAGGGGGAAGAGGAGTTGGTCTGTTTCTGAGCTTGGTTATAAGTCCAAGATGTTTTCCATCAGGCACAATAAAATCCTCTATTCTGCACTTTGTCAGCCTAAGCCAGAGGCTCTTTTCCTTTTGTTGTGGAAAACGAATTCCAAAGGTTCCAGGGGAAACCCTGAGTGGGGGCCCAAGCCACAGTTATTCCAAGATTGAACCCCATCCAGATAAACCCCAAATGCTGATCTCCAGCAGTTCTAGGCCACAGGTAAGGCTTATGTGATTAGATTCCTCATTTTCAAAAATACCTTTCTTTTAAGGAACTCAAAGTACTTGCTTCTAATCACTCTTTTCTTTAATCTCCAACATTCTTGGGAGGTAGGGATAAAGTGATTATCCTCAGTTTAGAGAGGAAGAAAAGAAGGCCGGGTGGTAAACTGATTACCATAGAGTCCTTTACTCCCCAGTAAGGAACTCTATTCCAGACTAATATACTGAAGGCAAAGAAGGATTAGAAATGAATTACAGTTAGGCAGCATTAAGCCTTCCTGCCTTTATGAATTCTAAAACAGCAGGCTTCATAATTGTGAGAGAGAGAGAAAAAAATTGGTTTGACCCTGGAGGCTGCCCAGTTTTTTTCAATGTAGCACAAATCTCAAACCCAAGCTTCTTCTGGAAACAAAGGTCCTTCATTTTAATAACAATACTCGATATTCACCCATATTGCTGGATGGTTGAAACATCGGGATACAATAATCCCAAAAAAATAATATTTCAATAAATATTCCATGGTAGGGGTGGGGAATGGAGGGGGACATGGTAGGTGTAAGCAGGCTGCCATCTACAACTAAGGAAGAACTCGGGAAGAGCTGTTGTAAAGAGTCATTGGGTAGGACGAGAGGATGGCATGGTCGGAATGGCAAGGGATGGTGGGTAGGGCAGCTTGAGTGCTCCATCAACATCCTTGGGATGTGAGAGAAAGTGAAGATGGCCTCCAGTTACAGTGAGTGGACCATCTATGGTGAACATATAGAAGGACCAGGACAAGAGGGGCACAGGACAGCTAGGTGGGAATGACTTGTGAACTACAATCAATCGACAGAAATTTACTAAGTGTGTACAATGTGCCAGGCACAGTGCTAGGGCTGGGGTCACAAAGACAGAGGTGAAATGGTCCCAGTTCTCTAGGAGTTTAGCTAAGCAGGGGAGGCAAGGTGCACGTATGTAGTTATATGCAAAGTGAATCTAGAAAAAATACAAAGTAATACGTACTAGTAGGCTTCATAAGGTAATGGGGGGGGGAGCACCAGTGTCTTTAGGGATCAGGAAAGATATCATGCAGAAAGTGATGCTTGAGCTGGGCCTTGGAGGGAATGAGAGATTCCAACACTTGGCAGGGAGAAGCAAATGCATTCCAGACCCAGGATTGGGGGACACCCAACCACAGATGAAGTGTTATATATGAAGAAGAGTAAAAAAGGCCAATTTGGTCAGTGTAGTGCATGGGAAGGGAGGTCTGTGTAACGAGACTGGAAAGGGAGGACAAACAGAGCAGTTGCTATCTGACCCTAGAGGTCACAGGGACTCACTAGGATTTAGTGAGTCGCTGTGACATGGTCAGACCTGGGCTTTGGTTAAATCACTTTGGCAGCCATGCTGAGGATGGGTTGAAGACTGGAGAGGCTTGAAGCAAGGAGACAAACCAGCAGGCTACTGTCCAGGCAACCGATGAGGGCCTGAACGTGGGAGGGAGCCATAGGGATGGAGAGGAAGGGCCCTAGCATTTTGGCTAAGGTTGAACAACTGGGATGAGGTTAGGAACCCGGGTGGCTAGAAGGATGGGGATCGGGACATTTGGAAGAGAAGTGGGTCCAGGGGGAGGAGATGGGGATAATGAGTTCTGTTGAGTTTGAGATACCTACCAGAAATACAGTATGAATGCCAGATCTGCAGTCTGTAATGGAAGACTGGCACTCAGGAGAGAGACTAAGCCCGTCTCTAGCTCTGGGAGTCATCTGCATAAAAATGATTAAATCCCTGGGAGAGAGAGGGCTGAGGACAAAACCTAGAAGGACCTCCACAGTGGCGGGGGGGGGGGGGGGGGGGGGGGGTATCACTGGAGGGAGATCCAAATCGAGGAGATCACAGATCGACTGGAGTAGAAAGGATGCTAGGTTCTAATGGCAGCATCACTGTGGGCCCAGCTAGACAATTTACTTGTCTATGTCTATTTCCTCAACTTTAAATGATCTCGTGGGACCCTTTTAGCTCTAAGTCCTCTGATTTTACTAAGTCTGACTTTCTGAGATATAGCAGAAAGAACATTCGATTTTGGAGTCAGAGGACCTGGGTTCAAATCTCGGCCCCGCCACTCACCTACCATGAGTAACACTCCCTTCCCTGCTCTGGCCTTTAATTTCTGGTACACTACAAAGACTGCTGGATTTGGAGTCCAGATACTTGAGTTCAAATCACACTTCTTCTGCTTACTATCTGTGTGACTTCAAACAAGCCAATGGGCCTTAGTTTTCTCATCTGTAAAATGAGAGGGCTATACAAGATGGCCTCTGAGGTCTCTTCTGGTTCTAAATGTATGATCCTAAGACTCCATGATGTCTAAGACAAGGGGGTTGGCTTCACTGACTAATAACGTTCCTTCTGGCTCAAAATCTATGATTCTGTGATCTTACAATGTCCACCTCCCTCATTGGATCAATCACAACATCAAGGATTTTGCCCTTATGGGCACTCCCTCCACAAAAGGAAGGAAAGAGGGAGGGAAGGAATGAAGGAAGGGAGGTAGGGAGGGAAAGGAAAAGAAAGGAAGGGAGAGAGGGAGAGAGGGAGGAAAGGAAAGGAAAGGAAAGGAAAGGAAAGGAAAGGAAAGGAAAGGAAAGGAAAGGAAAGGGGAAAAGGAAAGGAAAGGAAAGGGGAAAAGGAAAGGAAAGGAAAGGAAAGGAAAGGAAAGGAAAGGAAAGGAAAGGAAAGGAAAGGAAAGGAAAGGAAAGGAAAGGACAGGAAAGGAAAGGAAAGGAAAGGAAAGGCAAGGAAAGGCAAGGAAAGGCAAGGAAAGGCAAGGAAAGGCAAGGAAAGGCAAGGAAAGGCAAGGAAAAGGCAAGGAAAGGAAAGGAGCAAGGAAAGGAAAGGCAAGGAAAGGAAAGGCAAGGAAAGGAAAGGAAAGGAAAGGAAAGGAAAGGAAAGGAAAGGAAAGGAAAGGAAAGGAAAGGAAAGGAAAGGAAAGGAAAGGAAAGGCAAGGAAAGGCAAGGCAAGGAAAGGCAAGGAAAGGCAAGGCAAGGAAAGGCAAGGAAAGGCAAGGAAAGGCAAGGAAAGGCAAGGAAAGGCAAGGAAAGGCAAGGAAAGGCAAGGAAAGGCAAGGAAAAGGAAAGGAAAAGGAAAGGAAAGGAAAGGAAAGGAAAGGAAAGGAAAGGAAAGGAAAGGAAAGGAAAGGAAAGGAGTGAAGGAAAGGAAAGGAAAGGAAAGGAAAGGAAAGGAAAGGAAAGGAAAGGAAAGGAAAGGAAAGGAAAGGAAAGGAAAGAAAAGGAAAGGAAAGAAAGGAAAAGAAAGGAAAGGAAAAGAAA
Source organism: Trichosurus vulpecula (assembly GCF_011100635.1). Taxonomy (NCBI): domain Eukaryota; kingdom Metazoa; phylum Chordata; class Mammalia; order Diprotodontia; family Phalangeridae; genus Trichosurus; species Trichosurus vulpecula. The sequence goes on from NC_050582.1 coordinate 22,408,624, forward strand.
AGGAAAGGAAGGGAAGGGAAGGGAAGGGAAGGGGAAGGAAGGAAGGAAGAGAGAGAGAGAGAGAGGGAAAGAAAGAAAGAAAGAAAGAAAGAAAGAAAGAAAGAAAGAAAGAAAGAAAGAAAGAAAGAAAGAAAGAAAAAGAAATTATCATACCATGGTGGGTAATCTTTTAGTGATGAACCTCAACGAACTTGCTAGGCTGGTCCTGGACGGACAGACCCCTAGTCCCCCAGGGAACCTGCTTATGAAGCCTTGATAGGCCCAGACAGAGCTTGGTCTCCGCTGGTAAAGCCTTCCAGAACCCAAGTTCACTTCCCTGGCAAAATGAAGCAGCAACCAATGGCCTTAAATAACAAATACCCAATCCTGAGTTTTTAGGAAATTACTGAGATAGAAAAAAACAATTTAAAGAAACATTGATTCTTAAATGAATTTGTAATCAGTAACTGAAAACTCCTAACCAATACATGCGAATTAACGTGAATAGACCCAAGACTAGACCCTAGTTTCTTGTGATATAATTTCATAGCTTTTCCATAGCCGTGACCAATAACAATTCCTACTTGTAGAATGTCTGAAAGTGTAGGCTGCACTTTCTTCCCAAGAATTCTTTTTGAGGCAAATGCTATGCCTGTTTCCATTTTGCAGATGAGGAAACAGAGGTTCAGAAACACAGAACGTTTTCCTACCACCACACAGTCCGTAGCTGTTGGAGGCAGAATTTGCAAGTAAGTCTGTCCTGACTCCAAGGCTGGGGCTTGGCCTTCACTTCCCCACTGCCCAATAATGGTTCTTTAACAGACAAAGAGAAAAAACACGTTCTAAAGCTCCTTTTCCACAGGAAGGCAAGCTCCCCTGGGAAGGGGCCCAGCCAACCATCCTTCTGGGTGTTCTCTAGCACAGTGATGGACGTTTCCATGTAAGATCAGAGACTTCCAGACTCAAGAGTTGGAAGGGAGCCTAGAGGCCACCCAGCCCAAGCTCCTCATCTGCTTGAGGCTCAGAGGTAAAATGACTTGCTCAAAGTCACACTGGCAGGAAGTAGCCATGCTGGGTCCTCTGACTCTGATTCAGTGCAGCTTCCACCATACTATGCTGCCTCCTGGGCGCTTAATAATTCACAGTGAGTATCAGCAGGTCAAAGGTGTGGGGCTCTGTTTCCCCCCCTCTAACAAGCTAGCTACACAGCTTCAGGCAAGTCTGCCACCTCTCTGATCCTCAGTTTCCTTGGCTGTAAAATGTATTGCTTGGCCTCCATCTCAGAGATCCCTTCCAGCTCCTGAATTCCGATTCTATCTCCAGTATTGCACAACACAGCACTTCCTTGGCTTTCAGAGTTTCAAGAATTTGATCTCTTTCCCCAGCAAACAAAAGGAGGTAAAAATATCCTTCACTGATCAGCCAGATGGTCACAAAATTAGGCCCAGAGTACAGGCCAACACAAAGTCACACTGGGCCATACTGCCAAGGAAGGCTGGGCATTTCCTCCTCTGGGGATTCCACTAACGGGGACTAAATTACCATTTTTTCTAGGATAGTCCAACAGCAATCCTATGTGGAAGATAGCAACAATGCACATTTCTCTAGCTTTTCTTTTGAGATTTTCAAAGCGCTTTCCTCAAAACAACCCTGAGACCTCAGAAGTACTACAAGTATTACCATCTCCACTTTGCAGATGAGGAAACTGAGGCTTCATAAGGTAAAATGACTCACCCAGAGTCACACAATTAATAAAAATAGGGGCCAGAATTCGAACATGGCTCTTTCTAGACTCCAAGATTAGCACTCTGTCTGCTGTACAAATTGCCTCTCGGAGCACAGAACTGGCCTGGATAGATTCTATGGCTCTGTGCAGTTCTAAGAGTCTATGATCTGGTGGCCTGAAAGAGAGAACGCAGCTTCTGACAGGCCTTAACTTTCAGCCAAGGTGCAACTAAGCCATCCAAGAAAACTGTTCCATCCAACAGGATTGTACTAGATTGTCATATCTGACCCAGAAGGGATCATGGGATTTTAGAGTGAAGAGGGACCTCAGAGATCACCCAATCACAGAATCAGAGACACAGATGGATAAGCTCTCAGAGGTGAATTCCAAGCCCCTCCCCAGAAAAGTGTTAGCCTCTTGCTCTGCCCCCCCTCCCCCCTCCTTCCCCCCTCCCTCCCCGCCAAAAACCCTTTTACACTGAAACCAATCCCATTTTCTGTATATTCTAGAAAACAACTCAACCCACTCAGAATGCCCTTTAGTTGGAGGCCTTGGCTTTTCATTGAGCTTGGTCTTTTAGTGCTTACTCTTCCTCCTCCTCAACACTGAGTTCCCAAAATCCCAAGTCAAACCAAGAGTCTTCCCCTTCTCAATCATGACCTCTTCCCACCCATCCTCTTGTCATTCCTGCAATGATCATCTATTATAGTTATCCGTGTTAGCGTCTCCTCCCCTGCTCAGTGCTTCCCCCCATGTGGGGTCCGGACTCACAGTTTAAGAAGTGCTGAAGGGGTCATGAGTGGAAAAAGGTTAAGAAGCCCTGTAAATAACTAGATGATAAGTTCCCTGAAGGCAGGTCCTAAGGCTTAACTTATCTCAATTTTGCACCTTCCTCCAGCACAGGGTGTGCAGCTAGTAGCCAGGCTGGAACTAGGGTGTGGCAAGCAAGGCTTTAGGTGCTGACATCCAGAGGGTCTAATTTCCCACCAACCCACAGTACTTTGAATACTTCCATGTTAGTGCCTGGAGTCTCCCTGAGATCCCCCACCCCTGCATCTGGAAATAGAGACTCTGTGCATTCTACCACCCCCAACCACCAACACCCAAAGAAATCTTATTTATTGCCTTACACAATAGGCAGGCATTTAATAAATATTGGTTAAGGTGAAATTTTTAAAAAGCCTTGAGGAAAGTCACTTTCTCCCCCTTTTTCATTCCCCATTCCCCAACCCCATTATTTAAAAAAACACTTGGATTAACATTCCAGGAGTTCTCAATTACTTTCAATTGATTAAAACTAGGTTTAAAAGAAGACAAGAGTAATTATGCTTTCATATGGTTAAAATGATTTCTGTTCAGAACATTTATGACCCATCCAACAGGTCTCAGCTTGAATTCTGTCAGATACGTGCAGCAGAGACAATGCATCTGTTTTACCCATAACTTGTCTGTGAGATCCTCTGTCATCTTCCTGGGTTATTGATTCAGGCCAGTGTTAAGTTCCTGGGACTTACCAGTTTAATTACTCTGTCTTAACTACCTGGCCAGCAAGCAGACACTCTGCAAGAGGGGTTCTTAGGCCAAGGCCTAAGAATTTGGTGATTTTTGACTATTTTGAGAAATATCCTTAGTTTCCTGAGGGGCTCTGAATTTTCCAACTCAATGTCTTTTGTAACAAATTCAAGGAGCCTCTACTAAGGACCTCCTCAACACTGGGCCCTAGAGAAGTAGACCTCCCAGCAGCCTTTGACACTCTTGACAATCCAAGGGCAGCCCAGTGCAGAGAGTGCTAGATTTGGAGTGAGAGGACCTGGGTTCAGATAACATTGGACATTTGAGGGGTAAGAAAACCAAGGTTGAGAAAGGTTAAATGACTTTCTCAAGGTCACACTTCTCAAAATTCCCTCTCCCCTTGGCTTCTAGGCACCACCTAGTGCCCGTTTTCTCCTCCAACTTCTCTGACCCAGTCTTTTCCAGTTTCTTTTCCTCCTCCTGAAGTATAAGCACTCCTAAGGATTTATCTTTTAACTCCTTTCACTTCTCTCTCTGGAGTCTTCCTTAACATGATCATTTACTCTCATGGCTTCAGCCCCCACTTCTGGCCAAGCCAGATGTCCTTCATACTCTCCATTTCCCCATCTTGACATTTCCACCTGGTCATCTTCCTGGCACCTCCAATGTAACATGTCCAAACCAAGCTTGTCTTTCTCCTCCAAATAATCGTTCCTCCCAACTTTCCCATTTCTTTTCACGTTATCTGCTTCTCCAATGTATGACAGCTCTTCTACTCACTGCATGGGTGACCTTAGGCAAATGCCTCCCCCTCCCTGGGCCTCAATTCCTTCCTATGTGAAATGAGAGAGGGCGGAGGTAAGCTAGATGACCTTGAAGGTCCCTAGATCCCCTTCAGCTGCACTAGTCTGTGACCTCACACCAGCCCTTCACCCAAGGCTACCTTTTTCTGGAATCCCTTGTTCTCCTGCTTGCATTGCCCAGGGTCATCAGATAATTGCAGTTTCCACTTTGATTCTAGGCCACCCGGGCCACCTAACCTCAGGAATTCCTGCCAATCTCAATGTTGTGACTCAAGGCAACTTTTGGCCAGACCATCTCTCAAACTATTTTTTTAAATATGAAGAACTGTTAAAAAGAAACAGAAATTTCTCATGACCTACCATTTGCCATTTTTGGCTTCTGCTTTTTGGAATTAATTAACAGGTAATTGGTGTCAAAATTATTCAACACTAAATGGAGAGCTCTATATGGAGCACAAAAAGAGACATCTATTTTGGCCAAAGTCACCTTTAAAAGGGGGGGGAGAAGACTGTCCCTTTAAATAAAAGCCAAGTAGGGGAAGAATTTGTAATGTCCCAAGAAGGCTAATTGTGTACCCCTAAGTATGAATAAAAAATTAGGACATAAAAGCCCTTGTCTGTCTTCCTTTAAGAATCAACTCAGAGTACACTTAGGGGCAGGGGGAGGGGGAGGACAAGCATTTATTAAGTGCTACTCTGTGCTGGGCACTGTGCTAAGTGATTTAGAAATATTATCTAATTTGATTCACACAACAACCCTAGGAGCCAGGGGCTATTATGATCCCCATTTTACAGATGAGGAAACTGAGGCAGGTAAGAGGTCAGGTGACTTGGCCAGGAACACACAAGTAGTAAGCATCTGAGGTTAGATTTGAATTCAAGTCTTCCTGACTCCAGGCCCAGAGCTCTATCCACTTCGACACCCAGCTGCACTTTTTCAGGAAAGTCCCTTTTGATCCTTCTGGTTGCTGGTACCTTCTCCCTTCTCAGAGGACCTTGTATTATACTTGGGAGACCTCCAATTTCCCCACTCCCAGTAGCATGTAAACTCCTTGAGGGCAAGGACTGATCTGGTTTTGTCCTTGTACTCCAAGCATCTAGCCCAGGGTGGGGAACCTGTGGCCTTGAGGCTACTTGTGGCCCTCTAGGTCCTCAAGTGTAGCCCCTTGACTGAATCCAAACCTCACAGAAGAAAGCCCCTCTAGGTCCTCAAGTGCAGCCCTTTGACTGAATGCATACTTCACAGAAGAAATCCCCTTAATCAAAGTAAAACTTGGACTCAAACTCAAAACTGTAAAACTTAGACTCAGTCAAAAGGCCGCACCCGAGGACGAAGGCCACAGGGTCCCCACCCCTACTAGCCTCTTGCACAAGCTTGGGCTTCAGTAAATGCTGAACCAAGTCCTAGGAAACATAACATGTCACAGCTGGAAGGAAACAGTCATCATAGCCAGCATTTATGAGAGCTTTGAGGTCTGTAAATCACTTTACACATGTTTGAGCATCGTGACAGCCCTGTGCGGGAGGTGCTATCATTATTATTCCCATTTTATAGAAACTGAGGCTGAGAGACATTAAACAACAAGCAAGGAGCTGAGGCAGGATCATGTGGGCAAGTCTCCTCATATCTGTGGACCAGCAGGCCTTTGAGATTCCTACCAGCTCTCCATCTGAAATCCTATGACTCAATCCAACCCCCTCCCCCATAAACCAAAGCATCCATTGATCACTCAGTTCCTGAGAGGAGACAAGCATATGACCAATAGACACTCCCCATCACTGAGGCCTTCTGAGCTACTATCCCAGGAAAGTCAGCTGGCTTGATCCCACTGATAATTACTTCCAGTTGGAATTGCCTGGTATTGGAAAACTGCTAAGTCCCATTCCAATCTTGCCTCTCCCCAAAGAGCAGTCAGAACTTCAACATCTGGGGCAGATGGAACCTTATTCTGCTTGCGTCAGGCTCCCTCTCCAGCCATTCCACAACTGCAAAGGCTCTTCTCTTATCCTCCGGCCAACCTTCCACATCACTCTTCCTATACTCACGAACAGCATTTCAGGGATTCAATGGTAATTTCTGAGATTTCTTTCCCTCTGCATAAAAAGCGCCTGAAAGTCTTCACACTGACTGCGGAGGCCTCTTCCTACAAAGCCCCAAATCCAGCCAATTCACAAGGCAAGGTATTCGAAGTTTCTGAATTCATCCTCCCCAAAGTCCCACTTCAACACCTCACTGGAGCACTGAATGCAGCCCTGTGCTCTCCAAGGGTGGGTCACTGGTACACAAACTCTGGCAGATGCCAGTGAGGTAGAAAGACTTCCAGTCTAGACTTGGCCACATTGTCTGGCAACCAAAGACAGCACAGTGGAAAGAGTGCTTGATTTGAAGTCACAGGACCTGGGTTCTTCAAATCCTAGCTCTGCCACTTAATACCTGCTTAACATGGGGCATTTTACAGAGATGGAAACTGAGGCTGAGAGAGGCTGTGGCTTTCCCAAGGTCACACAGCCAGCACAGATCTAAGGCATGACCAAGTCACATAACCTCTGTGGGCTTCAATTTCCTTATCTATAAAATGAGAGGCTTGGGCCAGGTATACTCCAAGGTCCCTTCCAGCTCTACATATCAGATCCTATGACCTGCCTAAGTAAGAAAACACAGAGAGTCTCATTCCCAGAGGGCTGGCCCCCAGGTGATTTTTTGGGGAGGCCACAGCAATTCCAGAACACCATCTATTGAGGCATGCATGGGGTATAATCAGAACCAGTGGAGGGAGTGAGTGCCCATACCAATCACATCAGAGGTCCTTGAGGCCTTCACAATCCGAGACTCAACATTACACTTTTTGGTCCCTTAATTCCTCTTGCTTCTTATGGTGAAACAAAACTTCTTAAAGCACATTTCTTCCCATGAAACTCTTAAGCATTTTACACATTTTCTAACACTCCTTTTTTTTTCATGTGAGGCTGATAAGTAGCAGATATTAATCTTACTTTTCAGATCAAGAAACTGAGGCATGGAAAGGTTAAGACCCAAATCACACAGCCAATAGATCCTTCATTCTCTGGGTTCAGTGTCCTAACCAAAAGCTTGCAATGTGTTGCAATTTCACTTCATTCCAAATGCTTCTGGTTTTAATACCTTACATAAAGTATCTTTTTTTAATGGTCATATAAAAATCCATATACTGCCTTTTGAGTTAGTAATAGATGAAACCATCAAGACTTTGGGTCTCTCTTCTGCCGAGTCTGTTGCTTCTCTGCATTGCCACCTGTTGAAATCATCAGGGAGCACCTTCTCCCAACACTATCTGTTTCCAAGATTCAGTGGGAGTCCGTGATTACCAAACTCTGGGTTCGGTCCTAAGCCATCCTTCCAGTCTCAAGTGGAAACAAGTCCACATCTCAGACTGGCAGGAGAGTCAAAGGTTTTTCCTTTTCTTCTGGCAGTAAGTCACAAGAAACAAAACTTTACCTTTCTGCCATCAGCTGGCATGTATTCAACTCAGATGGCAGCTCTGGCATGGGCAGGCCTTGGTCATTCATTCCACCCTACCAGCTGCAGGGGGCATATTTCCTGGGATATCTGACTAGCAACGCCAGACTTTCACAACCAACCGCACAACTCAGACAGCTCAGGAGATTGGAGCTGACCCTAGAAAACCTCCACCATGAAGATACTTCAAAACTGACTTGAGAGAATAAAGCATAGAAATGCTTAAAGTATTATAAAACTTTATTCTACTTTACAATCCAACATATCAACATTAATGACTATTTATGGAGCATTCCTTAGGTGCAAGGAAATTATTATCTACAGATGCGTGTTAACAATGGTATCCTTGGGAAATTATTCTATTTAAAATATCAAAGTTCTTTTTTGAGTGTGAGCATATAGCTCTCATCAGCAGGACACATTGTGAATTACTGTTGTTCTCTGTGTACTGGGAATAGATGAGTAAAATGAATTAGGTGAGTTAACTCTTAACTGGCCACACCAGCAAAGGAGAAATAATTGTCACTGATTCCTCAAATACGATAATAATTATAATAATAAAGCATCTTCTGGATAATGCAAAGACAACAGAGTATTTGGCTTTGAAATGTATTTTTACTTGCATGTGAATGGCTGCCACATGGTTTAAGCACCTACAATGCTTCAAACATTTAATAAAGCCAGAAACAGGCCTTAAGGATCCTATCCTGTCCCCAAACTCAAGAGGGTCTGTCCTTCCTATTCCCCAGCTTCACTCTCACAGACAGACTACATCAGGCCTAAAGAGGAGCTGCTCTTTCTCTCATAATGGATATTTTGTTGGTATCTTCCTTAGATTGGAAGAAGCAATTGAATATTCCCTCTCTAACTCTGACAGCCTAAAACGGACTCAAGCATTAAAATTAGGAGACTTCTTGGCTCCTAAGTCTGGGGTTGGCCAGGCTTTCATAACAGTGACACCGGAGTTATTGCCTGCAACTCAGTAAAGTGAAAAGCACTCCGGGTTTGAGTCAAAGGATCTGGTTTGGAGCCTGGGGTCTGGCACATACTAGCTGAGGGATTCTGGGTAAATTACTTCTTTTTTCCTACCTCAAAGAGAATGCAAGCTTCTTGAGGACAGGGTCTGGCTTTGGGCTTTGGAATTTTTTTGGGGGGGGCTTTCTTTGTATCCCCAATGTCTGGCACATAGTAAATGCTTAATAAATGCTTGTTAATCTTATCAGATCAGCTAATATGACAGAAAAAGAAAAAGATAAATACTGGAAAATACATGGGGAAAATTGGGACACCGATGCATTGTTGGTGGAATTGTGAACTGATCTAACCACTCTGGAGAGGAATTTCAAACTGTGCCCAAAGGGCAATTAAACTGTGCATATCTAACCACTCTGGAGAGCAATTTCAAACTGTGCCCAAAGGGCAATTAAACTGTGCATATCTTTTGATCAAGTAATGCCACTTAAGTCTGTATCCCAAAGAGATCATCAAAAGGGAGAAAAGACACACATATACAAAAATATTTATAGCAGCTCCTTATGTGGTAGCAAAGAATTGTAAATTGAGGGGATGCCCATCAATTGGGGAATGGCTGAAGAACTTGTGGTATATGAATGTAATGGAATACCATGCTATAAGAAATGATGGGCAGGTGGATTACAGAAAAACTTGGAAAGACTTACGTGAACTGATGCTGAGTGAAGTGAGTAGAACCAGGAGAACATTGTGCACAGTAACAGCAACGCTGTGTGATGACCAACTATGATGGACTTAGCTCTTCTGAGCAATACAATGATCCAAGATAATTCCAAAAGACTCATGATGGAAAATGCTATCCACACCCAGAGAAAGAAAAATGGCCTTCTCTCTTAAACTGGATGACTTGTTGTTAACTACTTTGTATATTCTTGTACTTAGTAACTTTGTATTTGGGCTATACACATTGTATATGTCCTTCCTGTCTCTCCAATTTGGACGCCAGCTCCTGGTAAGCAGGGATTGTTTCATTCTTATCACCAGCACTTGGCACTGTGGCCTGGAGAACAGTAGGTGCTTCAAACTTGTTAACTGCAAGGAGATTGGGAGCTCAGCAGGGCCATGTTATATCATTCTCATTTGTGATATAAGGACACCAAGTGATAGAATTGGATCTTCTGACTGCTAACAAAGTCGTTTTTCCTACGACATCACACAGCCCCTTTAAAGAGGGTGTGAGCATCAAGGATAAACTTGAGAACTTTTCTTATTTTTTTTTTAAATAACAGGGGTGTATGGGACAGGTTGGCCAGGGAAGAAAGGCGAAATAAATAAGATTTATCTTGCCAGTTCAAATTGTCATTTCTATGACCTGAAAAGTCAGAAAATGGCCAGTGACCAGCAGCAAAGTGAGGAAAGAGAATGAGTCAGAGGACTTGGGTTTGAATCCCAGCCTTATGGGGCCTTGGGTTAATCACTTTCCCACGCTGGCCCTCTGGCCCTCAGTTTGTGTCCTCAGCTATAAAGCTCTGAGGGCCCCTCCAGCTCTACATCTAGAAGCCTCGAAACCAATCTGATATTTGCAGGCTTCTGGGAGGCCTAGGACAAGTCACTTTCCCTATCTGAGTTTCAGTTTCCTCATCTGTGAAATGGAGCAATCATCCTTCCATTACTTACCCCACAGGGTTATAGTGAAGCAATCTCAAAGCACTAGAGCAGTGTTTACAAAGAAGCTTCAAATCATCCCAGCTTGGGCCCCAACAGCTAAGCCTCACTTCATACAACAGGCATGTTCCAGCAAAGCTGAACCCAAGAGAAGTTCTTATAAATCAAATCCTATTTTAAATAAAAACAGGAGAGCTTTGTACTTAAAGGCCCCCTGGGACAAATCCGATAGTAAACTGAGGAATCCTTTTGTAATCTGATCAAGTCACCCCATTCAGGGGCTCCCTATTGCCTCCAGAAACAAATGCAAAATTCTGTTTGGCATTCAAAGCCCCTTCTAACGCAGCCCCTCCTACCTTTCCAGTCTTCTTACACCTTACCACCAACACATCTGAGATTCAGTGACACTGGCCTCCAACAAGACAACTCTCAGTCCCCAGATTTTATTTTCTCTGGCTGTCCCCATTCCTGGAACTTTCTCCCTCCTCTGCTCTGACTATTGACGTCCTTGGCTTCCTTTAAATCCCAAATGAAATCCATCCTTCTACAGGAAGCCTTCTCCAAGTCCTCTTAATTCCAGTGCTTCCCTCTGTTAATTATTTCCTATTAATTCTGTAGATAGCTTGCTTCATATATATTGTTTGTTGTCTCCCCATGAGACTGTAAGTTCCTTGAGGGTGGTAATGTTCTTTTTGTATCCCTAACACTTAGCTCAGTGCTCGGAAGATAGAAGGTGCTTAATAAATGTTTACTGAATTGAATTAAAATGAACCAATTGGTGTTTAGGGAATTCTGATTCTCATAAAGCAGATTCTTTTTTTAAGGTTCACCTGTACAGTATTTACATTCATTACAACAGGCACCTCAACATGTAAAAAAATGACCTAAATCTCATTATAAAAACTTTCATTTCTTTAGCACCTAAAGAACTATTATATATTGCCTGGGTCCCTCAAACCATTAACTTTATGCAGGACTCCAGGAAGCCTCAATGACTAGTTAGGGGTTCTGCAGCAGCAGAAGCTGAGTGCAATTGGAGTGGGGGTGGCCATCGATCAGTGGAGGGATTGGAACAAAACGGACATTGGATCAGGAGCTCCAGCCCAGAGAATACAAACTCCTGGTGCCAAAGAGAAAAAAAGGATGTGAAGAGAGGTCTTTGCTTAAGTCTCCAGAGTTACTAACCAAGGGAGCAGAGAGGGTTGGGTTTTTTTTTTAATGATCCAACAACAGAAAACAAGGCAAGCAGAAGCAGTATTGTACTACCATCTGTGAGGAGCCTTGTGGGCACCCTTGTGGGCCTAATGGGATGCGGGTACAGTCACTTTTACTCAAACTAGGCCCAGTTCAAAGGCACTTCCTCACCTTGATTCTACTTGTCTATGTGTGTGTTGGGGTGGGGAGTGGGAGGAAGTAGGCCATGGCCAAATTGAGTGCCTCCTCCCACAAAACAGTCAGCTGTCAGTGTCACTGTGACTGCCATTGTCTTGGCTTAGCCTAACAAAATGGGTTTTGGAAGCTGTGCTGTCTCTATTAGATTTGCTCGTTTTTCACTCGAGTCTGACTGTATGACCACACTTGGGGTTTTCTTGGCAAAGATACTGGAGTAGTTTGCCATTTCCTTCCCCAGCTCATTTTACAGATGAAGAAACTGAGGCAAACAGGGTGAAATGACTTGGTCAGGGTCACACAACTAGGAAGTGTCTGAGGCTGGATTTGAAGTTAGGTTTTCCAGACTCCAGGCCTGTCACTCTATCCACTGTACCACCCAGCTGTACAACTCTTATCAGATTCTACCTTCTTCCCCCACCCTACCTCCCATGCTACCAAAACATAAAATATTCAGGAAAAGGAAATGCTCCTAAAGCTACTGTGGCCTAGTCCTTTATTTGGAGGTCAGACTGCAGAACAGAAGTAGGAGCACTGGCTGTCGAAGCAGAGCTACTTATCCCAATGGCCTTGGACTAGTCACCTTGCCTCTTTTGGCCTCACTTTCATTCTCTGTAAACTAAGGAGGCTGGACTACATGACCTCCAAGGTCTCTTCCCACTCTCCATTTATGATCCTATTCTCCTAAGGCATAAAGCAGACCTGGTTTTATCCTTTGGCTACAAGGGCCTCCTGTGTGCCAAGCATGGTGTTAGGTGCGAAGAAGCCAAAGACAAAAAGAAAGAGTCCCTATGAATGTGATTCTCAAGCACGGTCCTTCCAGAGATGCCTATATAGCCTGCTCTAAACAAGTCCCCTGCCCTTCATCAGGGCTACCAGCTCAAAAGGATGGAATGGAACTCTTCCACCTCCCAGCCCTAGGATTGCTCAGAACCTCTGGGCCCACCCCCAAGCCCTTTGGCTGCTGCTCTAAAAGCCTGAGAAAAGGAGCCCCTACTCCCAAGGGCCCTACCCACTTCCTCTAAGTCCCAGACATCTGCTCTCCCTACAGTCGGCCTTTCTCTAGGGATATGGGGAAGAGGGAGGGAGGCACTTCCATTTATCACAAACACACACTCAGACTCCGCCCCAGGTTATCGAATCTCGAATATCTCTCCTCTCCCCCCGCCCCCAACTACTTAAAAGTGGTTTTTAGAAATTAAAAAGAAAGAGCGGTAAAGGCAGCCTCTTCTTCAGGCCCCTATAGAAAGAATATGCCACTTATTTCTTTCTTTGGCACTTCTCCGTGCTTGGGCGTGAGAGGAATTGGAACCTATGGAAAGAAAAAGATCAGGGGAAGCGACAAAGGGAGGCAAACCGCAGCGGAGCAAAGCTGGGGCCCTCAGCCACTTCAAGGAATCCAACTTGGCATCATCCGCCTAGAGGCCCAGCCCACCTCCCCATTTGAGCTGCTGCTGTCAGGCCTCCCCAAGTGAAGCCTCCCTGTCCTCCACATTCATCCCAAATGTGTCACCCTCCCTCCAGGAATCCCGCGTATCTCGAGAGGCCTCGATGGAATGCCCCCCTCCAATCACGATGTGCCTCAGTTTCCCCCTCTGGGACGTCCCCTCAGCCTAAGCCCCATGTGCCCGCGTGTCCACTGAGCAGTTAACTTTTGCGCTGCTTTCCCTTCCCAGATGAACCGTGGTACCCAGGCGCGCCCCGGGGGATGCGAACGAGCGGGGCAAAGGGACCGGGGGCGGAGAGCGAGGGTGTCGGACAACTTGGGCCATCGGACGGGGCCAGCGAGCAAACCCTCGGCCGGACCCCCGCTTACCGCGGTGGAGCCGGAGGAGGACGCGATGTACACGCGGATCACCATCCTGAGGGCGGCGGCGGCTGCGGCTTTTGGGGAGGCTCAGCTGAGTCCTGGGGCGGCGGCGGCGACGGTGGCGGAGAGGAGGAGGAGAATGAGGAGGAGGAGGAGGAGGAGGAGGAGGAGCGGGACGATCCGGCTGCAGGCACTGCTGGGACAGAGTAAAGGCCCCGTGCCGCGCCGGCCCAGCCCCATGGGGAGGGCAGGGGCGGGGCCTGCCGCAAGTCCCGCCCCCTCCACCGCCCCTCGGACTTGCCCCGGCCACGCAGCAGTCCCGGGCCAGGAAGGCGCTGGCACGTTTGCATATTTTCTAAATTGCTTAAAAAAAAAAAAAAACCAGCAGAGCCACCTCGGGGATCTCGGAGAACAGCGCGAGAGCTGCAGAAATGTCCTGAGTTCTCCTCCAGGGAGAGAAGAAAAATCCCAAAAGTGGGTACTTAACATTAAAGTGCTACCCTCCTCCCCAGATGATAGCACAAAGGGCTAGCTTCAAAAAGCTCACCCCCTGCTTAAAGAACCGCTCGAGGTGGGAACCCTGCTCGGTTTGAATCCCATTACCTGGGCCAAAACCCTGGGCATGGGGGTGGGGGTGTCACAGGGCAGTCCACTCCCCCACTGGAGGACAAAGCAAAGCAAAACTCTTTTAAGAAATACACAAATGAAAGCAAATTCTCAGATCAGTCATGTCCAAAATTGTTAGTCTCTCTTTTGCACATTGAGTCTATCCCATCTGAGTCTTCAGCTCAGTGGCATGCTTCCCATCAGCCTCTAGTCCCTGCTTCAATCAAAGTTCTTAAGTCTCTTGAATTTGTTTGTTTGTTTTAACACTGTTGTTATAATCAAAATCGTCATCTTGGTTCTGTTCATTTTACTTTGCATCAGTTCAAACAAATCTTCGCAGTCTTCTCAGAAATTGTTGACTTATAATTTCCTATGACACAATAATATTCCATTACACATTCATATACCAAGATTTATTCAGCCATTCTCCAATTGGTGGCTATCCCTCTTAGTTTCCATTTCTTTGGCACCACAAGTCAAATTAAGTGAAGAGAATTAATTTAATTTCATTTAATTCTTACTCTGTGTCAAGTACTATGCCAAGCCCTAAAGAGGCCCAAAAAAAAAAAATCCCTGCCCTGAAGCAGCTCATGCTCTAATGGGAGAGGCAACGTGCAAACAATGTATATTACAAGATATATACAGGGTAAATTGGAGGTAATCTCAGGGGGAGTGTGTTGGTAGCCAAAAATGGGCCCCTTAGCACTTAGTTCAACAAGTGCCCTTGAATAGTTTGGCTTTTGTTCCATTTGAGTAATTCATTGAGCCTTACTAGGTGCTAAGCCCCAGGCCCAAACCCCTATTAGGTGTAAAACCTTAGTGGGTGAGGATTGGCAACTAAGGTGGGGCCCAAGGTGCAGCTAACTGCAGGGAGGGCATAGTTTATGTGTCTGGGAGAGCAGAGGCTCTTAGACCACGTGGGTTTAAGTCCGTCTCTTTGTGATGATTCTAGGTCACGTGGGTGAATTGCATGTGTTTACCCCTGATGCTGAAAAAGATATAAAAACCAGGGGTTGGCCTCTATTCCTTGGAGCTCCACCTTACAGCAGTGGTGGCGTGTGACTCTGGGCCACCCCTTGTTCTGAGCTCCCGGTCTGAACCTCGATGTTGGTAACTATGAATCTGTATTGGGTCTGTCTGTTGATATTTGTAATTTATTTGTATTTTATTCTGAAGTTCAGGGTGCTGGCTTTTCCCCCTGAACTAAGTGAATGATATTTGTATGCTGAATTAAAGTAAGCTTGTCAACCCCTTCACCTTTCTTTCCTTAGTTAAGCAGATCGAAAGAACCTGTGCTGTTGGCAGCTTTCTGGGTGCTGGCTGTGGGTGGATCTTACACCCCCACAGAAGCTGCTAGCCGGATTGTTGAAACAGAAGGGACCAGCATTAAGAGAGAGCAGGAAAGATTTCTGGCAGAAGGTGGGACTCAACGTGAGATTTCAGAGAGGCCAGGAGGTAGAGATGAGGATGGAGAGAATTCCAAGGGTGGGATTTCCAACCACTGAGATGGAACAGCAAAGAGGCCAGTGTCACTGGATTGCAGAGTGCTTCAAGGAGGGTAGTGAAAGAAGACTAGAAAGGTAGGGTGGGGCCAGGTTCTGAAGGGCTTTAAAAGCCCAATAAGATTTTATATTTGAACTTGCAGGTAATAAACGAGTTTATGGAGTAGGAGAGGTACGTGGTCAAACCTGTGCTTGAGGAGAATCACTTTGATAGCTGAGTGGAGGATGGATTGGATGGAGGATGGAAGATAGATGAGTGGAGGACAGACTTGAGGAAAGGCTATCAACCAGCAGGCTATTGCAGTAGTCCAAGCAGAAGGTGATAGGGACCTATACCAGGATTGTGGCAGTGTTAGAGGAGAGAAAAGGGTATGCAAGGAATATTGCAAAGGTAGAATCTACTAGATGTGGAAACACCTTGGTTGGGAGGTGGGGCTGGTGAGAATGACTCCAAGATAACACCTAGGTTGGAAGCATGGGCTACTGGGAAGATAGTGTTGCTCTCAACAATAAAATGAAAATTTGGAAAAGAAGAGTGTTGAGGGAGGGTAAGATGATGAGTTCAGTTTTGGATATGTTCAAGATGTCTTCTGTACCTCCAATTAGAGATGTCCAATAATCAGTTGGAGATATGAGACTGAAGGTCAGGAGAGAGGTTAGGGCTAAACAAACAGATCTGAGAATCATCTGCATAGAGATGATAAGCGAATCCACAGAAGTGGATGAGATCACCAAGTGTGATTGTATAGAGGCAGCAGAGGATGGGGCCCAGGACAGAGCCTTGGGGGGAACCTGTAGTTTCTGGGCATAACTTGAAAAAAGATCCAGCAAAGGAGATGAATAGGAGGAGAATTAAGAGAGAGCAGTGTCACAAAAACCTAGAGAGAAGAGTATCAGGGAAAAGAAAGTGATCAACAGTGTCAAAGGCTTCAGCAAGTCGAGAAGGATGACAATAGAGAAAGGCTATTAGATGTGGCAAGTAAGAGATCATCAATAAGTTTGGAGAGAGTAACTTCAGTTGAATGATGAAGTTGGAAACCAGATGGCGGAGGAGAGTAAAAGGACAGAAAGTGGAGGTACTAGATGTAGATGATCAGGGAGGGGAGAAATTGAACAACAGCTAGCAGAGATGGACAGATCGAGTGAGGGTGTTTTAAGGATGGAGGAGAGATGGAGGAATTTGTAGGCAATAAGGAAAGGGCCAATAGGCAGGGGGAGATTGAAGGTAAGTGAGACAGTAGAGATGGTATGAATGGCCAGCTGCTGAAGATCATGGGATGGGATCCTACACGTGATACACAAGGCCTGGGATGTCTTATCTGGCTGGAAAAGCTGCAAGGACAGATGTGGTAATGAACTATTTGGGTATTGTTCAAGGATCAGAGGCTTTTTCACAGCTTGTTTGTGGGGTAATGAGTTTCTCAGCTATGGCAACTTACTTCCATGGCTGCCAGTTCACAAAGGGGTCAAACTGCCTCAATGACTTAGTGCCCACTTGGCTATCCATGGATAGAGTCACAGAGCAAATCCTTGAAGGTCAGTATTGAAATAGCCAAGTGGGCACTAAGTCATTGATTCTCCCACAGGAAGCCTCTCTCAGATGTTCTCCTTGCTTTGCACTCCCACTCCTACCATCCTGGTCTAGGCACTCCTCACCCCAATCCTGGATTGTTATGATCAATAAAATGACCTTACATACAGTAGCTATGGTGCTTTACTGTCTAGGAAGCGCTTTCACATAAATTAGCTCATTTGATTCTCACAGCAACCTTGTGGTGTAAAAAAACTCTTTATTTTACCATCCTCAAGACAAGAATACAGAAGCTCCCTGTAGCAGAGTGGCCTTTGTTTTCTTTGAGTGACTCAGTTTATCTCATTGAGCATTGCTGAGCCATGCCTGGCAGAGAACTTCCTGTGTGACCTCTTCCGGGGCAGGAAGCCCAGAAACCCATGCCTGGAAGCAGAGAACTTCCTGTGTGATGAGTCATGGGGCTGGCTGAGGGGAGGTGTTGACTCCAGAGCCACACCCTATTAGGTCTTAACCTAGTCTACACTAGGGGGAGAGGCCAACTCAAGAACCAATCGGCCTTGGTCATTCAGGCGGCACTTGATGATGTCAAAAACCCTATAAGAGGGGAGAAGACAGCTTGAAGAGCTCTCTTTCCTTTTCCGGTTGATGTGGGAGCAGTGGGGAGCGTGACTCTGGGCCAGCCCTTGCTCTCGGGCCAAGCCCAGATGTTGGTAACTATGAATTGTATTGGGTCTGTCTGTTGATATTTGTAATTTGTTTATATTTTGGTTTTGAGGTTCGGGATGCTGGTTTGTTTTCCCCCGAACTAAATGAATATTCTGAACTTCAGGGTGCTGGCTGTTTGTTCCCCTGAATGATCTGACTGTAATCTGTATTTGGCCTGTCTGTTGATGCTTGCCTGTATGCTCCCCTGAACTAACTGAATGCTGGCGTTTTTTCCCCTGAACTAAAAGAATGTTGTCTGTATGCTAACTGAATGCTGGATTAAAGTAAGCTGGTCAACCCCTTCACCGTGCTTTCCTTGTTTAAGCAGATAAAAAGAACCTGTGCTTTTCCGGCATGCCGGCAGCCTCCTGGGTGCATCTTACGCCCCCACAGAAGCTGCTAGCCGATTGTTAAAACACTCCCCAATAGCAAATGGCCAGCCCAGGGTCACACATAGCTGAGACCAGCACCAAGGACCCCCTCCCCAGTACCACAGCTGCCTTGGAATTGTTTCAGGAGCTTCCCAACTGCTGCCCACAATTCCAATCTAGCCTCCATATATTACATAACCACGAAACATTAAGAACCTCTGACGTTTCCTACTGCTAGCAAATCTAAACTCCTCTACAAAGTTTTCAAGACCTTTTATAAACTCACCCAACTCTACCTATCCACCTTACTCTCCCATTACTCTCCAGCAGTGTGAGAAATGGGCACCTCAGGTACTATGGATGGAAAAGGGTGGATCATTTACTCCATTCACCTCGAAACAACAATGGATTAACCAGCCAAATGTCAGGGCAGGAGAAAAAGAGAAAGGGGATATGAAGAATCTCACTGTCCATCTAAAATACCAGTTTCATTCTCCCCTCCACACTTTTCCTCACTGCTTCCCCCTGCTTCCTATGCCCCTTCCCCTTCTCTTTGCCCATCTCTTGAAGACTCAGCTGCAGTTCCACATCCTCCTGGCCACCCCACAGTCATAGGGAACCTTAGCTCCTCTGACCCCACCATAGCATTTACTGTTTGCATCATTCCTCTTTTCTAAATTGTGCTCTTAGTTAACTCCTTATGTGTACATACATGCCTTATCTTCCCAGTAGACTTCTAGTTCTTTCTTTTGTATCTCTACCAGTCAGTACCTTGTGCTTAGGAAATGCCCCCTAAGTATCTCTTTATTTTTGATTGATTGTCCTTTCTCTAATTGCTTCTGGGACACACCTCTTCTCTCTCCAATGACAAGATAAGCTCCTTGAGCACTAGAACTGTATTTCTCCCGTATCCCTCTAAGCTGTTGAGCTGAGAATAAAGGGTGCTGAAATGAGGTAGAGAGGTTTGATTTTTGAGGAGACAAGAGAATGAGGTTTAAGGTGATGTAGCATCTAGGATGGGAGAACACTGCTGGAAATATCAGTGGGAAGTCAAGGAGAACTCTAGAAAGGAAAGAGAAAACTGGGGGAAGCAAGTCAAGGAGCCAAAGCTAAGTACATAGTTTGGAGGGAGGGGAGCGGTGAAGGGTAGAGGAGAGAGTAGGGCTATGTCATGAAGGATACACTGAAAGTATGAAGGGATATAGAATAAAGGAATGAGCCCTATCCTACCATAGAGGAAAATACTGAACAAATTAGAAAGAAGCAGCTTCTACTTAATCAAAACAGCAAAAGAATGTGCATGTATCTCTCAAAAAGCAAAGTCCCAGCAGTGAAACATATCGAAGAAGTGACACCATGTAACATGACAATTTCTGTCTTATAGAAACTATGAAGCATCAACCCAAACAATTAACTAGCCAAGAAATCAATTTTCCTTGGAAGTGATAGCTCCCAAGGCCCCTCAAATAACAACTTCCGTGAGCTGAATATAGGGCAAGCAACTAATCACACAGTGCTTGCAAATACAGCTTTGCAAGAGATGTGTCATCTCTACTTGTAGAAGACCCTCTCCAGGGTCAATGAGACCTAACACCGATGGGAAGATGGATGACCTAACTTACATGGACATTAGCTAGAGCAGTGGCATCAGACCCAGATAGAAACAGACCTGCGTGACATACACTGACTTAGAAAATCACATATTAATGAAGAAGTTTAAGCAAAAATCATGATGGTAGGGAACCATACATTTCTAGGGGTGCTCAATACCCCAAAATACTGACATTCCGGGTCCTGCTGAAAGAATTCGACTCAAGCCTTCTCAGCCAAGAAAAAACACAAAGTTTATTAGGGATTCACCATAATGGGTCGTCTTAAGAAATTCCACCCTTTGTGACACCTGTTTTCACAAGCAGGCCAGATTCAACCTACTGAGCTAGATTGAATCTGAGCACCTTCATGGAGGCAAGATGGAGATTATATACGCAAAGATTGTAGGAGGGATTGAGGGGTGGTCTGGGGTGACTAGAGGAGGGCTTTAAGGAGGGTCCTGAGGAGGAGTCTAAGGAGGACCAGATGAGGTCAGAGTCCAGGAACCAAGAGAATGGGATTAAGGGTGGGAAGTAGCTGAAGGCAGGGATATCTATAGTAACAATAGAGGGCAAGGCTTAGGTAGAGATTTGGGCCTAATGATAATGTAAGGCTTATGGCCTTAGGGGAAGGCCAGATCTAGTTGGAAGATTCAAGGACAGTTCAAGGGGGCTCCCAGAGACTGTATTCCAGATTCAAGGGAGTTCCCAGAGATTGTGCCCTCATCATTAACACTATCTATATTCTACTGTATTTTGGTTTATTTTGCTAAATCTTTCTTAATGACATGTGGATCTGGTTCAGCCCGTGTGTTTGACACCTCTGTGCTAGAGCTCCCCCTCAGCCAGAGGCAGAGCAGCTAATAATAACTTCATGGCTTGCTTTACTGATCATTTCATATGTCGAGAGGTAAAAGAACCCAAAATGGACAATTCTGTTCTGAATCTGATTCTCATCAGTAAGGAGAAGCTTGGATGCGAGTGATGAAAAGCTTGGGGGAAAATTACCACTCTCTCTTAATATTTGTGATACTTGTGATAAAGAAGACAAGAAAACCAAGAAGAGTCTGACACATACATCCTAGATTTTGAAAGGCCAGATTTTGAAGGGTTCATAGAAAGGATAAGTAGGATTCTTAGGGACTAATAGTCTACTGGTGAAATTAACCCAGGAGGGATGAGCAGATCTAAAGTATGAAATTCTAAAGACACGAAGAAAAATAATCGTTAGCAGAAAGAAAAGGGGAAGGTGTCTAAAGGGGCTAATGTGGATGCACAGGGAACTCATGAATTGGCTTAGATTTTTAAAAGACATCAACACCCACATAAAGAAAGATGAATACAGAAGATGAAAGCAAGGGAAAATAATGAAGAATGAATACAAAGGCATGGCATGGTCAAGGCATACCATCAGGAGAATTGAAACTCAAAATGAGCTAAGGTTCCTAAAGAATGCTAAGGATGTTTTTTAAGTTTCTTTTTTTAAAGCTCTGTTGGAGAAAAGAAGAGAATCAAAGAAAGAAAATTGTTTCGCTCAAAGCCAATGGAACAGTGATAACAGACAATGAATGGAGCGAAAAACAAAGGTACTCAGGTCTTAATTTATTTCTGTATTCTGTGCCAAGGAGAATGATCTTTGAACTGTAAAGGACAGAACCAAAATGACTAACAGGGAATTTTAAGTTAAGGTAGTAGAGAGAGTCTAGCTGCCCTTAACTAAGTCCAAGTTACCAAAGCCTTGAAAAACTATAACGCAAGATACTGAAAGATGTGATTGCTGAACCACTGTCACTGATTCATTTATTTCTTTTTATTCTGACTTGAATGAATATCATTCCCTCCAAAAAAGTGAACATTTCCTCATGCAAAAAAGTGGAACAGAAAAAGAGGATTATGTATGAAAGTGTGAATCTCTATTTTCCACAGCTTGCTTTATATATCTATGCTTGGTGGTACAGTAGATAGTGTTAGGCCTGGAGTCAGAAAGACCTGAGTTCAAATGTGACCTCAGGTACCTACTAGCTATGTGACCCTGGGCAAGTCACTTAACCCCTGTTTGTCTTAATCTACTGGAGAAAGAAATAGCAAACCACTCCAGTATCTTTGCCAAGAAAACCCCATAGACAGAACTGGCATGCTATAGTTCACGGGGTCACAAAGAGTCAGACACAACTGAACAACACCAATATGTACATATGGATATGCATAGATCTCTATCTAGGCACCATGCTAAGTCTTGGAGTTACACAGAAAGGCAAAAGGCAGTCCCTCATCTCAATGAACTCAAAGTGTAATGGAGGAAGCAATATGGAAACAATTATATAATTCAAGCTAAATTCAGGATAAATTAGAGATAAGCAACAAAGGGAAGGCCCTAACCTCAAGAGGGCTTGGAAATGGCTTCATGCAGAAGGCAGAATTCTAGTTGGTATTTGAAGGAAGCCAGGGAAGCCGGAAGGGGAAAATGAGGCAGAGAATTCCAGACATGAGAGACAGCCAGTGAAAACACAGGTATCAGCAGGCAGGGTATCTTGTGGGAAAAACAGCAAGGGGGGGCATTGTCACTGAATGGCAGTGAACATGATGGGGCGTAAAGTATAAGAAGACTGGAAAGGTAGGAAGGGGACAGGTTTTAAAGGGCTTTAAAGAGAGTTGATACTGGAGGTAATAATGGAGTTGGGGAGTTTCATGATCACAAGTAGATCACTTTTGCATCCCAGTGGAAGATGGTTTGGAGGTTCGAGGCAGGGAGACCAATTATGAGGCTGCTGAAACACTCTAGGTGGGGAGTGATGAGTATCTGCACCAAGGTGGTGGCAGTGTCAGAGGAAAAAAAGGGGGTTTATAATGACTAATCTTGGCCCCAGAAAACATAATGAACCTTTTCAGTCATGGCCAATATGTTGGTTGTTTTCTCTGGTTTATATTTACTTGTTACAATGTGGTACAGAGGGGACTTCTCTTTGGGGGGTGGGTGGGAGACAGTGGATAATGCCAGAGGTATCAAACCAAAGGGTAGCTAGATGGCATAGTACATAGGGTGCTAGAGCTAGAGTCAGGAAGACTCATTTTCCTAGGTTCAAATCTGGCCTCAGACATTTATTAGCTATATGACCCTGGGAAGTCACTTTACCCTCTTTGCTTCAGTTTCCTCATTTGTGAAATGAGCTGGAGAAGAAAATGGCAAACCACTCCAGTATCTTTACCAAGAAAACTCCAAATAGGGTCACACAACTAAAAACGATTGAATGACAACCAGACCCCCCAAAAATGTAAGGCCTAGAGGGGGTAAGAATGGCTACGTCAATAAAACATGTGAAAGTGCACATAAGAAAGAAAAAGCAGTTTGGAATGGGACACAACTAACTTTGATGCTTCTTTGATAAATGTATCATATGCTTAAAATAACCAAGTGTACAGAACAAAAGTTCACTGGCAGAGAAAGGTTCCTTGTTTGTTCTTTGTATATGGAAATGCTTGTGTTTGTTGATAATTGTTGGGTTCATAGGAAAAGAGGAATTTTTTAAAACATCATAAAACAGAATTCTGCCCCCGTCGTAAAAGTGGGGGTGATGTCGCTGACATTGTCGAATGTAGTACGTCACTGGCACTGGTCTGTTTTGCGCGACTGGTTTGCTTTGTTCCAAGGAAGGGTCCAAGATCAGGTGTCAGGGGCTAATATAAACCAAAAACCTCAATGAGATCTTTAAAACACAAAAAAGGATGGCATTTAGTGATTTTCCACCCCCTCCCACCCCATTCTGACAGGTTTATGAATCTGGTAGAACAGAGAGAATGTGTGTGTGTGTGTGCATGTGCATGTGTGTGTTACCTAGATTTCAGTGAAGTACATGGCAAAGTTTCTCATGCTATTTTCGTGGAAAAGATGGAGAGAAGGGAGCTAGACAACAGGACAATTAGGTGGGATCACAATGGGTTGAATGGCTAGACTCAGAGAGTCCTCATTAACAGTTCCATATTAAATTGGAAGGAAGGATGCCCCAGGCATCCATGCTTGATATAGTGGAGTTTAACATTTTTATCCATGATTTGGACAAAGTTATACAGGGCATGCTAATCAAATTTGCAAATGACACAAAGTTCAAAGGGATTGATAACATACTGTCAGGCTAGAACATTGGTCCAAATTGAATAATATGAAGTTAAATAAAAATGGACATAAAGTCTTAAACTCAAGTTCAAAAAATCAGCTTCATAAGCATAAGATGCAGAAAACAGTGCATCCATTCAATTCAATTTAGCAAGCATTTATGAAGCACCTCTTATGTGTAAGACAATCTACAAGCTGGAGAGATAAAGACAGAAACAAAATAATCTCTGCTCTCGAAGAGCCTATATACTGAGGGATGGGGAGGTAGGAGTGGGGAGTGCAACATGTACACCAATAAGTAGCTAGAAGGTAATCTGTGGAAGGGGAGAACACTAACAACTTGGGGAGGGAAGCAAGAATCAGGAAACGAGTTGTGAAGGAGGTGGCACATGAGCTGAATCTTGATGTTAGCTTAGAATTTTAAGAGATAAAAGTTGAGAGCAGGGTATGGGGAGTCCAACTGTGGTAAACAGCCTGAGCAAAGGCTGCACAGAGATGGGAGATGGAAGGGAGATGGAAGGCTCTGGACAAGGTCCTGTGCTAGAAAACATAAAAAGGTAATTAAAACATGGTCCCTCCTCTGAAAGACCATACCAACTAGTATGGACAGTGGGCAAAAATGTGAGCTAAGTTTAGATATTCCTAATTGGGGAAAATTTTAATGATAATCTTAGGCTAACTTCAATGGCTCCCTATTACCTACATGATCAGTTCAAAGGGTATTGCTTTCCAGAATGACTGGACTAACTGGCAGCACATTTCAGAAAGCAATTTGAAACTATGTCCCGAAAGTTACTGAACTATGCCTACCCTTTGAACAAATTAAATCACTACTAGGCCCACACCCCAAATAAATCAGAAAAAGAGCAAATGGATTTATATGTACAAAAATAATTATAGAAGCTTTTCTTCATAGTAGCCAAAAATTGGAAACTAAGGGGCTGCCTTTCTATTGGGGAAAGGCTAAACAAGTTATGCTACATGGGTGCAAATAGAACATCATTGTGCCATAAGATATGACAAAATGGATAGTTTCAGAGGGAACTGGGAAGAACTCTATTAACTGATGCAGGTAGAAATGGGCAGAAATCAGAAGAATTTATACAAAGACAACACTATATAGAAAAACAGCTTTGAAATCTCTGACGCTGATCAATGCAACGATGAACCATTCAGTCCAGAAGACTAAGATGAAATAAGTCATTCACTTCCTGCCAGAGAAGTGATGAATTTAAAATGCAGAGAGAGACACATATTTGGGGGCATGGCCAATATGGGAATTTGTTTTGCTGGACTGTGGGTGTTTATGATGAGAGTTTTGTTTTTCCATTTTGTTGTCATTATTGTTGTGGCTCAATTGGGGGTGGGGGTGGAGAAGAGAGGTGTAGATTATAAATGCAAATAAAAATAAATAAATAAATTTATTTTATCCAATTTCCCCCATTTCTAGTGTTTTCCCTCTGAGATAACCTCCCATATACATTTTGCATGTTCATAGTTGTTTTCATGCTGTCTCCCCCATAAAAATGTAAGCTCATTGAGGTCAGGGACCCTGTTTTTGCCTTTCTTTGTATCCCCAGTGCTTAGCACAGTGCCTGACACATAGTAAGCATCTAATAAATGCCTGGTTATTGATTGACTAAAGAGCTCAAGGGCAGTTATGTGGTGCAATAGATAGAGCCCAGACCTGGAGTCAGGAAAATTCATCTTCCTGAGTTCAAATTTGGCCTCAAACACTTACTAGCTGTGCTGCTCTGGGCAAGTCACTTAACCCTGTTTGCCTTCAATTTCTCCTTTGTAAAATGAGCTGGAGAAGGAAATAACAACAACTTTTGCCAAGAAAACCACAAATGGGATCCCAAAGAGTCAGACATGACTGAAATGACTGAAAAACTACAAAAAGAGCTTAAATTTTATTCTGTGGGCAATAGGAAGCCATTAGAGAACTTCGTGCAGGGTGGGACCTAGAAAGATCTATTCATAAAGAAGCTTCCAGGAGGCAGAGCTAAGATGGAGCTGAAAAACAAGGACTCACTTAAGTTCTCCTCCAAATCCCTCCAAACACCTGTAAAAATGGCTCTGAACAAATTCTAGAGCTACAGAACCCACAAAATAACAGAGCGAAACAAGTCTACAGCCCAAGATGTCCTGGATGGTCACTAGGAAGGGTCTATCACACTGAGCTGGGAGCGGAGTGCAGCCCAGCGAGGGTGGCACCAGGACAGACCAGGGGCTGAGGAGATCAGGTAGAGCAGGCCTCAGGGCCCTGAATCACTGAGCTGCGGCAGTTACCAGACTTCTCAACCCACAAACACCAAAGACAACTTAGCAGGTCAGTGGGAAAACCGCTGGATCAGGGGAGAGAAGTGCACGGTGGGCCCCAGCCCTAGGGGCAGCAGAAGTCGTGTGGTGTGGCAGCTGCGGCAGCAGGAAGCTCCTACTGTTGCTTCCAGAGCTCCAGCTACAGTTGCTTCCAGCCCCACCTGGTGGGAGGAATCAAGTGGCAGATCAGAGCAGGAGTGCAGGGAGCACTTTGCTGGCTCAGAGGCAGGGTTCTCTTGCTTTGCCCTGCTTGGATCTGGGTCACGGTCCTGGTTGGTGGTTCTTGGGGAGGAAAAGTGCTGGTGTGGCAGAGCTTGCTGTGTAGAAGTAGCTCTGAAAGCAGCAGCACAATGCCCCTGAAACTTGGGACAAAGCACTCGCCATTCTGAAGGCAGACATACGCTGACAAAAACCTCAAGGGTCAAGTAGTTGGCTGAGAACATGAGCAAGCAGTGAAAGACTCACACTATTGAATCTTTTTTTGGTGACAAAGAAGATCAAAAAATATAGCCAGAAGAAGTCAACAAAGTCAAAGAGCCTACATCAAAAGCCTTCAAGAAATATATGAATTGGTCTCAGGCCATGGAAGAGCTCAAAAAGGACTTGGAAAGGTAAGTAAGAGAAGTAAAGGAAAAACTTGGAAGAGAAATGAGAGTGATGCAAGAAAATCATGAAAAACAACTCAATGACTTGCTAAAGCAGACCCAAAAAATGCTGAAGAAAATAACACCTTAAAAAATAGACTAACCCAAATGGCAAAAGAGTTCTAAAAAGCCAATGAGGAGAAGAATGCCTTAAAAGGCAGAATTAGCCAAATGGAAAAGGAAGTCCAAAAGACCACTGAAGAAAATACTACCTTAAACATTAGAATGGAACAAGTAGAAGCTAGTGACTTTAGGAGAAATCAAGAAATTATAAAACAGAACCAAAAGAATGAAAAAAATGGAAGACAATGTGGAAAACCACTGACCTGGAGAATAGATCCAGGAGACATAACTTAAAAATTATTTGACTACCTGAAAGCCATGATCAAAAAAAGAGCCTAGGCATCATCTTTCAAGAAATTATCAAGGAAAACTGCCCTGATATTCTAGAACCAGAGGGTAAAATAGAAATGGAAAGAATTCACCAATCACCTCTTGAAAAAGATCCTGAAAACTCCTAGGAATATTGTTGCCAAATTCCAGAGTTTCCAGGTCAAGGAGAAAATATTGCAAGCAGACAGAAAGAAACAAATTGAGTATTATGGAAACATAATCAGGATAACACAAGATCTAGCAGCTTCTACATTAAGGGATCAAAGGGCTTGGAATATGATATTCCAGAGGTCAAAGGAGCTAGGATTAAAACCAAGAATCACCTACCCAGCAAAACTGAGTATAATGCTTCAGGGCAAAATATAGATTTTCAATAAAATAGAGGACTTTCAAGCATTCTTGATGAAAAGATCAGAGCTGAATAGAAAATCTGACTTTCAAATACAAGAATCAAGAGAAGCATGAAAAGGTAAACAGGAAAGAGAAATCATAAGGGATTTACTAAAGTTGAACTGTTTTATTTACATTCCTACATGGAAAGATGATATTTGTAACTCATGAAACCTTTCTAAGTATTAGGGTAGTTGAAGGGAATATACATATACAGAGAGAAAGGGCACAGAGTGAGTTGAATATGAAGGGATGATATCTAAAAATAAATAAATAAATACAATTAAGGGGTGAGAGAGAAATATATTGGGAGAAGGAGAAAGGGAGAGACAGAATGGGGTAAATTATCTCACATAAAAGTGGCAAGAAAAAGCAGTTCTATTGGAAGAGAAGAGGGGGCAAGTGAAAGGGAATGAGTGAATCTTGCTCTCATCAGATTTGACTTGAGGAGGGAATAACATACACACTCAATTGGGTATCTCACCCTACAGGAAAGTAGGGGGAAGGGGATAAGAGAGGGGGGATGATGGGGAAGGAGGTAATCAAAAGCAAACACTTTTGAAAAGGGACAGGGTCAAGGGAAAAAATTGAATAAAAGGGGACAGGATAAGATGGAGGGAAATAGTCTTTCACAACATGACTATTATGGAAGTGTTTTGCATAATGATACATGTGTGGCCTATGTTAAATTGCTTGCCTTCTCAAGAAGGGTGGGTGGGGAGGGAAGAAGGGAGAGAATTTGGAACTTAAAGTTCTAAAAACAAATGCTCAAAAAAAGTTGCTTTTTTCTTGCAACTGGGAAATAAGATATACAAGCAATGGGGTATAGAAATCTATCTTGCCCTAGAAGAAAGTAAGAGGAAAGGGGATGGGGGGGGAGTAGGGTGACAGAAGGTAGGGCAGACTGGGGAAAGGGGCAATTAGAATATATGCCATCTTGGGGTAAGGGGAGGGTAGAAATGGGGAGAAAATTTGTAACTCAAAATCTTTTGGAAATCAGTGTTAATGTTGAAAACTAAAAAATATTAAATAAAGAAATAATGAACAAAAAAGAAGCTTCCAGAAAACCTAGTAACATGTTTAATAAAAATATAGATACTACACATCATGAGCAGACCCATAGCTCCACCAGACAAACAATATACTAGAGAAATGCCTCTCTTTTCTGCTGTCCCTTGTTTCCCCAGAAAATTTTAAAGTCATAAAGAGTAATATGAACAGGAAAGGAAGTAGATTAAGAAGATGAGAAGTGGGCCCAGGCCCCAGCCAGCAGCTAGATTGGAAGCAGAGGAAGGATTCCAGCACTGTGGCAGAGGATGGGGTGGTCACTGATGTGAAAGAAAACTCTGTTCTCTAGCTTGTAGGCCCAAGCCTACTGGAAACAATTTTTATTCATTTTAGATTGTTCTAATCAAAGAACCTCTGCTTAGAAAGAGAAATTACAGAGGCAAGCCATGACTCTAAAAGTCCCTGTCCAAACCAAGCCATTTCAGGATTACAGTTGCAGCATTCCCAAACAAGAGACAAAATGTTGGAATCACAGTTATGGAGCTCAGGGTGAAAGTTCAGTTAATACTTTGTTTCAGCACATTGAACAATAATTACAATTTTCATCTACCCTTGGAAAACCATTTTCCTAAAACCCTTCAATCCCATGTTGACCACTCCCTTCAAGGATTCTCCTTTCCTACTGGTCAACATCCCTCTAACTTCCTTTAAACGAAAGAATGGGTGGGGGGGGGGGTTCATTCTCTCAGGTGGATCATTACCCTAATCCCTTCTATATTTGGGGAAAGAAGCTACCATTTTTAGGTGGATCCATCCAGAGCCCTTTGTCCTTCTCAAGGGAGGAGTCCTTCCAGGGCTCAGAGGAGCAGGATACTGTTGGGAAATCAATTGCTTTCCCTTGAAGATTTCCCTTTCAAAGGCTTTAGACCAGGATAATTTTAAAATGCTGTCTTAACATACCTAAAGGAGGAGGCAGGGAAGGCTTAGTGTCCACAGTGAGTTCACACCCCCTGTACTACCTGAAAATAGTGATGAATGCACAAAAAGAAAGAAAAAAGGGAGGACAAGGGATAAACACCCTTCCATACAGATGATCTGGAGATACATTCAACTGGATTCATGTTATTCAATTGGTATTAAGTTTTGTTTTGTGTGTATATTTTAGTTCACAAGATTATTTTACATCGAAAAGATGCTTATAAATTTCTTGAATTATAAATTTGGAAAATATTATATTGCTGTTAATTTTCAGGAACGATATTTAGAATGTGATACATTTCTAACACCAGGAGGTTCATGTGCTCTTTGACCTGAATGCTATGATTGATTTATGAATTAGAGCTATTACATAGGAGAGATTTTTCTGGAATACTGTGTGCTTTTCTTCCAGTTACTTGATGACCTCAAGTATTCAAATGTATGTAGTCTGGCTTGTCAAAGAGTTAATTTTGGTTTGGCAAACAGTAAGGAAGACATTGGGAAGTTGGAGATCCTATCGAAAAGCATAGTTTGGAAACAGTAAAGATCACAAGAGATAAGAATATTTCGAACGTAATCCAAATGTGAAATTTTGTCTTTCAGTGAGAAATTTAGTGATTATTTCACAGAAATCCAAACCATACTGAGATAGCCAATGACAAAATACCCCTGTATCCACTGATGGTTGTACCGCAGCCCCAGGGAATTGCCTGCAGACCCCTTCTCATTGGTGGAGACATTCCAGAATGTGAGGTACTGAGTGAACCTCAACCTGTTGGAAGTAGACTGGCTCAGGGGAGTAAAAATTAAGTTAAAAGAGTAAGTGATGAACAAACTCAGGCACCTTGTTTTTGCAGACTGACTGCCTGAAGCCTTTGGAGAGGATCTACACAATTACTATCCAAGAACCTCATCCTGGAAGTGGCCTGGCAACTCAGAGACCAAAGCTCCATGGTCAAGATTTGTAGCTTTCTCTTTCTTACCCCTTAGGAGGAATAATCATTACTTTATCTTATTTCTTCCTTCCCTTCCATTAGCCAGCCTAAGAGACCTTGTTCTTCTTCAAAGGTAGTTTGATTTTGCCTAAAGTGATCCTTATCTTGCTCCTGCGCTTGGCATGATATATGTGATCAAAGGAGGAAACTGGTACGGCTGAATTTAAAAAAAGAAACCATCAGTTGACATTTTTCTTAAGTAACCTAACAATCTTGTAACTGCCTCACCTGTCAGGAATAGAATGCTGGGAAACCAAACCAAGATAAAGAGAATGTTTTCCATGATGAGTCTTTTCTTTTGTTAATTTACAAGTTGCTCTTCTTTAAATGACTAAACGTTATGATTGTGAATATGTTCTTGTTATAGTTTGCATGTGTTTGTTAGGATGGATTGAGATTTACCCTACTTCCAAAGCAGACTCCAAAGCAATCACAAAGGAAACCCATGCAAGATTTTTGTAACTAACTTACTGCTAACCACCAAAACCACAGATGAAAGCCAGGATCCTCAATATTGAATTCATGTTTTAGGGGAGAGGGGTCTGGCCAAAAAGGGCCCAGTCCTTAGAGTAAGTGCAAATTGCTCTGCCAACTATAAATCCATAGCAAAAGCCAACTTCTGGAAATTCACGATGAAGGGAGAGGAACTTTGTTCCTACCTAATTCAAAGCATGTACAAGTATCTTTTGACTGTTTGCCATTGGTTTATTATGCGGTTCTAGAAAGTTTTTTAATTGACTGTTGAGCTGGAACAGGGTTGGCATTCAAAAGGCTGGAACTAACTGATAAGGCCTCTCTCTCTGGCAGCATTCAAGTGAGGAGAAAGAAAACCTGTGAACCTCCAGGTAGGGGAATGGCAACAGCAGCAGCAGGTACATCTGTTGTTGTCTGGTCATGTCTGACTCTCCATGACCCTGTGGACCATAGCACGCCAGGCCCTTCTGGTACATAGGGCTTTCTTGGAAAAGATACTGGAGTGGTTTGCCATTTTCTTCTTCAGTGGATCATCTTCTGTAGTTGTAGATACTGTATTTCCCCAGCTGGGCCACCATGTGACCATGAGCACATGAGCTCAATGTATGTGTCTGTTGTATGTATTATTTACCAATCCTAGATGAATGATTTTTGAAGACCAGACAGACCTGGTTATGACCTTTTGAGCTTTTAAAGAATAGAAGAACCACTAGAGGTCCAGGAACTGGAATTTGTAACAAGGGTCTGCCAATAACTACAGTAGCTGAGCACAATGAGGTGCCCGCCCTGAGAAGCATTTTCTTCTTGACTCAGATGAGCAATAACTCAACTTGACAATCAAAACCGCATAATAAACCAATGGGAAACAGTCAAAAGATACTTGTACATGCTTTACTACAAGCAAAGACCATTGTTTTTCTCCCCCTGTGCATTGGTTTTGCCACAACCAGAAGTGAACTTGGAGTGGGGAATGCTTTAGAACAACCACTTCAAGTTTGAACCCATTTTCTCGGGGACTGAATCTGTAGAGGAGAGAGTGTGCCCTGGTTCGGGAGTGGAACATTTTTGTAGTTCTCACTTTGCTATATTTTCTCAAGAAGTATCCCTTTACAAAAGTTAATTGATGTCGACTGGTTAACTGGTATTGAATAAAAATCAAAGGTTAACTTGCGGCTGACATTGAGGACAACACACTAGATATGGGTTTATGAACAAACAGCGTTAGAAAAACCTCAACCTTTCGGGATTACCCATAGACTGAAAAGGAGAGATATAGTAGCCTTGCTCTGGGACCTCGATTTGTCAGTGTGATTGGGTGTTGGGAGGGTAATCTCAGAGCCTATGTGCCACACTTATTTCCCATTGTAAATGAACATATCTCTTGTTGAGTCTGAGGCAAAAAGACGGGGTGATTATGCTAGTGCTCTCTTCCCTGTCCAAAAGACAAGGATTTGACACTCCAGAGCAAAGAGACTGTGCCTTGTGGTAGTGCCTACCACTTCTAGGACAAAAGACTGAACATAAATTCCAGATGAATGCCTTTATGGAAGGAACTATGAGAGGCTTAACTGAGAATGTGACATCTATTATTACTTAAACTTTGGAACAGTCAGTTGTACTTACTGTTACGTACTTCTGAGAGCCACTTCCTACCTTAGGGGCCACAAACATATTATTTAAGAAGGTATTTTATAAGCTTGAATACTAGAAGACAATATGTCTACAATGATTGGTATCATACATTGTACCACTGATAGCCATCCTCTTGTTTACACTTATATCACTGACTACATTTTGTAAGCTAATAGATATAGCCGTGGTTCCTGATACTGGTGATCTGAGGGAAAATAGGACCATATTTCTATCTGATTACAGAATCTAAATTTGAAAAAGAAGAAGATGGCTGTAAATGCTATGTTAGAGGGATAAAAAGCGACCTTTTCTTGAAAAACCTGTTCCATTTGGTTTAGTCAGCAGAGATACAGATGCTTCTAGAAGAACCGTCATGATGGCTGCCAAGGGGAACCGCAAATTCACTTCAGACTTGTACTAGTTGCTGATAGAGATACTAGGAAAACCACATTTATAAAATACCACTTGACTGACAGATTCGAGAAGTCTGCAGCCACCTTGGTGTTGAGGCCTATCCCCTTGTGTTCCATACCAACACAAGCTCTCTTAAATTCAACATATGGGATGCAGATGGCCAAGAGAAATGTGGTGGTCTGAGAGATGGTTATTATATCCAAGCTCAGTGTGCCATTATTATGTATGAAATAACACTGAGTTACTTACAAGAATGGGCCTAACTGGCAGAGATCTGGTATGAGCATGTGAAAACATCTCTAGAGTGTTTGTGTGACACCAAGGTGGATATTAAGAACAAAGGTCAAATCATCAAGGTAAAATCCATCATCTTTCATAGGGACAGAAACCTATGATGTTTCAGCCAAAAATAGCCTCCACTTTATGAATACCTTCCCTCGGCCTGCTAGAAAACTTCCTTAAGCCCCTAATTTGGAGTTTGTTGTCATATCTGCTCTTGTACCTCCAGAGACCATTAGCACAGTAGAAGCAGAATTTCCAAATTGCTCAGGCAGCTGGGATCCCTGATGAAGATGACAACCTGTAGGGGGATGAAGCTGGAGCACAGCATCATGGATTGAGTGTTATAGGCAATGGTGCTATGATTTCAGTGAGGTTGACCACTTTACTGTAGAGCTGAACAGAGCATGTGCTTCATTTAGGATGCAGAAGAAAACAAATGGATCTCAGAATGAGTGTGGCAGTTTTTATAATACACACACACACACACACATACACACACATATATATACACATATACATTTATATGCAATCTATAGAATTCCTATTTTGGACCTGTGTATTAAGCTGTTCTGGACCCCAAATATGTCCCCTTTGAGCTTCAATTATAAGACTCTTGCAGTCCCAAGACTGTAGAACTTAGTCCTTCATCATGGGTCTGAGATCTAGATTGCATGATGCATTACAAGTTTCAGTGGTAAATCTTGTTGGTCACTGTCATTCTCAATAATGTTGCATTTCAAATGTTAAAAAAAGACACAATAACCTGTTACTTCTCAATACTCTTATTGACATGGGTTCTTAACCTGGGATCAATGAACTTTTTTAATATTTTGACAGCTGCATTACAATCTAGTTGGTTTCCTTGGCAATCTTCTATATTTTATTTTATGCTTTTACAAACATTACTCTGAGAAGGGTTCCATAGATTTCATCAGAGCACCAAAGGGGGTCACAGCACAACAAAGAATTCTCACTCACAGGTGAGCACCCTTGGGGCCTACAAGGAGCATGCAAGATTGGATCACATCCTTTTGGGATGAGCCAATGCTACTGTTTCTGTATGGAAGGAATGTGAGGCTTAGAAAAGAGAGCAGCAGGTGACATGGTTAGAAAAGCCACTGTTCTTATGCCAGGACGCTAAGGTGGGCTGGGAAGAATAGTTCATGCCCTATCATTCTTTGGCTGCATCTGATAGATTAAAGGCAGAACACCGAAGAACTTCCTGTTTGGGACCATCAACATGGAGAGTAATGTATCATACTATTTGTTAGCAGGTTCAAATTGAGATCATAGTATTTATGAACAGATTCTGCTTCGGATAAGTTTGTGCTGGGAACAAAAGGGCCCAAGTACAAAAGCACAATAAACCTCTACCCTTTTTTAGAAATACCAAGAAAGCGCTTTCCTCATTATTCTAGAATGAAGCCTTTGAAATGATCTGAGAGAAATCTTATCAGTCTTTCTTTAACTATCAATTCCAAAACAACGGCCTGCATTAAATCTTTTTTCCCTCTTACCAAGGACCTGTCCACTGCCCTTTGGCATACTGAGTGAACATTTCAGGAGGAGTTGTGTTCTCCCAGAGAATGCTCAAAAAGGGCCAAAATGACGTCTTGAGGTCAAGGTACAGTGTGTCCAGTTGTGGCTGATCAGACCACCATGAGCTTGGAAGGCTCTACCACAGATCAGGCCCGATTCTGTCCCAGAGGATGGAATCGGGTGATGACAAGGCAAGGGTAAGTAGAAGAAACCCTTGATTGATCTACATCAGGGCTGTCCAACTGTAGGTTTTTATTGAAACAATAGACAATATATTTTGATTTACCATTTTAGTGAGAGCTCTGCAGTAGGTAGCTCAGCTTCCTTTACTCAAGCATTTATGTAAGTTTCTATGCTTGTAGGTGGGCCACATAAATTGCTGCAGGCCACATGTGGCTGGCTGGCCACATTTTGGACAGCCCTGATCTACATCACAGCAGTCTCCTCTTGCTTACTGGTTACCTCTAATTTGTCTTGATTATATATTTTTTATATCAAATTGTTTGTATGTTGTCTCCCACATTAGACTGTGAGTTCCTTGAGGGTAGGGACCCTTTTTTGCCTTTTGTTGTATCCCCAGCACTTTAGCACATATGCCTTGCACATAGTAGGCACTTATTTAATGCTTACTGACTGACAGGGTGGCCCATGCCTTCGCTGAAGTAGGGCAGCAAGCAGGCTATGAAAAGGAAGAAGTCTTTCATTACTTCATTTAACAGAAATATCTTTTGTATTAATTACCTTTAACCAGGCTGTAAGGAGAATCCATAAAGGGAGTAAAGGGTTTTAAGAAAATGATGCGCCATAGGCAAGCAGCCATTATTCCCTGTAAAGAAGCCCACTGTTCTCTGAGCTCCATCTCAACATTTTACCTCAGGGTGGAATTTTGCCTAATGCTTGAAAATATCATAAAGCCTAACTTCAAAAATGGCTTGTGTTATAAAGAAATTTTCAAAGGCATGGGGTAACTGACCATTTTTGGACTTCTCTATCCTTATAAATTGAAATATTTTGAATTAATTAAATTGAAATCACCTGCTGCTCTCTTTTCTAAGCCTCTAAATTGTTTCTTCCAGGCTTGTGTCTAAAATGCATAATAATCATAGCTCAAATTTATATACCACCTACTATGTACCAGGTACTATGCTAAGCACTTTGCAGGTATTATCTCACTTAATCCTCACAGCAACCCTAGGGAGTAAGTGCTTTTAGAATGCCCATTTTAGAGATGAGAAAACTGAGGCAAACAGAGGTTAAGTGACTCATCCAGGATCACACAGCTAATATGTGTCTGAGATTCCAAGGGGGGGGTGCTCCGTCCACTACATGACCTAGTTACCTCAGGCCAGAATTTTCTTCCATACAACTCATCCATGCCATCTCATTCTGTGTGATTCTTGTCCATGTGCTTCAGTGGATCTCCCACAGGAAATCTACTCAATGGGCTAGAGGCTTTTCTCTGGGTCTTTTAACTTTTTTGAGTACCAGTAGAGTACTCAGGCTGGCCAACTATTATCTCTCACTTACACCACATCACTGATCCATCCCTTTTCTTGTTATATGTATCTTTAGTGATATCCCTCACACTGCCCGTCTGAGGCCAGATTTGAACTCGGGTCTTTCTGACTCTAGGCCCAGTGATCTATCTGCCTACTTATCTAGCTTGCTAAATGTTTATTTTTATTGTTGCCTAGCACCTACCACAGTGGCAAGAATATAGAGATGTTTGATAAATGCTTGTTGGATTCAGTCGCATTTAAGTGAAGTAAGCTGCAGCATATTTGTAATTATGACTGACATTCAACGGCTAGTGTGACTCTGGGCAACACACTTAACTGCTTTCTGCCTCAGTTTCCTTATCTCTACACCTATCTCCCATGGTTGTTATGAGGCTCAAGTGCTTTGCCAACCTTAAGGCACTGTATAAATGCTAACTATTAGTGTTACTCTTACACTTAAGCTCTCCCAGGTCCTTAGGACACAAAATTCCCTAATCTCAAGGAGCTCACATTCTTCTAGAAGAGACAGTGAATGTACACGGATGGCATACATGATCAGGATAAAGGAAGGCACCAAACAAATGGAAAACTGGATGAGCCAGGGGAATACTTTAACCTGTGAAGCTAAGGGGAGGAATGGAAAAGCTAAGCTTAGGCCTGAAGGAAGAGGATCTCAGTAGGTACCGATGAGGAAGGAGTACATTCCAGGCATGTGGGACAACCTGCACAAATTCAGGGCGGTTTGGAGACTGCTCATCAAGATCAGGGCCAGGTAGTAGTCTAATGTGCCTGAAAGGGAGTAAGGTAAAATCAGACTAGAAAATCTGGTGCCAGATCATAAGGGGCCTTAAATACCAAGTTGAAGAAATATATTTTTTCTCCTACAGGCCACTGAGAGGTCCTTGTTGAGAAGGGGAGTGACATGAGCAAACATGATTTCTGTCATCTGATGTAACAAAACTCATTATAGAATCTGACTTTGTTACATGCTCAGGCCATTTTCAAACCACTTCAGCATGGGTTTAACTAGCTAACATGAGGATGCTCCAGAGGATATCTCAGCTCTTGGCTCCTGTCCACCAACAACATATGTGCCATCACTGGTTGAATTACGCTATCTGGACTGGTAGCAATATTCAATTAACTGTCTCTTCACACCAACCTGTATGCCTGAAAGTCTGTAGAGTATTAGAGCTCACCCAGGACAATGTTATCAGCATGGCCGATTTGAAAAGGGAAAAAAAAATCAATCAGTGAGTATTTATTAAGCACCTATCATGTGCCAAGAAGCATACAAGGTGATGGGAATACAAAGACAAAAATAAAAGTCCCTGCCCCAAAGGAGCTTCCATTCTGCTGATGGATATTGGGAGAACAACATGTATCTGTATAAGTAACTACACAGCAACTCTCTCATCCATCTACAGTCATCTCTCTGTACATACAGAGCAGCAGGCAAAATGCTCTAGGCTTGGTGGAAGCCCACATAACCAGAGGTAGGAGATGGAATGTTGTCTGTGTGGAACAGCAAGTTGGCCAGTTTGAAGAGAGATTATACGGTGCATGAAGAAGAGTAGGGTACAATC
Source organism: Trichosurus vulpecula (assembly GCF_011100635.1). NCBI lineage: Eukaryota > Metazoa > Chordata > Mammalia > Diprotodontia > Phalangeridae > Trichosurus > Trichosurus vulpecula. The sequence continues at coordinate 22,446,547 of NC_050582.1, forward strand.
CGGCTGGGCTGAAGCCTGCTTGTAAAAGTCCTAAAATGCCTAGTAGAGAAATTTGCACTTGATCCTAGAGGCACTGGGGAATAAATAGCTGGAGCCTTTTGAGTAAAGGTGCAGCATGGTCAGATCTATGCTTTAGGAATACCATTTTGGTAGCCCAATAGAAGATTGATTGAAGAAGAAGGGAGAGGCTCAAAGCAGCGGGAACCTGGTGAGAGTAAGGATTTATGGTACTTATTGGTGGTGGATTCACTGTTAACGCCACCTCCAATTTCAACCTCTGTCTTCCTTGTTAACCTGTATTCCCATCCAGCTTTACTGCTGACCTTGGAATGTTTGGTAGATAGAGGAAATAGCAGACCTAAAAAAGGTGCGTGCGCGCGCGCGCGCGCGCGCACACACACACACACACACACACACACACACACACACACACATATGCACACTCACTTACTCCTCAAACCCCTAGACAGCTACTCCCAAGAAACTAGGTTTTAGGTTGGTTTCTTTAATTAACAAGGTGGTGATGCAGAATGAGAAATATATTGTCTATGGCCAGGCCTGGCCAATGGGTAGATTTGCATATTTGTTAAAAAGAGCTTTGTTTGTCTTTTAATTTTTTTCAATTTTGTCAAAAGAATGGGGTGGGGGAGCTTACAATGACACTGTCAAAAAGAAGAAAGGAAAGAAAAAAGATTCATTAAAGCATTTTTAAATGCACAGAAACAAAGAGAAGGAAGTTCAGAAGGAAACATGAACAAGAAGGAAGTTCAGAAGGAAACATGAGCAGGATGGTTTTGAAAGTAACATTGAATTTATTATACTTAAAAAGAAAACAAGCTAGATGTAATATTCATGGTTTCAGATGCAATCCTACTTATTAGCTCCACTTGGTATATGGAAGTGCATGTTTTATTTAGTATTTCTAAGTTCAGAATTTTTAAAAATAAAAAATAAACAAAGTTGTTTTTTAAAAAAAGTGACTGCCTCTGAAATGATGGAATACATACATGTATTCGAATATGTATATCTGTGAATGTCAACTCTGTAGAAGGGGTAGATCTAGGCTGGCTCACCTCAGACCCAGTAGTAGGTTTCCAGGAAATGAGCTTGGGCTTGCTGAAATATCCACTAATCTGGGAACTTTTCCTTTTATGGTCCCAAGATCTCACAGGATATGAGTTGGAAGAGGCCTCATGGGTCCACCTAATCCAACTCTTACATGAAAGGAATCCCCATTATAACATATCTGACAAGTGGCTATCCAGCCTCACCACCACCACCACACCACCGTCATTAAGCAGCCCATTTCACCTCTAGACAGCCTTTCCTGAGATCAAGCTGGAATGGGCCTCTTAGCAACTCTCCACCTCCTCCCCCTGCTTTGCTCCTGGTTCAGGCCTCTGAGATCAGACAGACCAAATCTAATCCCTCTGTCAAATATTTGATGACATCTAACATGTCTTCTTGAGGTACTCTTCTTCAAGCTAAATACACTTAATTCCTTCAACAAACCTTCCTGTGAGATGGCCTCCAGGTCCTATACTATCCCGGTCACTGTCCTTTGGACAATCTCCAGCTTACTGATGTCCTTCTTAAATTGTAATGTCCAGAAATGAGCCCAGTCTCCAGTTTCTGCGGGGCAGAAACATCAGGACGCCTTGGGGAAGGAAGACTTCTCCCCTGGCCACACCCCGCGGGAGCCTCTCCTTTCCACCCTTCCTAGTCCCAGGTACAAGAATCACTAGATGGGAAACTAGTAAGAGTCAAGAGGGAGGCACTGTGGCTGCGGTGGAGGTGGAGAAAAACAAGGGAAGAAAAAGAAATCAGATGAGAAGGACAAAGGCCCAAAGTGGGGGTGAGAATAAGTGAATGGCCATCTGGAAGAAAACCCTGGCAGGAGAAGGGGGGCAGGAGAGGGGAAGCGTTTGTATGTAAACTGGGATGAGAGATGGACTGACAGGTGCAGGGTGACAGCTGCTGCCGAAGCCCATCCTGAGGGCTCTAAGTGGTCCCACGAGCGAGGGAGCAAGGAGCAAGGAGCAGGAGCTAGAGTGAGCCTGCTTCTCTGAAAGGGCAGGGCAGCAGGCTCCTGGGGGAGGGGGAGGGGGAGGGGCCAGGCCAAGGACAAGGCCACTGATGCCCATCAGCTCCTGGCCTGGAAGCACCGTTTAGACCTGCCCCAGGGCCCAGGTGAGCTTTGCCCAAGGAGGCTTTCTGGGGCCTCTCTCATGTCCCCCTCTCTGTTCCCCAGCAGTGTCAGGGTCCCTCCAGCTGGATATGGAGGCTCATTTCAGGCTACAGCCCACAGCCAGCAGAAAAAAAATGGGATCTCCTGTCCACTCACAAGCACTGGAGGGTTTCCAAAGCACTTTTTCCTCCTACCAATCCTTTGCAATTGTAGGGAGTGCAAGAATTATTCCCATTTTACAGAGGAGGAAAACTGAAGACCAGAGAGGTGAATACTTCACCCACAGGTCAAATACAATCAGAGAGCAAGGGTCTAATTGGACAAGAGCATCAGGGATACCTAGCTAAGGTACAGATTTGAACCCAGATCCCTTGACTTCAGCATTGTGGGGAAGGTGCTGCCCATGCTGGAAAGGCCATCTGTGATCATAACAAAGAGTAAGCTCGGGGATCCACAAGCAGCCCTTACTCCCTGACTCAATTTGTTATAAAAAGCATGGTTCCCCAAGCATCTAAGCTTGCCTCCCACCTCCCCCCCCATCCTCAAGTCACCTCCTTCATCTCTTTGGTCACATCCCTCACCTCTCTCTCGAACCCTTCGCAGTTTCCAAAGCCCTTTCACATGCATTATCTCGATCCCCACAACCCCTCTCCATGTGAGGTAGGTAATCTAAGACTTGTTAGCATCATTTTAAATCTGGAGAACCTGACATTCAGAGACAAAGCTGGGCCTAGGGTAGGGCAGAAACCACTGACCTTAGCGGCTAGTTAGCAAGAATAATTAGCTACAAGAAGTTATATAACTAGTTAAAACAGAGAGCCAGCCTTGGAGTCAGAAAGACCCAGGTTCAATCCTACCTAAGTGAACCTGGGCATCATCATCTCCCATCTCCTTGTCCCAGCATCCAGCACTCTAAAAACTCTAAATGGAAGCCAGGACTAGACCAAAAAAGGGACTGACTAGATGGCCCCAAGAGGTGGGAGGGCATCCTGAGTGGAGGTACAACCTGTGCATGAGCAGATAGCTGAGAGTTAGTCTACTGTGCTTGAGGATTGCAAGTAACCCAGTGGGGTAGAAATCCTGAGTTCATGAAAGGGGACCATGTACAAGAAGTACAGTAAGTACAGTAGGCACAGTGAGGGTCCCACCAAAGAGTCAAGACTTTGTAATGCCATGGTGAAGATAATGTATCTAATTCGAGAGTCATGAAATATTTGTGATAAGTAGGGTGTTGGGCAGCGATGTGCTTTAGGAAGATTATTTTGGCAGCTGCATCATGGAGGGGCCAAATTAGAGAAGGTCTTGAACGCTAGGTTAAGAGGCATGGCCAGAGTTCCATAGACATGATCAGAGTTGTGTGCTCAGAAGACTGTACTGTGGACAGAAGGGAAAGCAGTTCATTGGAAGGGAAGAGGGGGCAGGTGAGGGGGAATGAGTGAATCTTGCTCTCATCAGATTTGACATGAGGAGGGAATAACATACACACTCAATTGGGTATCTTACCCCACAGGAAAGAAGGAGGAAGGCGATAAAAATGGGGGAATGATAGAAGGGAAGGCAGATAGGAGGAGGAGGTAATCAAAAGCAAACACTTTTGAAAAGGGACAGGGTCAAGGGAGAAAATTGAATAAAGGGGGATAGGATAGGAGGGAACAAAATATAGTTAGTCTTTCACAACATAAGTATTGTGGGAGGGTTTTACGTAATGATACATGTGTGGCCCATGTTGAATTGCTTGCCTTCTTAGGGAGGGTGGGTGGGGAGGGAAGAGGGGAGAGAATTTGGAACTCAAAGTTTTAAAAGGAGATGTTAAAAAAAAAGTTGTTTTTGCATGCAACTGGGAAATAAGATACACAGGCAATGGGGCATAGAGCTCTATCTTGCCCTACAGAAAAGTAAGGGAAAAGGGGATGGGGGGGAGTGGGGTGACAGAAGGGAGGGCTGACTGGGGAATGGGGCAATCAGAATATACGCCATCTTGAAGTGGGGGGAGGGTAGAAATGGGGAGAAAATTTGTAATTCAAAACCTTGTAGAAATCAATGCTGAAAACTAAAAATATTAAATAAATAACTAAAAAAAATAAATCCAACAAGAGAAACAGGGAGTCTCTGCTAGGAGGAGAGCGGAAAGAAAGGCTAATGTAAAGGTGGAAGGGTCATGATTTTTTTAAAAGATCTTTTTTAGTTCACAACACTCAGTTCCACTGGTTTTTGAGTTCCAAATTTTCTTCCCCTCCCTCCCCTCCCCCCTCTCCCCAAGACCGCATGGAATCCGATATATGTTCTACACATACCTTCACATTAAACATATCTACACAATAGTCAAGTCGTAAAGAAGCACCATGATCAATGGAGTGAGTCATGAGAATGAAGAAACAAAAAAAAAAGATATAGAAAAAAAGAGAGAGCAAATAGTTTCCTTCAATCCGCATTCAGTCTCCACAGTTCTTTCTCTGGATGTAGATAGCTCTCTCCCTCATGAGTCCTTTGGAGTGGTCCTTAAACCTTGCATTGATGAGAAGAGCCAAGTCTATTAAGGTTAGTCATCACAGAATCCATATATCTGTAGTGGTGTATAATGTTCTCCTGGTTCTGCTCCGCTCACTCAGCATTATATCGTGTAGGTCTTTCCAGGTTATTATGAAGTCCGTATCTTCTCCATTTCTTATAGCACAACAGTATTCCATTACATTCATATACCACAACTTGTTCAGCCATTCCCCAATTGATGGGCATCCCCTTGATTTCTAATTCTTTGCTACCACAAAAAGAGCTGCTATAAGTATTTTTGTACATACGGGTCCCTTTCCCCCTTGTGTGATCTCTTTGGGATACAGCCCTAGAAGTGGTATTGCTGGGTCAAAGGGTATGTACATTTTTATGGCCCTTTGGACATGGTTCCAAAGTGCTCTCCAGAATAGCTGGATCTGGGGCAGCTAGGTGAGGCAGTGAGTAGAGCACCGGCCCTGGAGTCAGGAGGTCCTGAGTTCAAATCTGGCCTCAGACACTTGACACACTTACTAGCTGTGTGACCTTAGGCAAGTCATTTAACCCCAATTTCCATGCCTTCCCCCCTCCAAAAAAAACCCAGAATGGCTGGATGTGTTCACAACTCCACCAACAATATAACACTGTTCCAATTTTCCCACATCCTCTCCAGCATTTATCATTTTCCTGTTTGGTCATGTTAGTCAATCTGACAGGAGAGATGTGGTACCTAAGAGCTGTTTTGATTTGAATTTCTCTGATCAATAGTCATTTAGAGCACTTTTTTCATATGCCTATAGATATCTTTAATTTCTTCCTCTGAAAACTGCCTGTTCATATCCTTTGACCATTTCTCAATTGGGGAATGACTTGATTCCTATAAATTTGACTCAGTTCCCTGTATATTTTAGATATGAGGCCTTTATCAGAGACAGTTGTAAAGATTTTCTCCCAATTTTCTGCTTCCCTCCTAATCTTGGTTGCATTGGCTTTGCTTATAGAAAAACTTTTCAATTTAACATAATCAAAATTATCCATTTTGCATTTTGTAATGCTCTCTGTCTCTTGTTGCAACGGTCATGAATTCTTCCCTTTCCCATAAATCTGACAGGTAAACTATTCCTTGCTCTCCCAAATTGCTTATAATATCAGCCTTTATTACTAAATCATGAACCCATTTTGAATTTATTTTGGTGTAAGATATAGGTCTATGTCCAGTTTCTGCCCTACCATTTTCCAATTTTCCCAGCAGTTTTTGTGAAATAGTGAATTCTTAGCCCAGAAGCTGGTTCTTTGGGTTTATCAAAGATTAGATTGCTATAGTCGGTGACTTCTGCATCTTGTGTACCTAACCTATTCCACTGATCCACCACAGTTTGATATCTGGTATGGCTAGGCCACCTTCCCTAGCATTTCTTTTCATTTATTCCCTTGATATTCTGGAGCTTTTGTTCTTCCAGATGAATTTTGTTATTATTTTATCCAGCTCTGTAAAATAATTTTTGGTAGTTCAATTGGTATGGCACTGAATAAGTAAATTAATTTAGGTAAAACTGTCATTTATATTATATTAGCTCGGCCTACCCATGAGCAACTGATGTTTTTCCATTTGTTTAGATCTGACTTTATTTGTGTGAAAAGTGTTTTGTAATTGTGTTCATACAGGTCCTGGGTTTGGTCTTGGCAGGCAGACTCCCAAATATTTTATAGTGTCTACAGTAACTTTAAATGGAACTTCTTTTTCTATTTCTTGCTGTTGGGCGAAGGGTCACAATTTGACAAATGATTGGATGAGAGGAGGAGAAGAGGAAGGACTCTGATCATAGCTACCTTAGGCCAATCCATTCTCCTTTCGGCTCTCTGACTCAGTGACTGTGGTCTTTGGAAATACCACCTTATCCCTGCTGTGTGGGCCATGAATATAGAGATCTGGGTTCAAGGCCAAGCTCCCCAGTCATTCAAATAAGGGAGTTGGACTAGAAGCTCTTCGAGATCCCTGCCGCCTCCAACCTTCTGGGAATTTCTACCATGTTCAGTTCTGGGAGGACAGGGATGAGACAGAATGCTCCTTTTAGCTATCACTAAAATAAGGATGGGTCATAGTAATAGAAGAACCTGACCCAAATGTCATTGACAAGTTCATCTCTCTGTCTCTGTCTCTGTTCGTCTCCATATGCAAATCTGTTTGTTTCTTTCCACATATTTCATGTCCCTAATAAATATTCTTGGAATTGGAAGATGAGTTTACTCATTACTTTTAATATCAGAATCCCAGATAAGAGCTAACAAACAAAGATACTTGTCTCCTATAATTTCTACTTGTTAGATGGCTAAGAATTTTTCACCATTCAACAGTTGCAAGAGAACATTCCATTTCCTGTTTTTTGGAACAATGAAAAGCAAAGAAATCAAAACTATGTACATTCAAGGTTAGCGTTACACTTTGGACTTGAGTGTAATAGACTGTTCGGCCATTTATTTTGCCATAAGGTAACAATGTCTTCCTCATTCAAGAAGACAAGAGAAGTGGGAGGACGGGAGGATGGGAACAAAAGTCACGCAGGAATTAGACTGCGTCAGTGGGGAGTGATCTGTACCAGCAAAGGGAACAGCCACATCCCAAGTGGGTCAGGGTCTCCAGTGAACTGACCTGCATGGAATATTCCATGGTTTTATAGATGTGATGGCAGTTGAGGATAATGCCACTGGTATCTATAATGTCAGGAGAAAGGGAGGCATGCCTCCGGCAGTACTTCTGCTAAATTGATGAGAGTCAGGGATAAAAGCTGCCCAGGATTGGCAGTCATGAGTGTGTGTGTGTGTGTGTGTGTGTGTGTGTGTAGGTGGGGCTCATAATCGGCATGGTTGAAGCCAATGTGCACACATCAAGGACATCACAGGGCATCGGTCAGAATATTTGTGTGAACCACTTAGCAGCTTATTCTCTACCTCCTCCCCACCTCACCCCACACTTCTTACCCACTCTATCCAAAAGCCAAGTCCCAAATTCAGTGGCCACATTCTGGTTATTCCCCAGGGTAACTGTTTGTTATATCCCTATGAATCAATCATAATACTGAAATAACGGAAAGGTGGCAGGAAGAGATGCTAGCCTCTGAGCTTCTTAGGGTAGGCCTTTTAACTTTTAACAACTCCCACTAGGCGCATGGAATCTTCACAAGTGTTCCATAGGTCTCTGGTCACCGCTCTCTCTTTGGTTTAATCTGGTCTCTGGTCACGGCTCTCTCTGTGGTTTAATCTGAACATTACTCCATTCTCCTTACTTTTTATATAGTTCAAATGTGTGACAGCTTACCCCTAGGGGACAGGAGGTAGAGGGGGCAGGGCTCAGCCTCCAAGCTGTGGGGGAAGGACTCCACTCCAATGGCTGCAATGTTATCTATTTTTTAGAAGGCATCTCAGAAAAAGTCTAAGGTCAACAGGACTCTGGGAGCTAGGGATCTGAGTTGGGGGCAGGTCAGGTATAGCCCCTGAGTGTATCCCTGGCCTCAGGGAAGTAGCATTTCTTGAGGAGCTACTCAGAGACCTGGGTCGCAGGGTACTACAGATGCTGCTGGAAAGTTAGTTAGGCAGGAAGTATATAGGAGTAGCTGCTGCTTCAGCCAGACCATAATGAAGACAACTGGACAGAGAGGATCATTTTTAAACATTTTATTGAAAAAAAGAAAAGTACATAACAGATTTGAAAAACACATACAATTTCTTTTCCTTCCTGGACTGGATTGGCCACCCCCACTAGCATTCCTCAATTCCCCAGCCCTGCCTCAGTGGCCCAGCCACTCCCTAACCAACTGATTGAATTTATCAGTGACAGACAATGAACATACATCCCCTCTCCAGCCCCTAAACTTACTTTGCTTAAAAAGTAAGAGCTGTCCACCCCCAAATCCATCTAAAATACATTTTTTAATAATAAAAATTGCCTTTGTCCTTTTAAAAAATAAAACACTTTTGTCTCAACAACATTGCAGAAAGCCTAAATGCTGTCTTCTCTCCCTCTGCCCCAGTTCTCTATTTCTTCTTTGGGGGTGACTGTCTATTGGTCCAACTTGGCTAGAGCCCAGGGTATATAAAGGGGAGTAGGAGCAAGGTTAGAACGGTAAGTTTGGGCTAGGTTAGGAAAGGCTTTGAATGCCAGGCTGGAGAGTAAAGACTTAATTGTACAGAAATTGGGGTACTCTGGGGGTAACTGCTTTACCCAGGAGACCAGCTGCCACTTTGTGTGCTATGGGGAAACCTTCTAGGAGTCATTTCTTCCATATATCCCCCTGTAGCCAGAAATTCCTCTATTCCTTCACAGGAACACAGTGTTGACATTACAGGAAATCTTCCTATGCCATCAGAATTGGGGCTCAATCTGCTATGAAGCAGAAACTTAGCTTCCCTGTGGATGAGAGAGAACTGCGTTCTGCCTGGTGTGGCTGGTCCAAGCTCACAAGCTTCTTCTCCAAGTCTATGGATACAAAGGTGGAGATGGGGGTTTCTGCAGCAGTGAGGCAAAGGGTGCCCTAGAGGCAGTCTGCTTTGGAGAAAGACGGATGCAAACCCCTATAGAGCTGGCATCTGGGAGATTCAAGATTGGTTCCTGGTCCCTTCCTGGAGTTCCCTTCCTGTCCTTGGCTGAGGAGGAAATTGGAAACACAGCAAGCCCTAAACCCAAAGTCAGATCCTGTTCTCAAAGGTCCCTCTCTCCCCAACTCCTTACCCTGTACATGGTCAAGTAGTGATCAGAGCAGCCCTCCATTGTTGGCTTCCTCCAATGCCTCGCTGTGGTTTAGGGGAGACCTGGAATTCTTGAAGGTTCTGCCAGTAGAGTTCAAGTTGAGAGTCCAAGCTGGAGCACCTGAGCTAAGTGAGGGGAGGCTCATCACCACCATGGGCTTCAGGGCAAAGAATCTCACTCCCAGAAACTCTGGACTTTAAAATGCCTCTGGCACGTTCTTCCTTTAGTCCTTTCAGGAGCTGAGATTTCACTGGCTTGGGGGCTATGGTCTGCTTGGAGGGAGTACCCACGCCCAGAAAATCTCAACTTTGGGGAGGATTCAAGGAAGTGTCACAGCCAGAGGCATTTAAAAGTTTATGAAGCGCTTTGGCCACAGGAACCCTCCAAAGTAGGTTGTATACATTTTTACCTCCATTTTATGTGCAAATCAAGCTCTGACCAGACTAATCCTCTGCTCTCAGGAACTTTCAATGATACCCCAATTTCCACACTACTGAGTCCTAAATTCCCAGCCTGGCATTCAAAGCCTTTTCTTACCTAGCCCAAACTTACTACTACAGCCTTGCTTCAGCTCCTCTCTACACACCATGGGCTCTAGCCCAGGTGGACCATGGGATAAGCCTGCCTAGGACTTTGCTGCTACTTATCTTTCTTCTTACATTGCCCACTACCTAGAACACTCTCCTCTCTATCTGGGTAAGTCACAATCTGAGTCACCATGCAAAGCCCAGCTGGCTAAAAGGCCACCTTCTTTTCCATTTCCCCAATCAGAGCTCTCGGTTTGTATCTCACCGGAGGCACTTAAGACATTCTGTATTGGCTTATCACTGTTTATAGTTTTGTATTTAGGGTCCTAGGCTTTCAAGATGGAAGGGATTGCTAAAGAGGTCATTGAGTCATGTCACAGGGAAGGAAATCCATGGCCACTGGAGGAGAAGGGAGTTGCTCAAGGTGAGAGAGAGACAGACAGGGGTGGTGGTGGGGGAGTCAGGCAGAGAGACAGAGACAGAGACAGACAGGGGGAGAGACAGACAGAGAGAGAGACAGAGAGAGATAGAGAGAGACAGAGACAAGGAGAGACAGAGAAAAAGAGACAGAGACACAGAGAGACTGAGAGAGAGAGAGAGAGAGGAAGAAAGAGGGAGGGAGGGAGAAAGGAAGAGAGAGGGAGGGAGGGAGAGAGGAAGACAGAGGGAAGGAGGGAGAGAGGAAGAGAGAGGGAGGGAGGGAGGGAGAGAGGAAGAGAGAGACAGAGAGGGACAGAGAGAGAGACAGAGACAGACAGAGAGGCAGCAGCAGAGAGACCCTCAGACGCTTAGCCGTCTTTCCATCACACCCAACTTTGTCATCTCCCCTCCCCCCACTATATGACAAACTTTTTGTGGGCAAACAGGGTTTTCCTCAGCCAGGTGGCCACTGTTCCCCTTCACCCAGTCCCTTGCACTAGGCCTCCACCCGAGAAGGCTTCAATTAATGCACTTTCAGATCAGTCAGCAGGAAGGACAGCAGCCCAGGGTGCTCATGGCTGGGGAGCCCAGCATTCCTCAGCTCTCTCAGGCTCCTTTAGGAAACAATGAACAAAACCCAACATAAAACAATTCCCACCAATTGTTGCTATTCATCTGTGTTGGGTGTGTGTATGACAGCAAAATGCACAACTTAAGAGAGGTCCCTGGCTCCCCTGCTACACCCAGCTTTCTTTTGGCCTAAATCCTCTGTGTCTGACTCTGTCTCTCCCTCTCTTCTCTGTCTCTGTCTCTGTCTCTCTGTCTGTCTCTCTGTCTCTGTCTCTGTCTCTGTCTCTCTCTCTCTCTCTCTCCCTCTCTCTGTCTATCGCTCTCCTGGAGGAAAAGGCAGTACCAAGTAGCAGCTGTCTGAAAGACTTAGAGGCTTTTCCAGAGAAGGAAACTAAGGCTCAGAAAGGCACAGTGACTTGGCCAAGGTCTGCCAGTTGGCTGGTGGCAGAGCCAAACCTTGCGCTCAAATCCAGTCTGCCACCACCCAAGTCCACTGAGAACATTCCAAAGGCCAGTGCTATATTGGACCTGGTGTACCTACAGCTCTATGAGTCCTGGATAGTTCAATGGAAATTTGCTAATGCATTCAACTGCAAGCGAATGTTCCAGCCCACTTCCTTCCGTTCTTTGGGTCCTCTGAACTCAGACGTCTCTCAGAGTTCACACCACCTAATCTTGCCCTGGACCATATGCTATTCTCCAGTTCTGCCTTGTCTGTATGCCTCAATTTCCCCATGGAGACCACAGGTCTTGATGGCAGGGATTCAGTCCCTCTCCCAACACCTACAAGTTTGGACACACAGTAGGAGCTCAAAGAGAAATTACCGACTGACAAGTTATTGCTGACTAGCTACCAAGAAAGAAAAACGAGAGATCTAGAGTGTTTGCAGCCACATTTCCCCACATCCTGACTCTTGTCTTGGCTCTATCCAAATGACTGTAAGAATGATCCTTTGTAGGTACAAATCTGACTCTATCACTCCTCCACTGCAAAGTGTTAGTGGCTCCTTTTGGTTGACATTCCAGGCTTTCCATGATCTGCTCACCTCATCCCTCCTTGCAGGCTCATCTCATATAACTTCCCTCCATGCTCCCTATATCCTGTCTTCCCACCTCCATACCTTTGCTCACACAGTCCCCTATGCCTGGAATGTTCTCTTCCACCTCCCCACTCTTGCCCTTTGTGATTTCCTATCTTTTAACACACAACTCAAATGCTACTTCTTCCTCCACAGCACTATCCCCAGCTGGTAAGCAACTTCTTGACTTCTCCCCTTAGACCTTCGGAGTCAGAAGATCTGAGTTCAAATCACGGTCCTGCCAATTACTCTCTGTGTGACTTTGGGCCAGTCAGAAGGCCCTTCCTGGGCCTGAGGTCCCTTCTTGCTCTGCATCTATGATCCTAAACATCTCAGAGGGACAGGGATTCGACCTGTGATTTCACTGGTTTAGGATCTCCCAGGTGTGGGAACTCCCTTTACCAATGCAGATTGACACCTTTCCTGCAACTTCTGGTCTTCGAATTAACTAGGGCATTGAGAAGTAAAGTGATTTGCCAGGATGTTTCAGAGGAGGGATCTGAACCCAGATCTTCCTGGCTCCAAAGGTGGATCCTTAGCCAATGCAACACCCTAAGCTGCCTCCCAGCTTCTATGATAGGTTCAGGTCAGGTTGGTCAATAGGAAGATTCTTTGAGGGAAAACAGCAGATTATAAGGTCCTTAAGGGAGGAGACCGTTTTGATTTTGTCTCTGTATACTCAGTGCTTGGCACACAGTAGGTATCTAACAGGATCATATATTTATGGCTCAATACATAAGAAAATCAATGCTATGATCACATAGGTCCAATAACAAGTACTCCACAACTTCATTCGAAGCCTTTACATGGGAAGAGCCAGTTGGTGAGTGGTTGGTGCCCCCAGATCACCTCCTTATTGCTGACAATCTTGAGAAAGAGCTCAGGTCACCCTGCCCTTCCTTTCCGTCTTCTAATAATTGCAGCCAACATTTCAGGCTCATCTTTATTTATTAGGGTTACGAAGCCCTCTCATGTAACGTGACTTTATTCTTTTTTCAAAGTTTTTTTCCTCAGTTTCATAATACCCCATCTGTGAGGTAGGCAGTGCATGTACTGGGGAAGGGGGAAGGGCGCAAGCATTTATTATGTGCCTATTTTATGCCGGACACTGCGCTAAGTGCTTGACAGGAGTGACCTCATTTGATAGTACTGTACTGTCCCCACTTTACTGATGAAGGAAGTAGGACTCAGAGAAATGGCCATAGGAGACTGGAACCTAAGGCTTCTGACTTGATAGTCAGTGGTCCTTCTACTGTAGCATGTGTTAGGAACCTTTTGTGGAGTCTGTGGTCTGACTAAGGCAGAGGGCAGCGGAACCATCACCTTCCTAGTCCCAGGAGCTACGAACTTGGAACAAATGAACCCAAACAGATATGTGTATTTTTTCATCTTTTAAAATATTACTTCGAATGCATTTCTTTTTTATTATGATCCCACAAATAGCCTCACCTAAAAAGCCCGCTGTCTCTGCCTAGTGAGAGCTTAATTCTCAGCTAGTTACTGTCCATTTGTACAATTCTATTACCCACTGAGTAATCTCCAAAGTACATTTTATCAAGTGCCTAATAGTTATTAAATGAGATTTCCTGTTAAGTGTAAAGCATTTTTCCAAACTCTTCTGTCCAGCTACTTCCCAGCCTTAATTCCATTCTCTTGGTTGCTGGAGTCTGACCTCATCTCATCCTCCTTAGACTCCTCCTCAAGACCCTCCCTAGAGCCCTCCTCTAGTCACCCCAGACCACCCCTCAATCCCTCCTACAATCTTTGTGTATATAATCTCCATCTTGCCTCCATGAAGGTGCTCAGATTCAATCTAGCTCAGCCCAGACTAAATCTGGCCCACCTGTGAAAACAGGCATCACAAAGGGTGGGACCTCCCAAGACAACCCATCATGGTGAACCCCCAACAAACCCTGTCCCTTCCCTTGGCTGAGAAGGCCCGAGTCGAACTCCTTCGGCAGGACCCAGCATGTAGGCACCTTGGGGTCTTGAGCACCCCCAGAAACCGATGGTTCACTAACAACCATCATTTTGATTGAACCTCTTCAACAGGATCCTGAATATCTCCTCATTCTTTCTAAGAACTGAGGAGATTCATTTTTGTTTTTCCTGATTTCAAAAGCCTTATATTCTGTGATTTTGGCACAGCTTCTCTTATCTCTCCTATTACCAATTGTCTAAGATTCTGCACATTCCTATTCCCAAACTCTTCTGTTCTCAAACTTCATTATTTTGTCTCTCTCAGAGGATGATCCACCTCCTACTTTACTGGCATAGTTTAAGGCCAACACCCTCCTGTTCCCTTATTCAGTATTCTCACCCATCCTCTCCTCTTGCATTCTAATCTCTTAGGACAGAAGAGTTTGTTTTTACTGAAGCAAATCCCCTCTAACTTTATCCTCTATTCCATCCCTTAGAGGAAGGGTGGTATAGTAGTCAAAGTTCTCTATTACTGTCAAGAGCACCACCATCCTCCCAGTCATCCAAACTCAAAGCCTCACTACTGTCCTCAACTCCCTCTCAACCCCCATATTCAATGTGTTGCCAATCCCTATCCATTCACAACATTTTTAATATATGTTTCTTTCTATCTATTCTCTGACACTGTCACCACCCTGGTCCAGGCCCTCATCTCGTCATGCCTAGACTATTAAAATAGCCTACTGGTTGGTCTCCCTGCCTCAAGTCTCTCCCCACTCCACTTTATCCACTCAACAATAAAAGTGATCTCCCAAATACACAGGTCTAATCATGTCAAGGTCCTGCTAAACAAACTTCAGTGTCTCTATATTACTTCGAGGATCAACTAGAAAAGCCTCTATTTAGCTTTCAAAGGCCTTTATAATCTGGCCCTTTCCTACCTTTCCAGATTCTTATACTTTACTCCTCTCCATGCACTCTTTGATCCAACTACATTTGCCTTCCTAGAGTTCTCCCACACAACACTCTGTCTCTGGACTCTGTGCCTTGACCCTGGCACACCTTAAACCATAATCCTAGGCGTCTCTTCCCCTTCACTGCCTCCACCTTCTCATCGTCCAAGTCAACAAGCATTTATTAAACATTTACTATGTACCAGGCACTGTGCAGAGAATACAAAGATGAGGGGAAAGAAGGGAAGTTAAGAGGTTAATGACTCTATAGCTCAAATGTGTGAGGCCACATTTGAACTCAGGTCTTCCTGAGTCCAAATCCAGGGCTCTATCTGCTGCCTCTCAGGGCTTAGCTAGGAGAGTTCTTTCCTTTCTGCTGCCAGACACTCAAATTCCTGATTCCTAATTAGCTCTCAAACCTCAAACCTCAAAGGGACATGCCTCTGCCTGATTCAATCCAAGAAATCTAGGTTCTAAATAATTATTGAGGTAGGGGGATGGGATCCCCTTCTTACAGTACAGTTTCTATTTCAGCCAACCCATTTTCATTCTGCTGTCTCCTATCCCTAGGGCCTAGGCCTTTGTCCATGCTGCCTCTACCTCTTACTTGGACTAGACCACTCCCCTCCCCCCAACCCTGCCCATCTTCATGTATACATGTCCTTCCTTCTCTTCAAGGCCCAATTCAAGATGGCATCTCCTCGGCAAAGACAGAAATCAAGGCCCCCACACATACCAAAATACTTGGCAGCAGGACTTTCTGGGGTAGCAACCATCACTCTCTGACAAGTAAGGCAAATGTTTGCTAAGGTGCTTTCCAGGCTCCTTCAGCCTTCCTGTCATCACAACTAATTTACTTGGTTTAACTTCTGGATGAAATTATCATGGCTGTGTCAGTGTTCGAAATCTCTTGTAGTCACATTGCTACTTGGCCATGCCTCCCCTAACTATGATCTATGAAGCTGATTTTTTTCAGCGCACATATGGGACTCATTTATCTCTTGGCCCCATATCACTCTACCTTGTGTCCTATCTATGTGTATGTGTGGTATCTTTCTACCTTGTGTCCTATCTATGTGTATGTGTGGTGTCTCTCCATTAGACTGTGAACTCCTTGGGGGCAGAGGCTGGGTCATTTGCCATCATCTTTCTCCAGAGCCTAGCATGGTAGCACTTAAAAAAGGTTTCATGGAATTGAATCTCAAATCCAACCTGATGCCAAGATTGTAACAACAAAATTGCAATGCCAGTAACAGCAGTGATAGTTTTTCATTCCTATTCTCCACATTTACAGACACTGTGGTATAGTACCAAGAGCAACGGGCCTAAAGTCAAGAAGCCTGGCTTCAAGTCTCAACTTTCCTATCGTCTGTCACCACAGGCAAGTAATCTTCTCTGAGCCTCAGTTTCCTCTTCTGTAAAACAAGGATAACAATACTTTTACTATCTATCTTCCAGGCTTGTTGTGAGGAAAGAGATACAGAAATATGGGCTGCTATCATAACACCTGGGGCAGCTAGGTGGCACTGCAGTGGATAGAGCCTTGGATTTGGACTTAGGAAGACCTGAGTTCAAATCAGACCTCACACATTTATAAGCTGTGTGACCCTGAGCAAGTCACTTAACCTCTGTCTCCCTCAGTTTCCTCACCTGAAAAATGAGCCAGAGAAGGAAATGGCAAACCACTCTAGGATCTTTGCCAAGAAAACCCCAAATGGGGTCACAAAGACTCAGACACAACTAAAACAATTCAACAACAACAGGAATGACAACAACAACCATTACACTTAGTGAAAAGTATCATTTGAGTAACAGGGTGAATGGAGCTCAGTAAAAAGATGCTTGTTTTCTTAAAGCACCAGCTTAGCAAACTGAGTATTCGGCCAACTGAAAATAATTCTATAGTGAGCTGTTCACTGTGTTACTAACAGGAGATTTCACCAGAATTCAAATATTGGAGCTTTCCCTAGTTGATCTATTGCTAACTAGCTGACAGCTATATATGGCATGGTGGACTGGGAGTCCAGGAAACCTAGGTTAGCATACTGGCTGCTGTGTGACCCTGGGCAAGTCACTTAATGTCTCTGAGTCATCATTTCCCCATCTGTAAATTGAGGGTGACCATATTTGCCCTGTCTACCTCCCATGCTTGTGGGAAGGAGAACATTTTGTAAACCTCAAAGTGACTAAGAGGTAGGAGCTATTCTGGTGACTCTCACTCCTTGGGGGAGCATTGCTTTGACTATCCGTTTCTCTAGTCCTCCCACCTGTTGATTTTTCTATCAGGAGTGAATTTCATTAGACAATGGCAGAAATCATCTCTAATTCTGTGACACCTTCCTGACACACCTATTTTAGCAAACTTCAGATCTTTCCACAGTCTCTAATTTAAATGTGTCGTATTTGGCTAACAAATATTCAGCATTCAAATATACCAATAACTTTTATTTAGATTTCAAATCTCAGGGGTAAATAATGTGTCAGGATTGAGCTTTAAGGCAAAGCAGAGATTTTCATTTCACCGTTCATTCGCATATGAAAATCATGCCTTTCAGACCTATCTTTTTTTTTAACGAGGGAAATAAAGTTGATGCAAATGATAACCAAGAAAAATATTTATGGCAGCATTTTTTGTAGCAGCAAAGAATTGCTAAAGTGGCTCCACATCGATGGGGGAATTGCTGAATAAATTTTGTGATATGAATATAATAGAATATTATCATACTGTAAGA
This sequence comes from Trichosurus vulpecula, assembly GCF_011100635.1. Taxonomy (NCBI): domain Eukaryota; kingdom Metazoa; phylum Chordata; class Mammalia; order Diprotodontia; family Phalangeridae; genus Trichosurus; species Trichosurus vulpecula. The sequence continues at coordinate 22,464,167 of NC_050582.1, forward strand.
AATGATGAATATGAAGGAGTCAAAGAAATTGAGAATATTTGTAGAAGCGGTAGGATATTGATGAGACTGCTGGGCCTGGACTCAGCCAGATGTGGGTTCAAGTTGTACCCCTGACACAAGTCACTTAACTCCTCCTGAGTCTCAGTTCCCTTATCCGTAAAATGAGAGGGTTGGACTCTATGGTCCTTTCCAGCTCAAAATTCATCATGTGATGAAACACAGTGAAGTCAACAGGAGCACCAGAACATGTGACACAATGACCCTGAAAATGTAAAAGAAAACAAGTCTAGAATGGCTCTAGGGCTCAAAGCCAGGTCGTGACCAATCTTGAGTTCAGAAGTATGATGGCAGATAAAGCATGCTTCCTGCCTCTCAGCCCAGAGAGGGTGGGGTGCAGGGCAAAATGAAGTATGCACTGTCCAACACAGCTGATGTACTCATTCGTACCGCCCAACTCTACTCCTTTGTCCAAGGGATAGTTCTATTGGGTGTATCGGTTGGTGAGAGGGTGGTCATTGGGGAGTGACAGTCACACATGTACATACACACATATCATCAGGAAACCATTTCACAAATGAAAAGAGGATGAACTCAAAGTAGTGTGCTTCCATGTATATTCACTAACAAAAAGAAACAAACTTCCAATCACAGGACAGGGGATTAAAAAAAATCCTCCAAGAAATCCTCTAGCCCATTGCCCCTAGTCCTCTGACTAGTCCTAGCCACCATTCTAATAGTTGATGGAATATATTAAAGAATCCCAAGCTCTCTGTTGTCCCAGGCCAGTTGGCCCTACTAATCTTCTTGTGGTGATCTATGAGACAATGTGACAGAGTTTTTAGTGTGCTGGCCCTGGAGTCAGGAAGACTGGGGCTCAAACCCCACCTTCAACACTTAATGTATCTGTGCGTCAGATTCTTCCTCTGTAAAATGAAGGGGTTGGACTCAATGGCCTCCTAAGGTCCCTTTCAGCTCTAAAACTACGATTCTCTGACCCTAGGCGAGTCACTTTACCTGTATAAAATGGGAGGATGATGTAAAAACTAGAAGAGGCTCAAATGAGATAACACAGGGTAAGATGTTTTGCACATTTTAAAGTCCTATGTAAGTACCAGCTATTATTTCCAAGAGCTGAGCATCTATGCTACTTGTTAAGGTCTCCAGGGGTAAGAGTGGAGCATCCCTTTGATTAGGGCAGTAGCTAACCCACTATAGGGTTTAACAACTGTCATCATCACTAGTTCTTTTCATTTCAACATGGACTTTTTCTTGAGCTGTACTTTAAACCTATTTTGGCTTCTATTCCTTAGTGAAAAGAAAATAGTTCAACACCACCCTTTCTATAATTGTCTTTCAGATGTTGAAGCCTGTTATTAAGCCATCCTACAGGCCTGCCTAAGCCATCCTGATTCTTTTAACCATTCCCCATTGGTCTCAGTTTCCAATCCTTTCATCACCCCCAACACTCTCCTCTGAATATAGTTATGCCTACTCAAAAGGGAGAGCAGGAAAATGGCTTGTCAGCCGGATGCCGCTTGAACATCTTGCACCTGCTCTGGGTGACAATGAGAATAAACTCCTTTAATAAGCCAGATGTCACCACCATGGAAGCCACTACCTGTGTGAGAGGCCATCGAGGGAGCAGACTTCGGACAGGGTGACACAAGCAGGGGTCGGGCTTCCTTGTGTATGTGCCCCGTAAACTAACAAAACAACGACAAAAAGGACAGGAGAATGAAGAAACCTTCGTGAATGGTCTCCAGGGAAGATGAACAGCAAATCCAAAAAAATGAAGAAGCATAACAGAGGCCCAGATACAGTAAACAAACACCCCAGGGTAAAAACAAACAAACAGACAGACAACAAAAACAAAACAAGAAAAAGGGAGAAGAATGAATGAACACTAGCTGCTGCCCAGAGGGTAACTGTCCATGTGATTGGGCCTGCTCTCCTGGAGAGAGGAAACTGGGCACACTTAGCCTGCTGCTGCTTCAACCTCCCCCAATCAGGAGAGTTTCCAGCCTGCTTTGAAAAGCTAACCTAACCTGGTAGGATAACTTTAGAAATCACATTAACTCTTTCATATCACAGCTGCTAGTATCTTCCTTTCTGTAGGGCAGTTAGATGGCACAGTGGATAGAACACTGGACCTGGAGTCGGGAATACCTGAGTTCAAATCTGGCCTCACACACCTCCTACTTTGTGACCCTGGGCAAATCACTTTACCTTGTTTGCCTCAGTTTCCTCATCTGTAAAATGAGCTGGAGAAGGAAATGGCAAACCACTCCAGTATCTCTGCCAAGAAAACCCCAAATGGGGTCACCAAGAGATCGAAATGGCTGAACAACAACCTTCCTATTTTCCATCTACTCTATATGTATCTTGTATACACACATACACACACACACATATTATATCCCCAATAAGAATGCAAGCTCCTTGAGGACAGAGACTGTTTCTGTTTTTCTCTTTGTATCCCCCAAGGATAGCACAGTGCCTAGCACATAGTAAGCACTTAATAAATGATTTTTGATTGCTTGGTCAATCTAGTCTAACCTCCTTATTTTAGAGGTCATAGAATCACAAATAGAGTATGAGTTGGAAGGGGCTTCGGTAGCTATCTCAACAAATCTATACATTTTACAGATGCTGAAACTGAGGCCTAGAGAAGTTTGGTGATTTGGTCACTCAGCTAGTAAGCACTAAGTCCCCGATTTCACACAGCCACTCAGAGAAGGCACTAGAAGTATGAGGGAGACAAAGAGAGGGCACCTTGGCCTCCTACAGAAAGTGGGATCTGAGTTATGTCTTGAAGGAATCCAGAGAAGTTTGCAGACAGAGAATTCAGTTTTGAACATGTTGAGTTTGAGAAGTCTATGGGACGTCCAGCTTGAGACTGCCAGGAAGCAATTGGTGATGCAAGACTGAAGCTCAGGAGAGAGGTTACAGAGATGCACATGCATGCGCGTGCGCGCGCGCGCACACACATACACACACACATCTAAGAATCATCTACATAGAAAGATGGGATCACCTAACAAAATAGTAAGGGCTTAGGTCAGAGACCTGGGACATAACTAGGGTTAGTGGGCATAACATGGAGGAGGCTCCAGCAAAGGAGTCTGGAAAGGTAGAGACTGGTTGGAGCAGAACCAGGAAAGAAGAGTGTCACAAAAACATAGAGAGGAGAGAGTATCTGACAGAAAAGGGTAATTGAGAGTATCAAAGGCCATTATAATGGTTTGGCATTTTAGAAAGGGCAGTTTCAGGCAACTGATAAGATCAGAAGGCAGACTGCAGAGGCTTTAGAAGAGAATGAGTGGAGGGGAAGTAGAGGCACCAGCTGTAGGCTGCCTTCTCAAGAAGTTTAGCCACAAAAGAGAAGAGAAACAAGGGGTGATAGCTAGCACGGATAGACAGATCAAGTGAGGGTCTTTTTAAGGATGAGGAAGACATGGGCATGTATGGAGGCAGCAGGGAAGCCACCGATAAATAAGAAGATATTGAAGATTAATGAGAGAATGGAAATGACAGATGACTTCCCTACTGGAGAAGATGGGATGGAATGGGATCAATTGTGCATGCTTTTGCCCTGGCAGGGAGAAGGGGCACCTCTTCACATGAGACAGCAGTGAAGGTAGAGATAGTAGGGGAAGACATCTGAGTGATATGAGATGAGGAGGAGGAGAGAAGGAGGAATTCTCAGGAAGTGACCTCAATTTTTTTGAAATGAAAGGGTGGAAGGCTCCACTATTTTATCATCCACTCCTAGATTTCAGTTGATTGGTTCAGGTTTTTTTTTTTTGTTAATTGATACATGTGAGGAAAAAAACAATCTTCAGTCTGTATTTTAGATAAAATCTGTCAGAGAAACATTCATTAATGTACTGTACATTTTCCTCCCACATGTCTGATAGCTCTTTCTCAGTCTCTCTCATTGATTCATCATTTAGATCACACCCCTCAACTGCAGGTGTTCCTCAAAGCTCTCTCTAGGCATCTTATTCCTCTCTCTAGACCATCTCCCTGTGTGACCTAATCAGTTCCCATGGATTAACTCTCACATCTATGCTGATGACTCCCAGATCTATCTATCTAACCCCAATCTCTCCCCTGAGTTTTCAGCCCCATATCACCAATTACCTATTGGACCCCTCAAACTGGATGTCATGGACACATAGTACATTCAACACGTACAAAATGGAAGTCATTCTCTACCCCTGCCCAATTCTCCCCTTGTACAAATCCCACTACTTCTGTTGATGGCATCACCGACCCTCTACTCTCCCACATTCCTAACTTTGACATCAATTCTTCATGCTCCCTCACCCCACAATGCAATCTTTTGATAAATCTTATTGTTTCTACCTCCATAACATCTCTCCCATCTATCCTCTTATCTCTTTTCACCCACCCCACCTTGGTCCAGGCTTTCATCACCTTTTGCCTTGATTATTAGAATAGCCTTCAAATTGATTTCCCGGCATCATTTCTCCCCACTTCAGTCTATCTTCCACACTACTGCCAAACTGATTTTCTTTAAGCACAGACCATATCACTCCTCTCCTCAATAAACTACAATGGCTTCCCATTTTCTCCAGAATCTGTTTAGCTTTTAAAGCTTTTCACAACCTTGACCCCAACCTAGCTTTCCAGCCTCGTTGTATATTAATCCTCCTCTCATATTCTGCAATTCGGTCACCCTGATGTGCTCTCTGTTTCTCACAAGTAGCACTCCATCTCCATCCCCATCCCCTGGCCTTTTTACGGGCTGCCCCCATGCCTGGAATGTATTCTTTCATCACCTTTGGCCCACAGACTCCCTCTCTGCCTTCAATACATACCTCAAGCACCACTTACCCATGATCCCTTTCTGCTCCCTTCAATGGCTAGTGCCTTCCTTTTCAGAATCCCTTGCGATTATCTCCACTGTACTTATTTGTACTTATTTCATTTATATTTGTTCTGTACATACTTATACATGTCTTTGTAGTCTTCTCTTTTCAGATATAAGCTTTCATTCTTTGTACCTGGATCCCTAGTGCCTCACTGTTGGGCCTGACACTCTACTGAGTGTTAATCTGTCACATGATTAACAGATGCTTAATAAATATTTCTTGATTGACTTGTCGATTGAGATTATGGTCATCTCAGTCCCTCCTCTAATCCTTGAAGCCTCTGATTCAAGCAGTGTTATTTGTTTGTCTTTCATTTTCAAAAAGGACCAATGACCTCATGGAGTGATGTCTTGATTTGCTCATGAATTGTATTTCAGTGAGGCAGAGTTGCACAAAGCGTCAACCTCACTTCCAGAGTCTTCCAAGTCCAGTGGTAGAACAAAAGTCACGATGAGTGGTGATGGCCCAGGATGGAGTGGATGCCCTTGGCATTTTTGATACCTGACCAAGCTCTAAAGGCTCCATAGCATTTGCTTCAGCCACCTCCATGGCTGTAGGAACAAATGGTTCTCATCTGCCCATTCTGCTGGGGAAAGTCTTCACATGTTCGAGGTAGACACCTCCCAACTCACCAATGGGTTAGAGACCTGTGGTTACCCTCAACCTGGTTTAGCCTGTTTGCTGAGATGGTTTTACCAGGCTGTGGCCAATGAGCATGCTATAGCTTCTTGAAGCCCCAGGTGAGAGTTGGGTGAATCAGGTGGACACCAAAGGTGGATGAGCACCTCTGAAAAGGGCTCAGCAAGCCCTCACACCAGAGGGGCTAGTCCTCCTAAATACCCCAGACACTCCTGACTCAAGCAATAGTCAATTCACATTTTATAGTAATTGTGGAACAAAGATAAAGAAATTTCCCAGCAATAGAAGAACAAAGGGACATTTTTTCAGTACGGTTTTTAGACTATTTATTGAAGGCACCAATAATTTGGGCACAACCTTGGAGAAGATAGGACTTCACAAAAACCACTCGCTCTCTTAATTTGGCTTATTCTACTCCCACTCTCCAAGGTCTCCACCCTGGGCTTTTCTGACCTTCTTTCTCTGGGGCCTACCACTCAGGCTAACTCCAGATACAAAACTTAGCAAGCTCTACTTGTCTTAGACCCATTCACAGGTCACTCTCAGAGGCTCATTTATCTGCATTGGTTCTGGCATTGCTATTGGCCCCCCTTCCTATTGACTATGCAATTCTGGGGTGGAAGAAGTTACTTACTGTTTTTTCTCATTGGATTTCCTGATCATTATTAGGTCTGGTAAAATGTCAGATTTTTGTTGGAGGAGGTCTATGGGAGCTGGGCAGACTGCCTCTGCTCAGGCAGTTTGTAATTATTTGGTAGTTTGTAGTCATTATCCTGGCCAGAAATCTGAGGTTCTTTCTCTTTAAGACACTGTTAGACTCTAGAGTTGTTGGTCATTTTTTAACTGAAATTTTTAATGGTATTTAATTTAAAAATTGGTCATCAGAGCTTGTTCAATACATTCTTCAACTATGGGCTTCAAGAGTCAATGTACGCATTTTCGTTCTACCTGTTATTTGTCCAGAGTACCTGCATTCCCACCATTGCCCAGGCTCTAAATCTCAACATCATCCTCAACTCTTCACCTGACATCACCCCACATTTCCAATCCATTAGCAAATCTTGTCATTTCTACCTTGACAATATCACCTGTGTTCATCTTCATCTCTCAACTCATACTGTTGCTACTTAACTAGAGATGAAAAGTGCTTCAAAGCCATTGGATGAAATCAGATGACAAAATGTATTGAAATTGGTTGACATAATTATACATGCCTCTGAGACTATTGGAAGTATTGGAAAAGGACATTCCAGAAGGAACTTTCTGGCAATTTCTTTAAGAGTTAAGCTTCAGGAAAGTGGGGTGATGGAATGGTAACAGTGTCTCCAGAAAAGCAGTGGCTGTTGGCAGGATCTGCATTAGGAGCTGAGGAAAAAGTAAGGACAAACCAAGGATAGGAAGCCTCAGCATTCTACAAGGATGCTAATTTTTGGTGCCCAATAGAGTGATATACACCTAAGGGGAACTTTCTGAGGGCTCCACAGAGGGAGAAAGGACTTCCAAACACAGGTGTTCTCAAAGTTTGAGCTCATTTTCCCCTGGATTCCATGTATTTGTGGGAGAGCATGTCCCTGACTCTTGAGGGGAATATTTTATGTCAATTATGTTTACTATACCACCTTGAAAATACCCCTTTCTAAGAGCAAATTATCTCTGACAGGCTAATGGATAATCAATGGGGAGCACACCAGTGGGGGGCTCAGGAGCAACATTACTAGAAGACTAGCCCTACCCCCTCTAGGTTACCCCCAGAATTCCCATTTGGGACCCAACTTGCCACTAGGAAGGAGAGCTGAGAGAATTTAATTTAATTTAATTTTAATTTAACTAAATTTTTGCAACACAAGAACCTAATGCTGTAGGCTTCCACATTTACATATAAATATATAACATGTATATCTCTATATACACACATATGTATATATATATATATGTGTGTGTGGGTACATATATAATACACATACTCCTAAATACAAGCACGTATATACATGTATATATGTACATCTGCATCTACATCTCAAAATGAGGCAAAATCAGACCAAATAAAGCCAGACAAAATAAAACCAAAACCCCAAACCTCATTCCGTACAATAGTTTGAAATGACCTCAAGTTTTCCTGGAATGCCCTCAGCTCTAAAAAGGTGGCCTGAAGACAGACTGTGAATATAGCTCTCTGTTTGCACTTGCAGCCCACATTTAAATGATATACACAACAAGCTTGGGCAACTAATTATTTAATTAAATGCTGGGAAAATTTTCAGTCAAAAAAGGCAATTACGAGGAGTTCCCAAGAGTCTTCCAGTGTTTTAACGGAAATAACTACAGTATCTGGTTGTAGGGCACCTGGCCAACAACCCCAAAGTTGGCAAACTGGTTTCCTCCTTGAGCTTCAGATTTTCCTGGGGAAATGAAGAATACTGAGTTGGCGCGCTTATTTCTTCCTTCTCTGGCCCAAGGCCTCAGGGATACTCATCCTAATACTAACTACTTCCAGCTTTCAAAGCCCCATCCCACATATTATCTCAGCTGAGGCTCACAACAGCCCCGGGTGCTAGGCAGGCATAGAAGACCTACTGGCATATTTGAATTGAGAAGCAATGCCAGAATTAGTGGATGGTGGGCTTGGCTTGGAATCCAGGAGATATGGGTTCCAATTCTACCTCTAACACTGGCTGTATGACCCTGGGCAAGTCATTTAGTGTGTCTGAGCCTCCACTACCTCATAGGGTTGTCTATCAGCACTGAAGAGGTCATGAGTGGAAAAAGCATAAGAAGCAGTGAACTCTAGATTTAGTGTTAGAAGGGACCTTTAATTCCTTCATTTAGCAGATGAGGAAACTGAGGCACAGAGCGGTTAAGTGACTTATCTTGGGTTATATAGTTAATAAGTGTCTGAGGTAGAATTTGAACCCAGGTCTTCGCTGACTAGTCCAGTGCCATATGCACCACACCATTCTGAGGATCAAATGAGATGATATATGGAAAGCACTTTGACCGTTTAAAGAACTATAGAACTGGGAGGTGTTGTTTCAGAAACTGAAGCTATATTAGAACCAAGAAAAATCCAGTACAGCAGAGAAATTCATTCAACTTGTTTTGTTGTTCAGTCATGGTCCACTCTTTGTGACTCCATTTGGGGTTTTCTTGGCAGAGATACTGGAGTGGCTTGCCATTTCCTTCTCCAGCTCATCTTACAGATGAAGAAACTGAGGCAAACAAGGTGAAGTGACTTGCCCAAGGTCACTCAGCTAGTATCTGAAGCCAGACTTGTACTCAGGAAGATGAGTCTTCCTGACACCAGGTGGGGCACTTCAGGCCCCTGCACCACCTAGCTGTTTTATCTATCATAATGCTAAAGAAAATGTATTTGAGTGACTTTTTATTTTGAACAATGAAAGAAAAGCATTTACTAAGCTTTTACAATATGGCCAAGCACTGTGTTAAGTTCTGGGGACACAAATAGAGAAAGAAGATAGTCCCTGCCCTCAGAAGGCTAACATTTGAATGGGGGGAGACCACATTTCCAGATGAGCAGTGGCAAGTAAAGATTTGGGGTCTGGGCAGGCCCAGGGATGGAGAGTGGAACAATAGGCACTCCACTGGCACACCCTTTGCAGAGGCATCAGTGATTTAATTACAGTTGTAGTAAGACCATAAAGTTGGATTGATGGCTTTTGTTTGTGCAGCTCATTTCCCAACATCTACCCCACCAACGAATCCTCCTGTACAGGTTTGGCAAAGCAAAGTAAAGAGCCCCTGGCTCTGCCAACACAGCTCCCACCCACCCACAGTCCCTCACCTCTCTGCCAAGAAGAGGGAAGTCTTTGTCCTCTGCTCTCCTGCACCAAGGTTATAATTAATCAGCTGGCATTGCCAGTTCCTTGTGTTTAGTAGGTGTTTAATAGATGTTTGTCCCAAGTCTGGCTGCCTCTTCAAGTTGTTTGCCTTTGCGTCACTGTAATCATTGGGTGGTTTTCACCTGATTCCCTTTGCGTCAGCCTTCAAGTGTTTCCAAGTTTCTCTGGGCTCCTCACATTTGTCTTTTCTTAGTGCACAGTAGTATTTCATCATATTTGGCTCAGTCAGTCGATAAACATTTATTAAGCGCCTACTTTGTGCCAGGTACTGGGTATGCACATTCCACGATTTGTCCGGCCAGTCCTAAATCAGTAGGCACCTATACTACTTCCCAGTTCTTGTTACTATCGATAATTTGGCATTTTTGAGACCTTTTCTTACATTTTTCATCTTGAGATATATGACCAAGAGTGGGATCACAGCACCAAAGTCTATGAAAAATATACTGATTGTTCTCATGTAATTCCAAATTGTTTTCAGGGATCGGTCGGACCATTTGATTTGACAGACTTAAAAACCAAACCAAACTCAACAACTGAATTTGCCGCTTTGTCTGCTAAGGTTACATGGACATGTTTAGACACAGTCTTTAATTTCAAAGCATTACAGGGTTCAAAGGTGACCCAGAGGGGAACAGAAGCCTATACAATGAGTGGGTATTCCTAATGAGGACACACAGGAAAAGGGAAATGAGGCATAGTAACATCAGGAAAGGGAATGAATGACTAGAAGAGGGGGTGGTAACATAGCAAGAGTGAACACTATAAGGGCTACATCATTGTTAATGAAATTGGGGAGGGAGGCAATTAGGTGGCATGGTGGATAGTGTTGGAGTTGGAATCAAAAGACCTCAATTCAAATTCTACCTCAGATACTTCCAAACTGTGTGACCTTGAAAAAATTAATTTCTCTGTGCCTCAGTTTCTTCATCTGTAAAATGGGGGATAATAATAACAGCCTTTACCTCACAGGGTTTTTGTGAGGATTACATGAGATACTGTCCATAAAGGGTTTCCCAACCCTAGAGGGCTACATAATGTTAGCTATTATTACTATTCTGTGGAGGGGATTTGTGGACATACTTAAAAATCATTCCTATCAGATGGACTGCAATTTGCACAGGTGGAGAGAGTACTCATACCAATGAGATCTCAGAGCTACTCAAATATGAAACTCTAATTTAAGGCACAAGCTTCCCAGGTAAGGGCCTACTGAAATTTATCTTTATTGTTCAGTGGAACTTGGGACATTAATGACATGATGGCCACAGTCAGAAAAATTAATTATCCTTAGAAATGTATCAAGATACTAAGTAAGGATAGGACACCGATGTGTAATCTAGACATTAATTACTTCCATTTTTTTAGTAGTCATGACCTTGGTCTTGGTCGATGATCTCTAGCTATACAAATTACTTAGACTGTGTGTTTTTAAGGACTCTATTGATACCAAATACCTTTTTAAAGGAAGGAATCCCTTATCTATTCTATATACTTTGCCTACTTACATCTTTGGGGCAGTGGCACAGTAGATAGAGTACTAGGCCTGGACTCAGGGAGACCTGAGTTCAAATCTGGCTTTAGACACTTACTAGCTGTGTGATCCTGGGCAAGTCACTTCCTCCTGTTTGCCTCAGTTTCCTCATCTGTAAAATGAGCTAGAGAAGGAAATGGCAAGCCATGCCAATGTGTTTTCTAAGAAAACCCCACATGTGGTCATGAAGACTCTGAAATGACTGAACGATAACATTTACATCTTTGTTTAGGATCAGCATTGACTTTCTCCAGGTGAAACAGGCCACTTACATTTAAGTTCACAGTAAATTGAATTGAAATAGAAAATAAATGCAGAAAGGAAGAAAGAATAACTCTTTTTTCCTTTCAATTTAAATCTACTAAAGCAAAAGACCTGGGTTTGAATCTTCATTGCATTCTTTATTGTGGGAGTGATCTTGGATGAGTCACTTAAACCTCTTTGGCTTGCAGTTTTCCCATCTATAAAATGGGGTAATTGGATCAATAACCTCCAAGATAGCTTCCAGCTCTAAATTCTATGATTCTTATGAGCCTAAACATTCCAGTCAATAAGACCTCACCTACAATAGGTGAACCATTGTAGTATCCCATGGTGTAGACCAAGGGCGTCACACTCAACTAAAAACAGATCCCTGAGGGTTGCAGACTGACCTAGAAAACTACAAATTGGTATTATCTGTGTCATATTATATTTGTATTTATTTTGTCAAACATCACTCAATTACATTTTAATCTGCTTCTGGCTCCACTCGAGTTTTGCAGGGCCTGTGAGTCTGGTGACTCTAGTGCAGACTATTTGGGGGGGGGGGTCTGTGATTTCATTGGTGTAGGAAACTCCCCATGTGAAAATTCTCTCTGCCAATGCAGCTCAGCAGTTTGATCTGTAACCAGTATATAAGTGTAGAGAGTTGTCGGGGGCAATGAGAAGCTGAGAGGTGCCTATGGCAGATAGCCAGGACAGGTCAGAGACAGAACTCGAACCTAGGTCCTCCTGACCCTATCTAATATGCTACTCTGCTTCTCATTGCCCTTTCATCCCTCTAAATTATATTCTCCCTTGAGCCTGGAGAGAAGATTACTGAAGGAAAAGGTTGGCAGAACCATTTGTGATGATCCTGGCACAGGAGAATGGTCACCTCTGCCCCCTCAACTGTCATTTGCTGTGGGGCAGCCATATATCAGGAAAAAGGGATGGTAGTTAGCCATGTGTTTCAGTGCCCTTTTTAGCTTCCTCTCTATCATTCCAATTCAGATTGCCAATAGGGAGACCAGAGGGGGTAGGTATGCCCAGGGACCACATGAAGAGACACAGGCCCCATGATCAGTGTCAGTCAGAAGACTAGGCATCGTGAGGAGAGAAGGCCTGAAGTGACAGAAATGGTCCATCTAGGGCCCGAGAATGGGTCAAACACCATTACCCCTATGCCTTTTCCACCAGCAGTGGTTGGGCGTGGTTAGGATTTTTCCTGGCTGCACCCAGAAGGAAGGAAGAAAACGAGAAGGTAGCTAGGAAAGGGTTGAAGGTGTATGTTTCCATGTAGGAGTGTTTGGCATAGTTTTCATTTCACTTAATTCTATGCACAATAAACTATGTGATCATAGCTTGCTAGGGCTCTGAATACTCGCCAGTGGGTGACTGAGTGGATACAAAATAGGGTGAGAACTAGATTCAGACAACAAATCCCACGATTTCATATTTTAAAGTGTTGAACAATACTTCACCGCATCTCCTAGACTAATTTGGGGGCCAGAAAGAGGTTAATCAAAGTCACGTGAAACCTGTATGGTACAGGGGATGGCTTTTGAATCAGTGGACCTGGGTTCAAGTCCTGCCTCTGCCCAGTAATACTCCATGACCTTGGGAAAGTCACTTCATCTCTCTAGGGTTCAGTTTCTTCAACCGAATGCAGGGAGGGCTTAAATGAGAAGGAAGGACTAGCTGGTCTCTAAGGCCTCTTCCATCTTTAAATCTCTGATCCTTTTTTTTGGAAGGGCCTGAACGAGGTGCCCAGACAAAAAGCAGCCTAGGCATTAGCTTTGTGCCCTCCGCTGAGCACGGTCCTAGAAGGTCATCTAATAAAATCTAGTACATGAGCTGGAGAATTAACAAAGTGACACAAGTAGAGTGCTCCCTGGTGGTCATTTCCCACATTGCACCTAGCTAATGAAATGACTTTGCTTGATCATTTAAGGGACACTGACTTTCTGTAGGATTAAGGATCTCAGGACCATAAATTTATCTTCAAGGTTATTATCAAAGATCTTCCTCTACCTTTCATGGCTGAAGGCCATCTACACTAGGGGCCTTCCTTTCCTCCCCTCTCACTCTCTTCTTAACACTCTGGAGTTTGGCTTTGAATCTCATCACTCAACTGAAACCATCCTCCCCTCCCCACCCCTATCCTGCCCCCCCATTCATCCCACCCACCCCCTTGATTCCCAGCCTAATGACCTTTTGTCCTTCCTCACCCTTCTTGAT